>NW_004444062.1:4269017-4329708 GCF_000243295.1 Trichechus manatus latirostris
ACTCTTTATCACCCCAGAACTAAAACAATTTCTGAGGCCAACTCTTCAGACAGGGATTGGACTGGACTGTGGGACATAAAGTGATACTTGTGAGGAATGTGCCTCTTGGTCTAGTAGATACAAGAGACCAAAGGGGCGGCTTCTGTCCGGAGGTGAGAGGGGAAGGCAGAGAGTGTTAGGAGCTAGTTGAATGTTCATGGGGAATCAGGGGCAGAGAGGAGGCATCTGCTGTCACAGAATGGGGTGGGCGGTTGGTGTCTCATAACAATGTATGTAAAAAAAAATTTTTTTTTGTATGGGAGACTAGCTTGAAATGTAAACTTCATTTAATTACAACAATTAAATAAAAAAAAACCAAACAAACCACATTTTAGACACAATTCGTTATCGTCTAACAAAGCCAGGGTACTTCACCTTACCAACCACCAGGTGTCTCTGTAAACGCCCTGCAGTCCCCCAGCACAGGCCGCTGAAGATACATCATATGTGAAATCTGCTCCTTTTAAAACCAGCTCTAAAGCGACCATGCAAAGAAAAAAAAAAAAAAAAAACAACAGTTTGAAATGTAACAGCTGCAAAAACAAATCTACAGAAATCCATCATTTATCCAGAATGGAAATAAGCTAAGTGCTTATTATAAGTAAATCCATTAACAGATTTAAGATCAGAAATAGATTAGAGTCAATTTGTTCTAATCAATATACTTTCCAGAACATTCCTGCTTTATTCTTTCCCCATCCCTTAGCCACATCAAATTCTAAAAGAGCACAGTCCTGAAAACCAAAATGGAGTATTCCAGGAGGGCCTGGGAGGAACAAACTCTTCTACTCTGGTCTGTAGCACTGGATCTCACTCACTTCTTTAGGGCAAGGAATTTTGAAATCCGTATTCAAACTATTTGCTTGTGTTAAAAAATAAACCCATGAAATGCTATCGTCAAGGTCCAGGAAACAAAGTAGAAGAAAAGTTGTACCATTCTCCAGAAATGAGTTTACTTAGGCTTCTTATAATCCTCTCCCTTCACGCCACCTCACCCTACCCTCAAAGAAAATGTAAATACTCCAGTGAACAGACTATTTCCTCTGAACATAATCTTCTTCTGTGTTAACTCTGCAAATAAACCCTGTGTTCAACAACATAAAGGAACCATAGATCCTTTATCCAAGGGTTCAGGATAATGCCTCTTGTGGGAAGCCTCTAGGGGGAATCTCCTTGAGCTTCTCCAGCTTGTCCAAGACAACATCGTTCTTCATTTTTACATTGCTACTTACCGTAATCACACCAGGAACAATGGCTAATATTATTGAGTACTGACTACATACTCGTCACCGTGCTAAAAGAAGGTGGCAAACATTATGTCCTTAAAGGTCATTTCTCTGGGTTTTCATGACTGTAAAACTCTCCTGGTTTTCTTCTACATTTCCAGGCAACTCCTCCCCATCCACCCCCTCTCTCAATGTTGTATTCCTCAGGATTCAGTCGCGGGCCCTCTTCTCTTGGTTAGAGTGTTAGTTATCTAGTGCTGCTATAACAGAAATATCACAAGTGGGTGGTTTCAACAAATGGGAATTTATTTTCTCACAGTTTAGGAAGATAGAAGTCTGAATTCAGGGTGCTGGCTCTAGGGGAAGGCGTTTACTCTCTGTTGGCTCTGGAGGAAGGTCCTTGTCTCTTTTCAGCTTCTGTTTCCTTGTTCCTTGGAGATCTCATGTGGCATGGCATCTAGCTTCCCCCATCTTGCTTGCTTGCTTTATTGCTTGCTTAATCTGCTCTTTTATATCTCAAAACAGATCGATTTAAGGCACTACCTACGCTAATATTCTCTCATTAACATAAAGAAAATCCTATTCTCAAATGGGATTATAATCACAGGTATAGTAGGATTTACACCATATATTTTGGGGGGACAGAATTCAACCCTTAACAGTCAGGTATGAGAAAATCTTAGCAGCTAAAATGAAACCTTTAACTATAAGAAAAGAAGGTGCCATAGGGGGTTCCAAAATGATAAATTAAGTACATTTTCCAAAGAGGAGTGCTAACTGCAGACTTGGTCCCTCCTATCCAGGTAAATGAATGTTGGTGCTTTTCAACTTTAAAGTGAAATGGAATCTCTAGGGCATCTTAGTTACCTAAGGCTGCCATAACAAAAAAAATACCAAAAACGGGTGGTTTTAAAGAACAGAAGTTTATTTTCTCACAGTTCTGGAGGTTAAATGACCAAATCAGGGTCTTGGCTGTGTTGATTTCTCTGTGGGCCTCTCTCCTAGTTTCTGTCATCGGCTGGCAATACTTGGCATTCTTTTGCTTACAGACAGGTTCACACATGGCATCTCTCTTCCCCCTGTGTGTCTCTGTGTCTGTTCTGCTCTGTTTATAAGATACCACTCAAAAGTGATTAGGTTTAGAACCCACCCTATTCTGATATGACCTCATTAACATAACAAAAGATAAACCATATTTCCAAACAGGGTCATATTTACAGACATAGGGGTTACTTTCACATTTCTTTTTGCAGGACACAACCCAATTCCTAACACCAGGGGATTTTGATAAAATGCAGATTCTGAGTCAGTAGTTCTGACTCAGAATCTACATTTTAAAAGGTTCCTATGTGGTTGTCCATGGACCACACTTTGAGTGACAAGGCCCTAGATGACCCTATAATTACAGTGAGATACTGATAAAACGTACATAAGTTGCCAATAACACCAGCAGATTAGATCAATACATAATAATGACTGAACAGTGGCATGGGGAATGTAGATCATAAAAATTTTAAAGAATATGCGCTTCTGGTTTCCGAAAATCAAAATCTATTTGAAAAACAGGAACTTAAAAGTTTTGTGACTTTGGAAGTGAGACTTAATTATTTTTTAAAAAGAGCTCAACCTAAAGTCTAATTGTGCCTTTTGATCAAAGATTCTATAGAAGAATCTTTGATCAAAAGGGGGGAAATGTAGAACAGAATTTCATATTCACATGGACTCTAAACTTTCTGGAGCCATAGAGGGTAGATGAACCCCTGAAACTATTGCCCTGAGATAATCTTTAAACTTTAAACCAAAAATAGTCCCTGAAGTCTTCTTAAAACTGAACGATAGTATAGCTTAGCTGGTAAAAAAAGGTCTGCCTTGAGCAGTATGCTCTTTTAAGAACTATCTCTATAGGATAAAATTGGCAATAGCAACTCAAAAGATTAGACAGGAAACTTAGGGGGCAGTGAGTTTATGGTAATGAGGAAGGAACAACTCAGAAAAGGAGTGTGAGAATGGTTGCACAACTTGAAGAATGTAATCAATGTCACTAAGTTGTACGTGTAGAAACAATAGAATTGGTGTATGTTTTGCTGTGTATATTCTCAAAAACAACAACAAAATAAATAAAATTTAAAGGAAAAAAAGGTCAAAGTGCACATAACCTAAAAAAAAAAAAAAAAAGACTAATTGTGCACATATGAATTGCTAGGTCTGATATCCCCTCTAAGAAAAAACCAGTTGATAACCCAGAATCTGCAGCTTGGGCTAGTTTGAAATCTTTTTTGGGAGGTGAGGCATGATGAACGCGATTATTGCAACCCTAAACTGAGACAGACATAGAAATTACAAGAATGAATAAAATAAAAGTATGGAAAATAATCAAGATGATGAAAAAATCTTAAATCTACCATATTAGTAATTTTACAATCAGTTTTATATAATTTCTGTAATGAGGATAGTGTGTGTTTTGTCAGCTTTTAAAGGGCTTTAATGTATTTAAGAAAATCCAATGTGTTAGAGTGGTGATTTTAATTAAATAAATAGAACTTTATTTAGGCTTGCAATCAACCCTTAAATGTTTGGGAAAAATTATTTTCTTAAAAATCATAAGGTTGCTTTAATACGTACATCATGTGTAAATACAGAGATGTTGACCATTTAGTTAGAAATGTTAATTGCTTAATGGATTTATGAGATAGATTAATAAAATGGATATTAAACAAAGAACAAATAGTAATGAACATCTCCCTCCTGAAACAAAAACCCCTCACACGTTAAAGACTCTGTCAAAACTCTTCTCTAACCACAGGTTCTCCCCTGGGGATTTCATGCAGTCTATGATTTAAATACCGTCTGTATGTTGCTGTCACTTAAGTGTGAAACGAGCCTGGACCTCTCTAAGTTTGAGACTTTTACCCAACCGCCCACCAGATATTACCACTTGGATGTTCCATGGGCATCTCACATAACACATCCAAAACCAAATATGGTGTGTGTGTAAAAAAATTAAACACGAAAATACAGCATATAATGAATTCTTATGTGAGCATCACTCAGAGTCAACAATTATCAACTCATGAGCAATTTTCATACATTTTCCACTTTGTTAATCTGAAGAAAATGCTGGTCATTGTACCATTTCATGCATAAATATTCAATATGTATATTTAAAAGATAAAGACTTAAAAATCCATAACCACAATCCCATTCTCTCCCCCACAAAAAGAAATTAACAATAATTTCTAAATATCATCAAAAAGTCAATTTCCAATACACAATTGTTTTATGATTATCATAAATGTTTTCTGTTTGTTTTGCTTTTACAGTTGGTTTAAATCAAGATCCAAAAAGGTCTATATGTTGTAACCGATGTTTCGTCTCTTTCAGTCTGTAAGTGTTCCCTCTCTCTCATTTTCATTTCCTTGCAATGTATTTCTGGAAGAATCTGGGTCATTTTTCTAGTAGAATTTTCCACTTATTGGATTTTGTTAATTGCAAATCCACAGTGTTGTTTAACAAGTTCCTCTGTCTTCTATATTTCCTGTCATTTAGAAGCTGGATCTAAAGGAAACTTAATTCAGCCCCTTTCCCATCCAAGCCTCCACACTCCCATCTTTCCCCTTCTCAGTAAGGTCTTCACCATTTATCAGAAGCTCAAGCCTGAAAGATTGTTTTCTTTTCTCTCCCACTCACCCCATATCCAAAGTAACAAGTTTGGATAGCCCACTTCTATAGTCATCACCAAAACAACTAGTTTCCACCTATGGACAGCTGATCTTCGACAAAGGGCCAAAGTCCATAACACGGGGAAAAGACAGTCTCTTTAACAAACGGTACTAGCAAAACTGGTTGTCCTTTCGTTAAAAAAAAAAAAAAGAAAAAAAAGAAAGAAACAGAACCCATACCTCACACCATACACAAAAACTAACTCAAAATGGACAAAAGACCTAAATGTAAAACCTAAGACTATAAAGATCATGGAAGAAAAAATAGGGACAATGCTAGGGGCCCTAATATACGGCATAAATAGAATACCAAACATAACTAAACGTGCACAAACAGCAGAGGATGAACTAGATAAATGGGACCTCCTAAAAATTAAATACTTCCGGACATCAAAAGACTTTCCCAAGAGAGTAAAAAGAGAACCTATAGACTGGGAAAAATGTTTTGGCTATGACATATCAACAAAGGTCTAATCTCTAAAATTTATACAATACTTCAACATCTCAACAACCAAAAGACAAATAATCCAATTAAAAAATGGGTAAAGGATATGAACAGACACTTCACCAAAGAGGACATTAGGACAGCTAACAAATATATGAGGAAATGCTTGCGATCATTAGCCATTAGAGAAATGCAAATCAAAACTACAATGTGATATCATCTCACACTGACATTACTGGCATTAATTTAAAAAAAAAAAACCCAGAAAACAACAAATGTTGGAGAGGTTGTGGGGAACTCTTATATACTGCTGGTGGGAATGTAAAATGTTACAACCACTATGGAAAATGGTATGGTACTCCCTTAAAAAGCTAGAAATAAATACCATACCATCCAGCAATCTCACTCCTAGGAATATATGCTAGAGAAATAAGAGCCGTCACACGAATAGACATATGCACACCCATGTTCATTGCAGCATCGTTCACAATAGCAAGAAGATGGAAACAACCTACTGCCCATCAGCAGATGAATGGATTAACAAACTGTGGTACATACACACAATGGAATACTATGCAAAGATAAAGAATAATGACAAATATGTGAAACATCTTACAATATGGATGAATTTAGAGGACATTATGCTGAGTGAAATAAGTCAATCACGAAGGGCAAATATTGTTAAGACCGCTATTATAAAGAAACAAGAAAAGGAAAAAAAAATTCTTTGATGGTTACCAGGGATGAGAAGAGGAGAGAGGGAAAATTACTAAATAGATAGAAGACACGTGTTAATATTGGTGAAGGGAAAGGCAATACTCAATATGGGGGAAGTCAGCAAAACGTGACCAAGGCATTGGAGGACACTGAGAGGAACGCAAGAACAAAGGGTGACAATAGTAATTACCATAACATAGACAATCCTGCAACAATAGTATTAACAAACATGAATTTACAAATGGATACATAAATAGATATGCCAAGAAGTGTGGGAGGGTGTAAGGGAACATATCCATCTGCAGATACAGGTTTGGTGGTGCCTATTTCTACATACATAACTGTAGGTGCTGCTTATATATTAATACAGACAGTAGAGCACACGAGGGCAACTTCTTAGACATAACCAAACACCTCGCAGGATGAAGTTTCTAGGCTCAAAGGCAAAGGACCATGGACTCAGGGGACATCTACAACATAGATCACAAAGACAAAGTTCTGCTTCCTACTTTGGTGAGCAGCGTCTGGGGTCTTAAAAGCATGTGACTGGCCATTTAAGATACATCTATTGGTCTCTGACTGTCCAGAGCAGGGGAGAATGAGGAAGGTCAAAGACTCAAGGCAGCAATTAGTCCAAAGAACTAATGGACCACATACACCACAGTCTACATGACCCCGAGACCAGAAGAACTAGATGGTGCCCAGCTACCACTACCAACCACTCTGACTGGGATCACAACAGAGGGTTCTAGACAGAGCAGAAGAAAAATTATAGAATAAAATATCAAATTCACCAAAAAGACCAGACTTACAGGTCTGACAGAGACTGGAAGACTACGGCTCAGTTCAGACACCCTTCTGAACTGGAACTGAAGCCATTCCCAGAGACCACCTTTCAGCCAAACATAGACAGGCCTACAAAATAAACAACACTGGAGAAGAATGTGCTCCTTAGAACAATCAATTATGTGAGATCAAAAGAGCCACATTTGCCCAAAAGCAAAGATGAGAAGGCAGGGAAGGATAGCAAATCAGGACGAAAGGAAGCAGGGAACCTAGGATGGAAATGGGGAGAGTACTGACACACTGTGGGGAATGAAACCAATGTCATAGAACACTTTATGTATGAACAATTGAATGGGAAACAAATTTGCTCTGTAAACTTTCATCTAATGCACAATAAAAAATTTAAATTAAAACAAAAACTAGTCTCCTCCTTATATTCTTGAAACCCTTCCAGTTCATTCCTTCACAAAGGAGCCAGAGAGAGATTTTTGAAGCCTAAGTCAAATTATGTCTTCCTGCGTAAGCTCTAGCAAAGCATCCCACTGTATTTAGATAAAGTCCTTGTCATAACCTTCAAGGCCTTGCATGAGGCTAACCCCTGCCTACCCCTCCAGCTTCAACGTACATGGCCTTCTTTCTGACCTCCAGGCAGGGGCCCCACTGACATTGTAGTTATCGAACACCTGCCCACTCAGGACTTTCACAGTTCCTTTTTCCTAGAATGCACTTCCCCCTCTCTTTGCATGTCTACTTGTGTGATCATGACCTTAATGACTCTCTTACCTTAGATCGTAAACTCCACAAAAGCAAAGACAGTTCGCCATTGTAATCCTTATATCCCTGTGAAGTTTTTATTATTATCCCCATTTACGGATGAGGAACAGGCTTAGAGAGTTTTTTAAATAACATGTCCAAGTTGCAGACCTCGGAGGCAACCAAGATCCCTCTTATTCACATGCTCATTCTTCTTCTTATTATTATGCTGAATTCAATAAAAAGTGATATTTAATGCTGAATTATCATGCTGCTCAGTCTGCTGTGCTCTGCAAACACAAAGTCACAGATCTAAAGAACTTCTCAGACTGCTCCCACAAATCTTTGAATTGGTCCTTTGTTAAAGGACCAATCACGAAGGAACACAACGAAAATATACACCTATAGTTTAGGCCTTAGTATAAATAATGTCACTTGGCCTTTACAAAATCCATGTACAGATAAGAAAACAAAGGCCCTGAAAAGTTATGTCTTAACTTGTTTACATGGAGAGGCAGCACTGCACGGTACTTAAGAGCACAGACTGGGTTCAAATCTTGGAACTTCTGTTATTTAGCTGAGTGGCCTGAGTGAGGTAAGTCACCTAAGCTCTGTGTCTCAGTTTACTCATCTCTAAAGGAGGGATGGGAACACTGGTGGTTCAATGGCAGAATTCTCACCTTTCATGCAGGAGACCTGGGTTCAATTTCCAGCCAGTGCACCTCAGGGGCACCCACCACCCGTCTGTCAGTGGAGGCTTTTATATTGCTATAATACTGAACAGGTTTCAGCAGAACTTCCAGACTAAGACAGACTAGGAAGAAAAGCCTGATGATCTACTTCCAAAAATCAGCCAAGGAAAAACCCTATGAGAACATCGGACTGGCAACTGTTGTGCTATCTTTATTTTACAACAATAAAGGAGAATTTAATCATATGCTACAAAAAACAGACAAGCAAACAAAAATTCATATAGCCTCACACCCAGAAATCTCATGCCTGGATATTTATCACATAGAAATAAAAGCACCAGTGAGGAAAAAAAGAAAACAAACACAGCGCCGATTAAAAAAAAAACTAACAGCAACAAAAAATCCCTATGGATCACAACAGTCTGAGGATCACACAGGACCAGGCAGAGTTTCATTCTGTTTGCATGGGGTCGCCATCAAACCAAAAAAACCCAAACCCATTGCTGTCGAGTCAATTCCAACTCATAGTGACCCTATAGGACAGAATAGAACTGTCCCATGGAGTTTCCAAGGAGCACCTGGTGAGTTCAAACTGCCTGCTTTTTGGTTAGCAGCCCTAGCTCCCACCCACTACGCCACCAGGGTCTCCTGGGGTTGCCATCAGTCGGGGTCAATTCAGCAGCAGCTAACTTTAACAACAGGGGAGGGATAATAAAGAACCTACCATGAAGTTGTTCTGAGGGTTGAATGAGCTAATATAACATAAAGAGCTTAAAACAGTGACTGTATCTCTAAAAGTATGTACCAAACATTCACTAAATTTTTGATAATCCATTACAGATACCCAAGTAGTTAGTAGAGGAATTAGTATTTGAACCCAGGATTTTAGACTCTCACTTCTTTTCCACCAAATCAGATCTCTGCCCTACCAATTTTGGCTGGGACTTGGTAACATTTTTACCCTGGAGGCTCGACATGCCTTCTAGATGCCCCTCTTCCTCATTTCCACAACTACATTTCTTTTCACTGTGTAACTGAAAGCCCCGACTGCAGAGGCAGGTTTATTTATAGCTGGAAAAAATTAGTGTTATCCAGCTTGAGCTTTTTTGCAGCTATCAGTCCATTACTGTAAGAGCACCCCATCCACATTTACACTGCAAGGTCGTTCTGTTTTCCCAGCGCCCTATAATCATTAATTAGCTACTCAGAACAATGTTTATTGAATTTCTAAAGAGAGAAAAACCTGCTCCAGCCTTCTTCCAATGTCTTCCCTGAGCTCAGACTCCCACATCCAAAATCAGTTGCTGTTGAGCTGATTCTGACTCATGCTGACCCCATGTGTGTCACAGTAGCTGATTTTTTTGGAAGTAGATCGCCAGGCCTTTCTTCCAAGGTGCCTCTGGATGGAATCTAATTTCCAACCTTTTAGTTAGCAGCCAAGCGTGTTAACTATTTGCACCACCCAGGGACTCCCAGACTCCCACATACCAACCACTTACGAGACAGCTTCAACTTGGTCATCCCAAAGGCACTTAAAAAAAAATAAAACCATTGCTGTCGAGTCAATTCCAACTCATAGTGACCCTATAGGGCAGAGTAGAACTGCCCCATAGGGTTTCCAAGAAGCAGCTGGTGGATTTGAACTGCCGACCTTTTGGTTAGCAGCCGAGCTGTTAACCACTGTGCCACCAGGGCTTCACAGGCACTTTAGACATGGCCAAAATTTAACTCACCATCCTGCCTGATCTCAGCCCCACTGATTTTGGTGAATGGAACCACCATTTCCCAGTCACCCACCCTAATACCTGAGAATTGCCTTAGACTCCCCTCATATACTCACCACATCCCCACGGTCACCAGCCTCCATCAATCCCATCTCCTAAATCCACACCACCTCGCTCACCTCTCCTGAGACACTGCAAGACAGCATGGCCTGGACAATTGCAAATCACTCAGGTCAGGTCCCTCTACCCTCAGTATCTTCCTCCTCTAGTCCTTCCTTCACATTGTCATTACGTAGATCTTTGGAAATCTGACCATGTTACATGCCCCTCCTCATATGAAATTCTACATTCTTCTATCTTCCATAGGATGAAGCCCCCACACTAAAACATGACCTACTAGGTCCTTCATATTCTCAACTCTGCCCTTCTCACCAGACTCATCTCCACATGGCTTTAATAAGAAGGTGGACTTGCTGCACTCTTTCATGCCTCCATTCTTTTGTACATGTTGTTCCCTCAGCCTGAAATACATGTCCTCGCCTTGCCCAACCAGTGAGCTTCTGCACCTCTTTCAAGTCTCAGTTTGAGAATCTTCTAAACCATGAATCTTTTTCCAATTTTCCTGGCAGAGTTCTGTACTTCCTCTTCTCTGTCCTTGTACATACTTCTATTATAATACCTATCCTATTATCTATTTACATGATTGCCTCCCCAGCCACACTGTTGTTGTTGATGATGTTACTAGCTGCTGTGGAGTTGGCTTCGACTTGCAGCACCCCCACATACAACAGAATGAAACATTGCCCAGTCTTGTATCATCTTCACGATCATTGGTTTGCTTGAGTCCATTGTTGTGGCCACTGTGTATTCTGAGTGCCTTCCAACCTAGGGGGATCAGCTACCAGCACTAGATTGGACAATATTTTGTTGTGATCCATGGGGTTTGCGTTGGCTAATTTTCAGATCACTCGGCTTTTCTTCCAAATGTCTTTGTTTGGAAGCTTCACCAAAGCCTGTGAGCCAGGGAGACCTTGCTGGTATTTGAAATACTGGTAGCATCGTTTCCAGCGTCATAGCAACATGCGAGCCACCACAGTAGGACAAACTGACAGACTGAGTACCTCCCAAATGCTCTATTTGTCCTCGTACCCCAAACTAAAAACTAAACCCATTGCTGTCACATCGATTGTAACTCAAGCAGTTCTACTGACCAGGGTTTCCAAGGCTGTAATCTTTGTGGAAGCAGACTGCCACATCTTTCTCCCGAAAAAGGGGCTGATGGGTTTGAACCACCGACCTTTCCGTTAGCAGCCAAGCATTTAACCACCACGCCACCTGGGCTCTTCTGATACCCCCAGAGCCTGGCATACAATTTAAAAAAAAAAAAAAACGGTTGCCATCGAGTCAATTCAGACTCATAGTAACCCTGTAGGACAGAATACAACTGCCCCATAGGATTTTCAAGGCTGTCATCTTTGCAGAAGCAGAGTGCTACATCTTTCTCCCACAGAGTGGCAGGTGGGTTTAAATTGCCAACCCTCTGGTTAGAAGCCGAGCACTTAACCACTTTACCACCAGGGCTCCTTTGGTATACAATAGGTGCCTAATAAATGTGCATGAAATATATGACTGTAGTGGCAAAAACCTCCTTGGAATCCCTATTGGGCCGTTATACTCTGTCCTATGGGGTGGCTATGAGTCCAAATCGACTCCATGGCAAGGGGTTGGGTTTGTTTGTTTTATGTTTTTTAGAGTCAAGAACCAGGCTTATGGGGCGGGGAGGGGGGGGGCAGGTCCTGACTGCCCATCAGCCTCCTCCCAAGCCACACTCCTCCAGGCAGTCTTGGCCGGCCTCCCCAGAGGGATGGTACTGCCTGGTCTCCAGTGGGAGAGGGTGGTGGGAGTCCAGTGCTTTGGGTCTTAGCTTTACTGTGCACTTACCCATGCCAAGCGTGGTTCCCTTAGAGGGAAACCTTAAGAGAAAGATGAAACAAACCCAAGATATACATGCACTTGGCAGAGAAGTCAGCTACTTGTTCCTGAAGTCCAGCAGTGTCCCAACATGTCAGAGCAGAACCTTGTTAAGAAGGGATGTGCTGGATTTGGCATGGGAGCTAACAGATTCCAGTCAGAATGGAAGGAACTAAGTGAATTTACGTTCCACCGTTGCCCCACATCCAGTGTGGTAACAGCCAAGATACCTACGTCCTCGAGAGTCTAAGCTCCCAGAGAAAAGAGACCCAAATTTAACTTACCTTAGGTAGCAAGCCCCCCAAAGGGGAAATAGTTTCCTAAAAAGGTTTTTTTCTAATGAGAATAAAATGTTTCCTTTAGATAAAAATTAAAACTATTTTCTAGTTTCCTAGTACGAACAAGCACTGGGAGATAAGTTCTGTCCAGAAACTTGGTGCTAAATTCATTCATACTACAAATATTTGTTGAATGCTGGGCAGAAGTTTTATAGAAGAATTAATACGTAGTCCCTTCCTTCAAGATGCTTCTGGACTATTTGAAGAAAAAAAGACAAACTTTTAAGAAAAGTTGAACAATAAAAGAGTTCAACAAGTAATACAAGAAGAGTATGCCTCACAGGGGTGATTCACTGCTAAATGAGAGGTTCTGACCAGGAGTTCAGAGAAGGGAGAGGACGTCAGACTGACTAAAAGGAGGCTGAAGTCCCTTATTGGTGGGGATCTCACCAGACGAGTCTGACTGCAAAACAAAGGATGGGGTAGAAAGAAGGGAGCAGATCCTCTGGAATTTGGGATTTGAGTTTCTGTTCTGCTGTGTATTGGCTAGAAACCTTGAGCATTTTTTAACCTCTCTGCACCTCAGTTATATCATCCGAATAATACTATCTACATCATGGGATCCATATCTAAGTCAAGGCCACAAACATTTGTGGCTCCTACTATGTGCAAAGCCCTTGTGGTAAGCCCTGGGGTACAAAGATGAAAAGAGAATTGTTGTGTTCTCAAGAGCTCCCACTTGAGAAGGGGTCAGTATAGGTTAGCCCTCCCTCCCCCTACTTACCCTCTCCCCCACCTCCCCCGCTTCTTTAGACTCCAAGGTGTTTGTCATTTTAAAAGGGAGGGATGGTCAGATCGAGGGAACCACTATTAAGTGGAATGCAGGTCATAGGTTCAGAGATTTGCAGACAGACTAGTCTCTTTAGCATCTGCTTTTAAAGATTTGTGCCCTCCTGCCTCACTTCCTGTGACGAAGTGGGTCCGCCCCTTCTGGGGTCAGAGTTCCCGATTTTCAGCCTCACCCTTGAGCTTTGATGGAGTCTGAGGGAATGAAAGGTCAAAGGCAGTAAACCCTTAGTCTACGGCTGTCGTTATCCAAAAGGCCTACTGTTTACTTCGCTTAATTTGTTTTAATTACCAAAGACAACCACCAGGGGGCCTAGGAGAGAGAAGTTGAGCTCTTACCCTGTTCTTGGGCCAAAACCCTTTAGTTCTTGATGAAAATTGTACTCAAGGACAGCAAAACATACACTGGGAGCTGAGCACAATACCTTTTGCACCTTCTGCAAACTCTTAGTAAAGAACACATCTTCCTCTAGGCTAAAAGACATTGTTAACTCGGCCCGGCGGTTTCATAGCCCTGATTCCACTTTTCAGTGTTTCCTCCTGATTAAAAGCCCTTTGGCTCAGCAGGATTATCTATAATGATAGTAAATGGCCCACATGATGATGAGGTAATCTTTTCACATCTTGAGCTGCAATCCATCTCGCAAAGCCTTGTAACTGTCTGAATTCACAGCCCTAGATTCTCAGCAAAGCCACTGAGCTACGCTTTTTGCTTTTTACCCCAGTTTCCCACACCATATACAGAGACTCGACTATCTATCTGTACCCACTGATGGCAATTCTCATTAAAATTAAACAGTCATTTACCAATAAGATAAAAATCTCAGGCCCCTATGTGCCTCTGGGGTCACTATCACTTAAGCCCCTGTGACTAAAACAGGGTGGCAAAGCTTGTTTTTCCTTCCAGGAATCCGCTTTCACAAGGGTTTAAATCTTACATATTCTTTGAGACATTCACACGCACTCCAGCGATAATGGAAATGAACATGATTTCCCAAGCAGGTTGCCTAGAAACCACTCCTGTGCTTCTGAAACTAATTTAAACATGAAAATGTAGCTCCTGACTCATGCCAGGAATGCATGTCATGGTTTTCTCAGTATTTTACTTTCTTTTTCTTTCAGATTACAAAATAATGCATGCTCGTTGCAGAAAACTGGAAAAGAACATGAAAATATAAACGCCCAGAAAGTGAATAATTTCCCGTAATCTCACTGCCAGAAGCAACCACTGTTGTCATTTGGAGATATTTCTTTTTTTCTTTTTTTTTTTTAATTATATTTAATTTAATTTTTTTTTTTTTGGCCGTTGTTATTGAAAATACACATTGGGGATATTTCTTCCAGGTTTTCTTTCTTTCTTTCTTTCTTTCTTTTTAATGCCTTTTTAACCTAGTTGAGATTTTACTGAATTTACATGGTTCTTGCTTTTTCTACTTAGCATGTTGTCAGCATTTCCCCATCTAGTTAAAATATTCAAAAAGTTGATTTTTTTAATGGCTTCTGTCTTAGTTATCTACTGCTGCTATAACAGAAATACCACAAGTGGGTGGCTTTAACGAACAGAAATTTATTTTCTCACACTTTAGGAGGCTAGAAGTCTAAAATCAGGGTGCCGGCTCTAGGGGAGGGCTTTCTCTCTCTGTTGGATCTGGAGGAAGTCCTTGTCTCTTCTGAGCTCCTGCTCCTGGACAATCTTCATGTGACTTGGCGTCTCTTCCTTGGCTCCCCCCTCCTTGCCTAATCTACCCTTTTTGAATTTTGTAAGAGATTGACTCAAGACACAGCCTACATTAATCCTGTCTCATTAACATAACAAAGACAACCCATTCCCAAATGAGATTATAACCACAGGCATAGAGGATAAGATTTACAGCACATATTTTTTGGGGGACACAATTCAATCCATAACAGCTGCTTCGTATTACAGACTATTTTCCATTATTTACTCAATTGTTACTTTAATGCTAGATGCTTAGGTTATTTCTAATCTTTTACCATTAAAGTAAATGTTGAATTGATTGTCTTGGTACAAAATATCACACCTGTATTTCCTCAGGATGGAGCTCTGGTGGAGCAGTGGCTAAGAGCTATGGCTGCTAACCAAAATGTCGGCAGTTCGAGCCCACCAGGCACTCCTTGGAACCCTACGGGACGGTTCTACTCTGTCCTATAAGGTCACTATGAGTTGGAATTGACTCGATGACAACCAGTATTTCCTCAAGATAGAATCATAAGAGGAATTTCAAAGAGCCTGAATATTTTTAAAGCATTTTTTTTCTTTTATATTTTATTGTACTTCAGGTGAAGGCTTACAGAACAAATAGTTTCTCATGAAACAGTAGTAAACATGTTGTTTTATGACATTGGTTAACAACCCCACAACATGTCAACCCTCTAACTTCTCAACCTTTATTTTTTTGAAAATACACATAGCCAAAGATACACCATTTCAAAAATTTCTACATACACAGTTCAGTGACATTGACTATGCTCTTCCAATTGTGCTGTTATTCTCACTTAAGATGAAGGCTTACAGAGCAAAATAGTTTCTCATTTAACCACAAATGTTGCCCTATGACAATGGTTAACAATCTCACAACACATCAACAATATCCTTACTCAACCTTGGGTTCCCTATCACCAGCTTCCTTGTCCCCTTCTGCCTTCTGGCCCTTGTCACTGGACTCCTGTACCTCGTTAGTCTCATTTGGTTTTACGGGGCTGTCCACTCCCAGGATGAACAGTGAACCTCGGAGGTAACTTCACCACTGAGCTAAAAGGGTGTCTGGGGGCCATACTCTCGGGGTTTCTCCAGTCTCCTTTAGGCCAGTAAATCTGGTCTTTTTCTTTTGTGAGTTAGAAATATGCTCTACATCCTTCTCCAGCTCTGTCCAGAACCCTCTGTTGTGATCCTGGTCAGAGCAGTCAGTGGTGGTAGCCGGGCACCATCTAGCTGTACTGGACTCAGTCCGGTGGAGGCCTTGGTAGCTGTGGACAATTAGTCCTTCGGACTAATCTTTTCCTTGTATCCTGTTCTCTTCATTCTCCCTTGCTCCCGAAGGGATGAGACCAGCGGAGTATCTTAGATGGTCGCTCACAGGCTTTTAAGACCCCAGATACTACTCACCAAGGTAGAATGTAGCGCATTGTCTTTATAAGCTGTGTCATGCCAATTGAGCTAGATGTTCCCCGAGACCATGGTCCCCAAAGCCCTCTGCCCAGCAGTTTGGTCCCTCAGGGAGTTTGGATGTGTCTATGGGGCTTCCATGACCTTTCCTTGTACAAGTTG
Source organism: Trichechus manatus latirostris (assembly GCF_000243295.1). Taxonomy (NCBI): domain Eukaryota; kingdom Metazoa; phylum Chordata; class Mammalia; order Sirenia; family Trichechidae; genus Trichechus; species Trichechus manatus. The sequence goes on from NW_004444062.1 coordinate 4,285,503, forward strand.
TGCTAGTTTCCCCTGTATTGTGTACTGTCTCACCCTTAAAGCATTTTTTAAAACTATTGAACTAATACATGTGTATGATTTTTTAAAAATCAAACAGTACATTAAAAAGTAAATTTCCCTCTCTCTTCTTCTTTAAGTACCCCTCCCTAGAGATAACTCTGAATGTTCTATGAATATAAACCAGTTGCTGTGAAGTAGATTCCAACTCCTGGTGACCCCATGTGTGTCAGAGAAGAACTGTGCTCCATAGGGTTTTGAAAGACTGATTTTTGGAAGTAGATCAGCAAGCCTTTCTTCCTAGTCTGTCTTACTCTGGAAACTTCACTGAAACTTGTTCAGCATCATAACAACATGCAAGCCTCCACTGACAGATGGGTAGTGGCTGCGCATGAGGTGCATTGGCCGGGAGTTGAACGCAGGTCTCCTGCATGGAAGGTGAGAATTCTGCTGCAGAACCACCACTGCCCCCATCCTCACAAATATATGTAGATCTAAGTGGAAGAAGAGTGTCACCACACTTCGTCCTACCCACCAATTTTGCAAAGAGTTTTGGAAATTCATTTGTGCTCCCATTATGAAGTTTATCTTTGATTTATGATTGCTTTGCAGAACTTTTTTAAAGCTAGTTATCCATTTTATGAGCTTTGTTGTTGTTTAGTGCCACTGCGTTGGTTCCGACTCATAGTGATCCTATGTACAACAGAATGAAACTCTTCCTGGTCCTGCACCATTCTCACAATTGTTGCTATGTTGGAGCCTCGTGTTGCGGCCACTGTGTGAATCTATCTCATTGAGGGTCTTCCTCTTTTTTTGCTGACCCTCTACTTTGCCAAGCATGATGTCTTTCTCCAGGGACTAGTCCCTCCTGATAACATGTCCAAAGTAAGTGACACGAAGTCTTGCTATTCTCGCTTCTAAGGAGCATTCTGGCTATACTTCTTCTAAGACGTATTTGTTCATTCTTCTGTCAGTCCATAGTGTATTCAATATTGTTCACCAATACTATAATTCAAAGGCATCAATTCTTCTTTGGTCTTCCTTATTCATTGTCCGTGTTTTGCACACCATGGCTTGGGTCAGGCGCACCTTAGTTCTCAAAGTGATATCTTTGCTTTTTAACACCTTATAGAGGTCTTTTGCAGCAGATTTGCCCAATGCAATACTTGTTTGATTTCTTGACTGCCATTTCCATGGGCTTTTTATGAGCTTTAGCTTAATTAAAATTAGAGACTATATTTCATAAATCTTCTTAACCAGGCATATGTCCAAACCGGACTCTCCATCTTCTACTGCAAACCTCATCTTTCTACCATCTTCCCCGTGTCAGTTGCTGATGACTGCATCCACTCAGTTGCTCAAGCCAGAAAACTTGTGGCTCTCCTTTGCCTCCTTTCCTTCTCTCAACTCCATATGGAATTCACGAGCACATTCAGTTATCTCTACCTTCAGGACATATCCAGAACTGGAGAGCTTCCCATCTCTTCCCTGGTACAGTCCTGGTCTAGTCCACCATCTTCTCTCACCTACATTATTGCAGTGACACCCTGGCTGGTCTCCTTGCTTCTGCCCTTTCCCTCAACAATCTCTTTGCATCACAGCAGGATGTGTGAGACACAAACGCATCACATCCTTTTTATTTTTTAATTTACTGAAAAGTAATAAGAATAATACAAAGAACACCCATAATCCCTTTAGCCAAATTAACCTGTAGTTAACATCTTTGAGTTGCGATGTTGGCGAAGAATATTGAATATTTTGTAGACTGCCAGAAGAGGGAACAAATCAGTCTTAGAAGAAATACAGCCAGAATGCTCCTTAGAAGTAAGAATGGAGAGATTTCATCTTGCTTACTTTGGACATGATAGAACCAATCCTTAGAAAAGGACGTCATGTTTGGTAAAGCAGAGCATCCGTGAAAACAAGGGAAACTCTAAATGAGATGGACTGAGACAATCGCCTCAACGATGGGCTCAAACATACAAAAGATCATAGATATGGCACAGGATCTGGCAACATTTTATTCTGTTATACATAAGGTTGCAATGAGTCTCAGATGACTTTATAGCAACTAATAACAAGTATCTATCTATCTATAACAGTGGTTACACGCTTGGCGGCTAACCAAAAGGCCCTCTGTTCAAATCCACCAGTTTTCTCCACAGGAGAAAGATGTGGCAGTCTGCTTCTATAAAGATTACAGCCTTGGAAACCCTATGGGGCGGTTCTACTCTGTCCTATAGGGTCACTATAAGACGGAATCAACTTTCAGCTAGTAGCTGAGTGGTTAACCAACTTACTGCTCAATAGTTCAGTGTATATTTCCTAAGAATAGGAATATTTTCTTGTATAACTACAGTACAGTTACCAACTTCAGAAATATAACACCAACACAGCAATTTTATCTAACCTACCATCTGTTTTCCTATTTTGTCAATTGACCCAGTGACATCCTGATGGCATTTTATTTCCTTTAGTACTGAATCTGGTCTAACATCAGAGTCATGCACTGCATAATTGGTGGGCAGGATTGTAAGTGTATTTAGTTGTCAGAACTCTTTAATCTCCTTTAATTTGAGAAATGTTACACAGCCTTTGTCTTTTATGATAGTAACGTTTTAAAAGAATACTACTTCTCTACCTCCCACTTTTTTTTTAGATAGGAATTTTCACATTTTAAATTTCTAATGTTTCTTCATCATTAAACTCAGGTTATGCATTCCTGGACAGAATATTACATCCATGACGTTGTGTATTCTCATGATACAGCATCTTGGGGCCCACAAGGTCCATCTCCCCGTCATTGGTAGCATACATTTTGATCACCCAGTCAAGGTACTGTCTGAGTTCTCTGCTGTATAGTTACTATTTTTGTCCTTGCAACTCATAAGCAATTTGTGGGTAGCCTCTTTAAGACCATGCAAATATCCAGCTCCTCATCACAATTTCCGCTTAGATTTACCAACCATTGATGATTCTTGCATGAGCCAGTCTTTACTCAGATGATTGCAAATGATGGTTTTTCAACTCCAGCACACCCTGCACATTTACCAGTTAGCAATCAGCCTTCTACTATGAGCAAGATCCCTCAATTTCTCCCATCTGTTTATCATTGATATGGACACGTGCTTCTTATTTTTCAATAGTTTATCATCCTTTGTTGTTGTTGGGTGCCGTCGAGTTGATTTTTGACTCATAATAACCCCATGTGATAGAGTAAAACAGACCCATAGGGTTTTCTATGCTGTCATTTGTGTGGAGCAGATCCACTAGGTCTTTCTCCCGAGGAGCCACTGGGTGGGTTTGAATCGCCAACCTTTCAGTTAGCAGCCAACCGCTTAACCATTGCACCACCAGTGCTCTCTTATCATCCATTACTATCCTTAAATTACTTTCGTGCTCAAAGTTTGGCCAGTGGTAGTCCCTTCACGCTGGCTCTTGTGTCCGTGTTTTAAAATCAGATCATGTAACTCCTCTGCTCTAAAGCTTTCAGCTTTGTCATTTCCAAATGAAGAGCCCACTTATGGCCCTGGTTTTAGAGAGCTCTCTGAAATAAATAGCATGCTTCTCTGGACAGCTTCAGGACATAAAGAAGGATTCATGCTGAAAATTCATGAGTAAAGAACTCTGTTAAAAATAACACAGTGCTTGTGTATGTGTAGGCTTAATTACTGAACCCTCCCGAGGGCCAGGCACTGGGCATTGAGACTCAAGTAAGACAGAGCTCTGGAAACACACAGGCTAGCTGCAGAGACCAATGACTAACCGAACAATGCAAAGGGAGGCAGTGTAGCATATGGTTACGAAAACAGTCTGCCTGGATTGAAATCCAGTTCTTGCACTTCATAAAGCAAGTTACTTAACCTGGCTGTGCCTCAGTTTTCCCCTTCTATAAACTGGGAATAATTATGGTATATCTATCTCATGGTACTGATATAACGATTAAATGAGTTAGTGTGCACAAAGTATTTAAACCAGTGTCTGGCACACAATAGTAATGTTGTTCTTGTGTGCCATTGAGTCAATTCCAGCTCGTAGCAACCCCATACAATAGAGTAGAGCTGCCCCATAGGGTTTCCTAGGCTGTAATCTTTAAGGGAGCAGATCTCCACGTCTTTTCTCCCTTGGAGTTGCTGGTGGGTTAGGCCTTGACTTTTCGGTTAGCAGCAGAACGCTTAAGCATTTTGCCAGCAGTGCTCGTTTTAAGCTCTCAATAAGTTTTGAGTATTGTTACAATAAGATGTAGTAAATAGATGTGCTATAAAAACCTAAGTGAACAGGATATAACTGGCTGGGAGTTTTGAAGGAAGTAACAAGTGAGCTAGGCTGGAAGGAGGAGCAGGAGAAGGATTCACAGGCTGACTGGGGACCTCTGGTCATGGAGGCAGAATTCCATACACTCAATAAATAATTTCTTGTTGACATACTTTGTGTTTTGCTTTTGTGTCTCCCCGTCCCTCTGATTTCTTGGTTTCCTTATTATAGAAGGAATGAACAAACTTACCAAAATATACCATACCCCATGACATACTTATGACATTTCATAATTTTATATATCTTTTTTTATACTACTTCAGTTAAAATAAGATAGGCTCTCTGCACATCTGGTCCCACCTCCCCAGGCTGTAATGTCCTTACCAGACCTGCCCTGGTTTCTTCCAGGCCTAGGCACTGGGGAACTAGGGAGCCAGTCTAGGGCCTGGCTTGGGATATGGAAAGGATGAGGCAGGAGTGATGAACTCAAATATAGGAAAGTAACCAAAATGAATTAAAAGCAAATAATAAGACAATAGGGAGTAGTGGGGACTGTGGAAGCTGGTGCTGTCTGGACTAAGTGGAGGCATTCCAATTCATAGTTTGAGAACACTACACTGCCAGGAAGGAGCCCTGGTGGCACAGTGATTAAGCATTTGGCTGCTAACCAAAAAGCTGGTGGTGCAAACCCACCTAGCAGCTCCATGGGAGAAAGACCTGGTGATCTGCTTCCATAAAGATTATAGCCTAGAAAACCCTATGAGGCAGTTCTCCTCTGACATATGTGGTCACTATGAGTAGAAATTAACTTGATGGCACCTAACGACAATAACAACACTGCCAAAGGTGATATTAAAAGTAATTAAGAGCTGGTATCGCCCAGGCACCAACCAATCAGAGCAGATAGCAGCATAAACAACCAGCAGGACCCATACCTCACACCATAACACAAAAACTAACTCAAAATGGGTCAAAGACCTAAATATAAAACCCAAAACTATAAAGATCATGGAAGAAAAAATAAGGTCAATGCTAGAGGCTCTAATACACAGCATAAATAGGATACAAACCATAACCAACAATACACAAACACCAGAAGATAAGCTAGATAACTGGGATCTTCTAAAAATTAAACACTTAATGCTCATCAAAAGACTTCAACATGAGAGTAAAAAGAGAACCTACAGACTGAGAAAAAATGTTTGGCTATGACAGATCTGACAAAGTTCTAATCTCTAAAATCTATAGGACAAATAATCCAACTAAAAAACGGGCAAAGAATATGAATAGACACTTCACTGAAGAAGACATTCAGGCAGCTAACAGATACATGAGGAAATGCTCGTGATCACTAGCAATTAGAGAAATGCAAATCAAAACTATAATGAGATACCATCTCACCCTAACATTACTGGCATGAATCAAAAAAACAGAAAATAACAAATGTTGGAGAGGCTGCGGGGAGACTGGGACTCTTAGGCACTGCTGGTGGGAATGCATAATGGTACAACCATTTTGGAAAATGATATGGCACCTCCTTAAAAGGCTAGAAATAGAAATACTATATGATCCAGCAACCTCATTCCTAGGAATATATCCCAGAGAAATAAAAGCAGTCACACAAATAGACATTATGCACACCCGTGTTCATTGCAGCATTATTCACACTAGCAAAAAAGATGGAAACAACCTAGATGCCCAGCAACAGATGAATGGATAAACAAACTATGGTACATACACACAATGGAATACTACACAGCCATGAAGAATGATGATGAATCTACAAAACATCTCACTACATGGATGAATCTGGAGGGCATTTTGCTGAGTGAAATAAGTCAATCACAAAAGGGTAAATAGTGTATGAGACCACTATCATAAAAACTCATGAAAAGGTTTACACACAGAAAGAAACAATCTTTGATGGTTATGAGGGAGGGGAGGGGTAGGGAGGAAAATATTAACTAGACAGTAGATGAGTGGTAACTTCGGTGAATGGTAAGACAGTACACAATACTGGGGAAGTCAGTACAACTTGATCAAGGCAAAGTCATAGAAGCTTCATAGACACATCAAAACTCCCTGAGGGACCAAATTACTGGGCTGAGGACTGGGGATCATAGTCTCAGAGAATGTCTAGCTCAATCGGCATAACGTAGTGTATAAGGAATATGTTCTACTTCCTACTTTGGTAAGTAGCTTCTGGGGTCTTAAAAGCTTGTGACCAGCCATCTAAGATACTACACTGGTCCCACCCCATCTGGAGCAAGGGAGAATGAAGAAAACCAAAGACGCAAGGGAAAGATTAGTCCAAAGAACTAATGGACCACAACTACCATAGCCTCCACTAGACTGAGTCCAGCGCAACCAGATTGTGCCCAGCTACCATCACCGACTGCTTTGACAGGAATCACAATAGAGGGTCCCAGACAGAGCTGGAGAAAAATGTAGAACAAAATTCAAACTCACAAAAAAGGACCAGACTTACTGGTCTGACAGAGACTGGAGAAACCCTGAGAGGATGGCCCCTGGACATCCTTTTAACTCAGTACTGAAGTCACTCCTGAGGTTCACCTTTCAGCCGAAGATTAGACAGGCTTATAAAACAAACAATAATACATGTAGCTCAACCAGGTATATGAGACTAAATGGGCACAGCAGCCCAGGGGCAAGAATGAGAAAGCAGGAGGGGACAGGAAAGCTGGATGAATGGAAATGGGGAACCCAAGGTCGAGAAGGGGAGAGTGTTGGCACATTATGGGGTTGGCAACCAATGTCGCAAAACAATATGTCCATTAATTGTTTCCTGAGAAACTCGTGTGCTCTGTAACGCTTCACCTAAAGCACACACACACAAAAAGGGCTGTGTTGGAGAATTCATGTCAAAGCAGGTAGACAACAAAGCTGACATAGAAACTCTCATCCAGTAGTCAGGCAGAAGGTGACCAAAATACTGGGCGGCTCCAGGGGAAAAATCGCTCTCACTTAACTGAGGCCAGCCTGACGATTTTTACTTGGACTTCCAGGTATACTCTGCCTGGCTTCAGAACTATCTGGATTCTGTTCCCTTTGATTCCAGGCTTGGTCTTCCTGACCTTGGGGAGTCATTCTGCTAAGAAGGCAGAAGTTATCCCAGATGGCACACTGGGAGTGCTTATCCTCATCAGCCTGACCAGTCTCTGGGAGCCTCTTCCAGTCAGGAGCAAGGGCTGAGGCCCTGACAGGCATGCAGGCTGATGTCTCATTTCCTAGTTGGATGTCCTATTTTGTCCTCCACTTGCCACCATAAAGCTCATCCACTATGTCACACAGAGCTAGAAAAATTATCTTGTAGCCACGGTGACCAACCAGCAAAGAGGCTTGCTATCGGGCCACAAGAAACAGACAAGGTAACTTTTTGTTTACAGACTAGCCATTTATTAAGGCACAGATGCTAATGCTCGTTGGCTGTAAGGAAGTTAAGCAATGGCGGGTTATGGTATTTTTCCTCCTGGGGTGAAGGTGTGTTTTTTCAAATGTAGTGTGTCTCAGCAACCAAAAGGAAATCTAAAGGGCTTCTTTCTGGTCTGTGGCTAATCCAGGTGCCCTTGGGATCCCTATTTCCTCGAGATTAGAGTGCCCACAGCAGATACCCCTCTTTATCAATTGGCAGCATATGCTTCCTGCCCAGTGGTTTGAGATGAGTGATTGCAGCCGCTACGACCGGAGATCAACAGAAACTTTACAACCATGCGGCACTTTGTCAGATGCTTCAGACCTTCTGCTTCCAAAGTCTAATGGGAAAATGAGCAGATCTCTCCATTTCTAGTCAGTTTCTGCAGGAAGGAGTTCTGCTGAAGGATAGCAAGGTTAAAAGGATAACTGGGGTCCAACAAATTGGTTATCTGCTCTTAATTATTCATAGCATTTAATGTTCATAATAGAAGACAACATTGTGCTTGGTAAAGTACAGGGCCAGCGAAAAACAGGAAGGCCCTCAACGAGATGGATTGACACAGTGGCCGTGACAATGGGCTCAAAAAGAACAATGATTGTGAGGATGGCGCAGGACTGGGCAGTGTTTCATTCTGTTGTACATGAGGTCCATATGAGTTGGAACCAACTTGACAGCACCTAACAACAATACTGCTCACAGTAGAAAGGAAGAGGGATATGTTTGTTTTCTATTTAGGTGTTGGTTAGAGACACCAAGATGGTGAGATAAAAGTCATAATGTTAGAGCAGGGAGGGACCTTGCAGATAGAATTAAGTAACCTCATTTTAGAGAAACTGAGGCCCTGGAAGTTTAGGCAACTCTCTCAAGGCCATGGCAGTGACTAGAGGCAGAGCCAAAATGAGAATCTCAATAGTATGATTGCAGGTCTAAAGCATTTTCCCTGCACCAGGGTCATCTCCACTATGGCAGGAGAGAAATGCAGGTGCTTGTGTTTAGTCCTGGATTCAGATCCTTCGTGGATATGAAAATTTCTACAATCTTACCAAAAGGCTTGTGAAGCAGACGCTCCCATTCTTTGGTAACAGAACCCCAAGTGTTAGTAGGGCACAGGAATTGCTCAGAAATAAATGCCAAATCTCCCAGTAGGACTTATGATGAACTCACACCCAAGTTTGGGCAAGTGGTATATAAGGAAGGGTAGTAAGTGCATTAAAGGAGTAGGATGTACCTTTTCCTGCTTACCAGTGACTGGGATGCTGACCCAAGTTCTGGAGCTGGAGCAGCCATCTTGGGCCATGAGGTAGGAGCCATGTGTTGAAGAGGGTGGAATATTAAGATGGAAGGAACCCGGTGATAGGGAGCCACCATACCAGCCCTGGGTTGCCTCTCTTTACATGGGAGATAAATACATTTTTATCTTTTTTAAACCACTTATATTTGGGGTTTTCAGTCACAAGCAAAATAGTCTAATTAAAACCAGCAGTGAAATTATTTTGAAAATCTTGCAGAATTGCCTGGAAAGAAATATAAGAATTTTATTCCCTGGACCTAGAGGTCTACTTAAAGTAAGGGTCTCTTCCTTTGAGAACACTGGGAGCCAGGAAAACACTTCATCAAATAAATATAGCCACTTCACTTCCTGCCAATATGAGTTCCTTTGGATTGTTAAACCAGTTCTTCTGTTAAAACAAATGCCCCCTGGGAAAGCTAAGCTCCTTGGTTGTTCACACCTGAGAATTAGAACATCCTCTACTGAACTGTAAGCAGTTTGGGGAAAAGGAGGAGTTGAGACTAGGCTGGAGGAGGAAGTAGAGGAAGCTTAGAGGAGGGTAGGCCAAGGCAGGGTGGGACCGATGGGGGTACGAGGACTGCCAGGGGGCAGGGAAACAAACAGATGAGAGAGGGGCCAGAAAGGGAGGTGCTCAAAGAAGACATTCAAGCAGCCAACAGACACATGAGGAAATGCTCATGATCACTAGCCGTTAGAGAAATGCAAATTAAAACAACAACGAGATACCATCTCACCCCAGCACTACTGGCACAAATCAAAAATACTGGAAATAACAAATGTTGGAGAGGCTATGGGAAGATCGGAACTTTTATGCACTGCTGGTGGGAATGCAAAATGATACAACCATTTTGGAAAATGATATGGCACTTAAGGTAGAAACAGAAATACCTACGATCCAGCAATCCCACTCCTAGGAATATATCCTAGAGAAATAAGAGCCATCACACGAATAGACATATGCACACCCATGTCCATTGCAGCATTGTTCACAATAGCAAAAAGATGGAAACAACCTAGATGCCCATCAACAGATGAATGGGTAAACAAACTATGGTACATACACACAATGGAGTATTATGCAACAATAAAGAACAATGATGAATCTGCGAAGCATCTCATAACACGGATGAATCTGAGGTTATTATGCTGAGTGAAATAAGTCAATCACAAAAGGACAAATATTGTATGAGACCTCTACTGTAAAAACTCATGAAAAAGTTTACACACAGAAAGAAACAATCTTTGCTGGTTACGAGGGATGAGAGGGGCAGGGGGAGGACGAAATAGATACTAGATAAGTAGTAACTTTGGTGAGGGGTAAAACAGTACACAATACTGGGGAAGCCAGCACAACTTGTATAAGGAAAGGTCATGGAAGCTCCATAGACACATCCAAACTCCCTGAGGGACTGAATTGCTGGGCAGAGGGCTGTGGGGACCATGGTCTCAGGGAACATCTAGCTCAATTGGCGTAACACAGTTTATATAGAAAATGTTGTACATTCTACCTTGGTGAGCAGCGTCTGGGGCCTTAAAAGCCTGTGAGCAGCCATCAAAGACATACCACTGGTCTCACCTCTTTGGGAGCAAGGGAGAATGAAGAAAACAAGACACAAGGGAAGGATTAGTCCAAAGGACTAATGGACCACAACTACCACGCCTCCACCAAACTGAGTCCAGTCCAACTAGATGGTGCCCGGCTACCACCACTGACTGCTCTGACAGGGATCACAGCAGAGGTTTCCGGACAGAGCTGAAGAAAAATGTAGAACAAAATTCTAACTCACACACAAAAAAAAACACAGACTTACTGTCCTGACAGAGACTGGAGAAACTCTGAGAGTATGGCCCCCGGACACCCTTTTAGCTCAGTAATGAAGTCACACCCGAGGTTCACTGTTCAGCCAAAGATTGGACAGGCCCTTAAAACAAAACAAGACTAATGGGGCATGACAGTCCAGAGACAAGGATTAGAAGGCAGGAGGGGACAGGAAAGCTGGTAATAGGGAACCCAAGGCTGAGAAGAGACAAGGTTGACATGTCGTGGGGATATTAACCATTGTCATAAAACTATATGTGTACTAACTGTTTAATGAGAAACTATTTGTTCTGTAAACCTTCATCTAAAGTACAATTTAAAAAAAAAAAGAAGAAGAAAGGGAGGTGCTGGGGGCTACCTGGTAGCAAGTCTACTGTGACTGTATTCAGGACACCGAGAACAGCCCTTGACCATGTGACAGCCAGCCCAAACCCAAAAAGTCCATTGCCATCGAGTCAAATCCGACTCATAGTAACCCTGTAGGACAGAGTGGAACTGTCCCACAGAGTTTCCAAGGATCAGCTAGTGGATTCAAACTCCTGACCTTTTGGTTAGCAGCCAAACGCTTGAACACTGAGCACCAGGACTCCACACATACAAATGTATATGTGTGTACATATACATTTGCATAAATATATGGCACAATTATTATAATTAAAAATGTCTATATCACCAGAAAATCATCTTGCTACCACTATTGGTGTGCATATCACACTTGAAGAAACATCACATTATTTCATTAATCCCTCAATGATCCAATGAAGAATATATTATTATCATTCTCAGTTTATAAATGAGGAAACTGAGGCTCAGTGAGGTTAAATAGCCTCCTCAAGAGTCTTCATCAGAGCTGGGATTTGAACCAATGCCTGTGTGACTTAAAAGGCTCCTTTACTTTCTCCTGAGGACAAGGAAGGCAAAGAGCCCCAGAACTAACGAAGAGGAGGAAGAGGAGCGAACTGCCCCCACACTGGGTCAAAGGAAAGTAACTTGGACACCTAGTCCTGGGTGAACACTCCCCCTTCAGCTCTCCCTCACTTCTTGCATTTTCTTCTTTGTCTTCAACTTCTCACCAAAGCAGAATACAGCCGTTGTGAATAGACTACCAACTCCACCTCAGGAGTAAAACTCTGTTTGGAAATTTTTATCTCTTCTGAAATAATAATGAAGAAACTCAGCTGTTTATAGTCCTGGATGCACCGGGAGAGAAGCGGAACTAGTTTGTGGAAAGTACTGAAAAGTTGACGGTTCAAATCCACCCAGCGGCTCTGCAAGAGAAAGACCTGGATATCTGCTTCCATAAACATTACAGCCAAGAAAACCTTATGGGACAGTTCTACTCCATCACATGAAATTGCTATGAGTTGGAATCAACTTGATGGCACCTCACAATAATAAGAACTTCCCCAGCAAAGTGGACTGACCATGGTGAGCCCAGAGGACTGCTGGTAATAGAAACCTTTATGTTACCTGAAGTGACTGCTCCTATCTGAGAATTTGGGAGATCAGGTATGGTGGAAAGAGAAAATCCTAGACTGTTATTTACCAGCTGTGTGACCTTGGTTGGGAAAGCTGCTTAACGTCTCTGAGTGTCAACTTTCCCATCTCTAAGACAGGATAATAACGCCTGCTAAGAGGGTTATCATAAGCATTACATGAGGAACTTATAAGTTAGTGCTAAAACCCATGATTATTATATATTATTTTAATTACTGTTTGAGTAACAAGGGCCTTCATGTTCAAAACCCAATTAGCTTAAAGTAAATTGCATTATTTGGTAAATATCGCCTTTTCTGCTGGAAAACCTTGCTTTAAAAAAAAATGGGGGATATTTTCTTCATTTGGTTGCTCTTTTTTTCTAGAATTAGCATAATTAATTAAATAATGAGTATTATTTTAAAAGAGAAATTATTTTGCTATTGTAACCAAACATAAACATATTTTGTAACATTAGAATGTATTCCAAAGTGATCTTTTTATAGATGCTATCTAAACTTCTGCTAGTCTCTGCATTCAGTGAACATGGACATTTAAATAATAAAAAAATAAAGAATTGCAGTATAAAAAAAATAAATGGGGGAAGTGAAAGAAAGAGCAAATCCCAAAGCAAAAAGAAATTGCTGAATTTTGAATTATGCTTGACCCCAAAGTCCCACTTCAGATAATGTTCCTCTTTCCCAACATGCAAAACCCCTTGCCTCTGCCCCAGGGCCCCACAGGAAGAACAGACAGGACAAATGTTTGCCCAGATTAGATTCACTTCCCCCCAGCCAGCCCAGGGTCCCAGCGATGGAGAACTGCTTCCATGCCACTGGGGGCTGCATTTCAGTTTTAATCAGTACAAGGCAGGCACAGAGACTTAAGTCAGAAACTTGTTGATCCACTGCGTTTTCCAGCTGCCAACTAGATTAACACCTCTTCATGCGTCTTTGTCTCCCTTTCTAACCCCAAATCCAGCAGGCATCCGTGTTCCCATTAATAAAGCCATTTATTAGCACCGTGGTAAATAGTGGTCTTTTCATGGGGAGCTACCTAGTATGCACTATGAAATCACCAAGAAGCCTTCTGAAAACCAAATCCTTGTCTTTCTCAGAACCACTGCCATCCCCTAAAACTCTGCAAGCCTCATCTCCATCCTCCTGTTCTAAGCAAGTGCATATATAAGCTCTGTAGAGCTACAAATAGCCTTGGGAGCACCGTTCTCTTTGCCTCATCAACATTTCTATTTTACATCCTTTTCTGCTCATACCTAGAAAATGATATTCAATCACCTGAGACCCATTCTGAAGAAAACACTTGACTGAGCAAGAGGAGAGGATGCCATTTTGTCACAACCTGAATGAAGACATCTGGGACCCCCCCCTCACCCCATCTCCCACCACTGAAGAGTAAACCATTAACGTCTTAGACAACTCCTCCATTTCCAAGGATTTTAGCATTCTAACTAATCGGTTTATTGCTGAGGGAGTTTGGAGCTGTCAGACACCCATCCATAGCAGAGACAGAAAGAAATATATTAAAAGAACTGTTTGCAGTCACTTTGTGCCTATGGAACTTTCATTTGTCTTATGTCTAAAAAGCTGGCCATTGGCTTTGAATGGAGTTCCACTGATGCTGTTAGACAATATTTTATTTCACTAAGTGAAAATAAAGATGAACTGCCTCTCTGAAGAGGCAGAAGGTACAAGATAATAAAAAAAAATGTTGATACAATTTGGTTTGATGTTTGATGACATTCAGTGTCCCAGAGCATTGCTTTGGGAATTAACTGTTTTCTCCTTTGATCTTGCGAATAATATAAATGGACATAGAGGCCATTTATAGAAAACAATGACCTGGGCACATATACTAAAACAAACGAACTTGCAGGAATGGAAAAAGCATACTTGTTTACATAAGCAGAAACATTAATTCCTCTGTCTAACTTTAAATTGTAATTCTTTCTCTACTCCATAACATACCTAACGGTATACTCAGCAAGGTCCTTCAATGTAAAGAGCATTCAGATTTATCCTGTCTTGCTGCCAGGTCAAGCCTCCCCATGCATATCTGCCATCTGCCTCTTCCACAGTCCCTTCTTCCCCAGGGGCCAGGGAGCTGCACTGGTCTTGATATCCTATTAAAACTGTGGGGTCTTAGCACGATCTGATGCAGGCAAATAGTCTTCTCAACTTGTCTCCCATTTTCTTTTCTTGCTTTCCTGGGTCTATTACAAACCACCTTCTGTCTTAGTTGAGTTCTCTAGAGAAACAAAACCAGTGAGAAATATATATAAATATATGTAGAAAGGTTTACTTCAAAGAAAAGGCTTATACAATCGTGGGAACTGGCAAGTCCCAGATTCATAGGAGAGGCAGCAGGCTGGAGACCTCTTCTAGTTCACAGGATTGTAGAGGCTGGCAAATCCAAAATCTGTAGATCAGGGGGCAGGCGGAGACTTATGCAGGCTTACTTCCCAAGATCTGGAGGTCAGGTGACAAGAAGAGTGCAGGATCAAGAGAGAGTAAGCTCTGCCAGAACATCCATTTATATTCTGGAGGCAGACCATACCCCCAAGGGAACTCCCCCTTTCAACTGATTGGTTGATCACCTCAGATCACATCATGGAAGATAATTACATTACATTACATTACCTTATGGAACAACAACCAGTCCAGTGTCTGCCAAACCATTGAGAATCACAGTTTAGCCAAGCTGAAACATAAAATTAGCCATCATACCTCCCCACCTGGATACTTTCATCCCTGACAGTTTGGTCCATGATCTTCATTGCCTCCTCCTTCTAATTAGGCCAACCTTACAGCATCTGTGGTGGAGGCATTGGTGGTTCAGTGGTAGAATTCTCACCTTTCATATAGGAGACCCAGGTCCCATTCCCAGCCAACCCACCGCATGCACAGCCACCACCCGTCTGTCACAGAGACTTGCGTGTTGCTGTGATGCTGTACAAGATTCAGTGGCACTTCCAGACTAAGATGGAAGAAAGGCCTGGCAATCTACTTCTGAAAATCAGCCAATGAAAACCCTATGGATCATAGCAGTCCGATCCATACCCGGCCATGGGGATCTGAGTAGCATTTTGTTCCATCGTGCATGGGGTCGCCATGAGTTGGGGGCTGGCTTGAGGGCAGCTAACAACAACAACAATGACTACATAGCATCTGTGAGGCTGCATGATACAGTGTGAACACAGGTCACCAGATGTATGTCAAAATCCTGGCTTTTTACTTCCTAGCTGTGTGATCTTTGTCGTGTTATGTAACTTTTCTTATCCTTTCTTCTTAAAAAATAAAACTATAATACTACCTCACAGGATTTTTGAGATAGTTAAATGACAAAATGTATACCAACCTTAATGGCACATTAAGTGCTCATTAAATACTAATTCTTTCTTCTTCCCTTCTGCTCTTCCCAACTAGTCCTGACTATTTCTTTGTCACAGGTTATCCCTAATATTTCTAATGTTTGGTATTATTATTAACCCCATTAACCTCTTTCACTCATCATTCCAGGGAACACAACAGCATGTCATTTTTGACACCTGCCACTGGGGAGGTAGTAGCATCTTTCTGTCACAGATGAGTTTTCATAACCGGATTTTTTACCCTCACATAAAAGAGAAGGGTCTGCTCAGATTGAAACTGTCAGGATCCACAGTGGTTTTATGCTTAGCACCAGGAAGTCTCTGTGGGCCCCCTTGGGAACCAGAAGGGTAATAACCAAGAAGTTTCTGCTTCACTTCCACTCAGAGGGCATTGCCAAGAAAAGGTGAGAAGGCTGCCCATTCAAGTGTGGCCTTCAAAAGTAGGTGGGGATGAGAAAGAGAGGAGAAAGTGGCACAGAGGCCTGTGAACCTGAGACATATAGCTGCAACCCTTAAGCTGTGGGGAATAGTGGTCACTAAGGAACCACTTGTACACATCAGTTCAAAACCTGAAAAGGAAGCCATCTGTAAACAGAGCCTGTGAGACATAGACAGGGTTTTCCAATATTACTTTTACCATAAAGAAGATTACGCCTTTCCCCCGAATTGTTGTCCTGAGATAATCTTTAAACCTTAAACCAAAAATATCCCCTGAAGTCTTCCTAAAACCAAATAACAGTTAAGCTTAGCAAGTAAAGAATGTCCACCTTCAGCGTAATGCTCTTTTAAGATCTGTCTATATTGATAGATCTTATTGACAACAGCAACTCAAAAGATTAGACAGGAACCTCAGGAGGCAGTGAGTTTATGTTACCGGGGGAGGAACAACTCAGAGAAGAAGGGTGAAAATGGTTGCACAACTCAAAGAAGGTAATCAATGTCATTGAATTGTACATGTAGAAACTGTGAAACTTGTGTATGCTTCAATGTGTATGTTCTCAACAACAACAAATAAAAATTTTTTTAAAAAAGATTATGCCTCATTTCAGCTCTAAGGGAAATTTGGTTTGATGTTACCTGCATAGGTCCCATTTACAAGGAAAAACAACTTGCAAAATTATGAACTTTCTCTTCTTTTATTTATACATCAGTTCCAAAGCTTCTTGGTGTTGAGCAAGTGACACCTAGTACCATCTCCAGAAGAGTTCCATCACATGGAGGATAGTACCCCGCTTCATAGTTTGCAGGTGTTGGGGTTGCCAAGAAAGACACTACTGATACATAAACATGGACAGAACAACACTTTACTCACATAGAGAAGAGACAGATCAAGGTCGGCTTCAATAGTGGGTGTCAGTCCCTGTCTTAATTATCTAATGCTGCTATAGCAGAAATATCACAAGTGGATAGCTTCAACAAACAGAAGTTTATTCTCTTGTAGTCTAGAAGGCCAGAAGTCCAAATTCAGGGCATCAGCTCCAGGGGAAGCCTTTCTCTCTCTTTTGGCTCTGGGGCAAGGTCCTTGTCATCAATCTTCCCCTGGTCTAGGAGCTTTTCAGCACAGGGACCCCAGGTCCAAAGGACGCATGCTCCTGGCTCTGCTTTCTTGATGGTATGAGGTCCCCATGTCTCTCTGCTCGCTTCTCTCTTTTATATCTCAAAAGAGATTGGCTTAAGACACAATCTAATCTTATAGATTGAGTCCTGCCTCGTTAACATAATTGCCACTGATCCCATCTCATTAACACCGTACAGATAGGATGTACAACACATAGGAAAATCACATCAGGTGACAAAATGGTGGACAACCACATAATACTGGGAATCACGGCCTAGCCAAGTTGACACACATTTTGGGGACACACAATACAATTCATGACAATCCCCCATGGCCAGCGGTCTTGCTCTGCAGCCCCCACAGGAAGACAATCTGCATGCACTGCTCTTGTGCTGCAGGAGAAGAACCCCATTCCTTCCCCGCTGGGGTTGGCCAGGTACTGTATAAAAAACACACTTAGCTAAGCAGTTGCTGGGAATGTCGGCGTGTGCTCATGGCAAGAGGGGAGGAATGTGCTAATAGGGCACCATCTGCTATGGGCTGATTTGGATCAAGAAGCCCTAGAAAGGGAGTCAGCCCACACTCTCATCCCATCCAAGAAGCCAGGCTGACACATCTGACACATCTGGTCCTAAGAACAAGGTTCATCCGTGGGTCACAGGGAAAGGCAACAGGCTGTGCTCAGAGTGCCCCTTTCCACTTTTGGTTTAAGCCAGGGGCCACAGACCCAAGTTGAAACAGGGATGCATTAGTTAAGGTAGAGCTGAGGCTGCTATTAAAAAGAGATACAAAAACGGAAGTTTATTTTTCTGACCTAACAGCCAGAGCATAAGCTTTCCAGAGCTGGGACATGGTCCCATGATGCTGAGGACCCAGTCTTCTTCTATTTTATGCTCTGATGTTCTAAATAAAGGAGTCCCTGGGTGGCAAAGATGGTTAAGTCCTTGACTACTAGCCTAAAGACTGGCAGTTTGAACCCACCCAAACATGTCTTGGGAGACAGACCAGGCGATCTGCTTCCGAAAGGTAACAGCCTTGAAAACCCTATGGAGTAGTTCTACTCGGCACACATAGGGTCCCCATGAGTTGGAACTGACTTGACAGCAACTAACAACAACCAACAACAAGTTCTCAATATGTGGCTTCCATCTTGGGATGTCAGATGGCTGCTCCAGTTCGCACTATCATGTCCACATTCCAGTAGGCAGAAAGATGAAAAGGAGCAAGGGAGGACGTCCTACTTTCCTTTAAAAGCACAGCTTGGAAACTCCAAAATCAATTCCACTTTCATCTCATTGGCCAGAACTTAGTCACATGGCCACACCTAGCTGCAAGTGAGGCTGGGGGAATACGGTCCTAGGTGGGAAGTTATAAGTCCAGTTGGAACATTACTATAGAAGAAGGGGGAAATGGATATTGGAGGACAGCTAGCACTCTCTGCACAAAGGACCAGACAGGAATATAAATGGGTGAAGCCTGCCTGTTGTAAGGACACATGTGTAGTTTACATGGGTGGTGAAGCTTAAAGTAAACTGAAGAGCCCCACTTTAAGGGACAGCCACTTTCACGCTAATACTGTCATGTGGAAACTCAGGCTCAGTGTTCCAGATCAGCTGGTTTTCAAGAATATCCAGAGATACAGGGTTTTTTTTAAAACTGAACTGTCCAATTTAAGAATGTTGACTCAAAAAAAAATTTTTTTGAACACTGTTTAGGCCAAACATGTTTGTGGACTGGTTACAGCTCAATAACTGACGTTTTGGGCTCTATGTTAGATTTGATTTGCATGGAAGTGTCAGTTTGGCTTAACCCTCTGCCTGAAATGCAAAACTTTTGAAATCCAAAATTAGAGGTAAAAGGCCATCAGAACTTATCATATGTTACAGATTGAATTGTGTCCCCCAAAAATGTATGTCAGCTTGGCTAGGCCATGATTCCCAGTATTGCCTGATGGTCCACCATTTTCTCATCTTACTTGATTTTCGTATGTGTTGTAAATCCTACCTCTATAATGTTAATGAGGCAGGATTAGAGGCAATTACGTTAATCAGGCAGGACTCAAATTACAAGATTAGATTGTATTTTGAGTCAATCTCTTTTGAGATATAAAAGAGAGAAGCGAGCAGAGAGACAAGGGAACCTCATTACCACCAAGCAAGAAGAGCCAGGAGTACACCTCCTTTGGACCCAGGGTCCCTGTGCTGAAAAGCTCCTAGACCAGGGGAAGATTGATGACAAGAACCTTCCTCCAGAGCCAACAAAGAGAGAAAGGTTTCCCCTGGAGCTGGCACCCTGAACTCGGACTTCCAGCCTCTGAAACTGTGAGAGAATAAATTTCTCTTGGTTAAAGCGATCCACTTGTGGTATATCTGTTACAGCAGTACTATCTAACTGAGACATTGTGTAAAGAGCTGTGATTAAGACAAACCCTTTAAAGTAAATAATTTGTTTGACTTAGTAGCTGAGCATTGAAACAAAAAAGAACCATGAGTTGGCCATGAATTTCTTTCATCCTTCCATTATTATATTTCACTATTAGCTGTGAAATAATATTAATTTCTCTCTGGGTTGCAATGATAGGAAAGTTATTTAATCAGATAAGTTGGAGGAAATGCTTAGCTTCTGTTTTTCAGGTGTAAGATGGAGATGACTTGTGGCAGCCATGAAAATGTGCTGCTTGAACCTCCTACTGTGGGAGCAGAATTGACTGTCATCCCAGGTGCTGTCCTTCTGGATCCACCACCATGTTTACAAGGGGGCCACACTTCCTGAAAGCTGTTTCTGACCAACGACTGAGCACAGAAAGGGGACTCTTCCAGTGGTCAACTTTGGCTTGAGGACTCTACAACGGCCTGGCCACAGCTTTCTTTTGGCTCTGCTGCAGTCTGAGACTCTTCCTACCCAAACTTCCTTCCTTCCCTCCTTCCTTTCACTGGTGTCAAAACTGTATCTCAGTCTGACTGCTCTCCCCACTTTGTCCTGCTCCCTCCTCCTTTGTCCTTCAAATGCTTTTCCTCTCATAAGTCTCATGCAAATTTAATCCTATCTTGGCATTTACTTCTTGGCGGACATGAACTAGCACATGATGCAAATGATAACAATAGCGATTATAGGAGCAGTTATAATTTACTGTGTGCGACCATGTTCAAGTCCCTGGATGGTGCAAACAGTCAAAGTGATGGGCTGCTAACCGAAAGGTTGGTAGTTTGAGTCCACTCAAAAGTACCTCAGAAGAAAGGCCTGGAAATATGCTTCCAAAAAATCAGCCATTGAAAACCCTATGGGGCACAATTCTACTCTGACACATGTGAGTTGGAATTGACTTGACAGTACCTCATTTGGTTTTTTTAAAAACATGTTCCAGGCACTGTGCTTACACAATCATGGCTCTGAGAAGTAGAAACAGATTCCTTGGCAATAATAATAATAATGGTTAACTTTATTGAGCATTTACTACGTTCTAGGACCGCACAGGAGCCTTGGTAGCACAGTGGTTAAAAGCTCGGCAGCTAACCAAAAGGTAAGCGGTTCAAATCCACCAGCTGCTCCTTAGAAACCCTATGGGGCAGTTCTACTCTGTCCTACAGGGTCACTATGGGTCAGAATTGACCCCATGGTAAGGGGTTTGGTTTTGGTTTAGAGGACTGTGCATTATGGTCTTATATGCATCATCTTTACAAAAATCCTAATGGTGGGTAGAGGACTGCTATTCCTCTGATTTTACAGACACGTAACTAAGTTAAATAGCTTACTCAAAGTCATGTATCATGGTAGACAGTGATTCAAACCCAAGTTTGTCTGGCTCTAAAGCCTAGTTGTTCAAACATCAGATATCTGTATACCCCTTCCCAATTTTTACTATATCCAAATATCACCACATGCTATCCTCATAATTTTTGTTATTTATGAATAGCTCTTTTATAATTTTTAACTTAATATTTTTAAATTAACTGATTTTTAAAACTTGAATAGATTTATTTTAAAAGGAAACTTAATATCTCTAAAATAAATGAGAAACTGTTATCTCTTACCATAAATTAAGTGATCCTAAAAATAATTATAATAAAAACAAAACTATGTTATCCAATTTTATCTGGACAATATTATCATATTTAACTAGGCACTGTATCTAACTAAAAACTCTAAATCTGGGATATACATTCATTTTGTTAAAAAAAAAAAAGATTAGCAAGTGTTAGAAGCCAAAGATGTACTAGTTTCAAATGAATGAAGACTTTTCTTCTTAACCAAGTCAGAAAGATTGAAAAAAATATTCAAAAGAGACTAACTTTCTCAGTATGTGACTCAATACTCTTTAATGCTGTGTCCACAGATCCCGAAAGCCCTCTTGTGTGGTTAAGCTTTGGGAAATACTGGCTGATGTGAAAGTACAGAGTGCTCATTTGGATGGAAAAAAATTGTATACACTTGTCCCTCGTCTCCAAAAGATAAGAAAAGAAATGAAAATCAATTTCATTACGTCTCAACCTCAGCAGGTTCTCCATGCACACAATTGTACCCTCTGGTTTATCTGGAGGGTACAATCTTCTTAAAAGTAAAACAAACTTGGGCCTGCAGCATGAGCGAACCCTACTTTTGGGGCAGGTGTATCCGGTCGAGAAAGAAAACAGCGGTTTGTGGTTAGGCCGCCTAGAGCACTAGAGTTCAGCACATTCACAAATCAGCCTGCCTGGAAGGAGCTCAACCACACACAGAGATGTGGGGCCTATGTAGAAATCTCCCGGCCTCTTTGCGTTTGAGTTCAGGTTCGGAAGGCAGGACTGATCTGGGGTTGAACAATGGTGATGGAAAAGAGCAGTCCACATCACCCGCGGGGCACCGCACTGGGCCTTTTCCAGTTGAAGTGTCCCTGCTACTTACAGAGACAACGAAGAAAATCAAGCAGCAGAAGATCACACAGCATGGTGCCAGCATAAACATATTTTGGAAAATTATAACCCCTATTCTCCAGGGTTTAACCCAAAAAGAAGACATCTGACCGTTTTGTGAAGTGGGCAGTGCTTTGAACCCAGCAACAGATGGAGAGGGGTTGCCACCAGCCCTCCATTCTGCCTCTGAGTTCCTAAATCGATTTCAGTTACATATCATTTTTATTTGGTTTGATGAGTGGTTGGCAAGTTCAGTTAGACTTGGACGTAGAGAAAGAACTAGGATGCAGTAATGGAGAAGTATTTCCAGTCCTCCATTCATCCTCATAAAACCTCATTCTTGTGCCCACTTTGCAGATGAGATCTCAGAGTCACTAGGAGTTGAAGTGAATCGTTGAATGCCGAGGTCTGACAGTGAGTGGGTCTACGGCAGACTCCTCATACTGCACTTCCTCAGATCTCTAAGGTGCGCCTGACCCAAGCCATGGTATTTTCAATCACATTATATGCATGCGAAAGCTGAACAATGAACAAGGAAGAGAGAAGACGAATTGACGCCTTTGAATTGTGGTGTTGGCAAAGAATATTGACTATACCATGGACTGCCAAAAGAAAGAACAACTCTGTCTTGGAAGAAGTACAACCAGAATTCTCCTTAGAAGCAAGGATGGCCAAACTACATCTTGCATACTTAGGACAAGTTGTCGGGAGGGATCAGTCCCTGGAGAAGGACATCATGCTTGGTAAAGTAGACAGTCAGCAAAAAAGAGGAAGACCCTCAACGAGATGGATTGACACAATGGCTGCAACAATAGGCTCAAGCATAATAACAATTGTGAGCATGGCACAGGACCCGGCAATGTTTCATTTTGTAGTACATAGGGTTGAAATGAGTCAGAACTGACTCAATGGCACCTAACAACAACAACAACAAATATATATATTTATACAATTTACAAGTTTTGCTTCTTTAGAGAACCCAGCCTATGACAATGACTGAGACATTCCTCAAAGAGATTTGGCCTTGTATGGAGGAAATTGTCGCAGGCCCCACAAAGCACTTTCGGAGCCATCAAGCATTTCTGAAGACAGTGACAAAATGCAGGAGGTAGATGGCATCATAGGGCTACCTGTCAAAAAAGGTGATATACTGATATATCCAGTACCAAAAAAACAGTTGCCATCGAGTCAGTCAACTCTGACTCATGGAAACCCCATGTGTGTGAGAGTAGAAATGTGCTCCATAGAGTTTTCAGTGATTGATTTTTTTGAAAGTAGATCTCCTGGCCATTTTTCCAAGACACCTCTAGGTGAACTTGAACCTCCAACCCTCTGGTTAGCAGCTGAGCACATTAACTGTCTGCACCATGGACTCCAAAAACTAGTTGCCATCAAGTCAATTTTGATTCATAGTGACCCCTTATATGCTGATATAAAGACCTCTGTAAATAAGTCAAAGTGAGCTGAAGATCGATGTGTGCCTGCGGTACAGTGAATTACTTCTGTATGGCCCCTCTAGTCATGGTCTTGTAACTCCCACAAAGTGATTGGGTGGAACTATGCAAATAAGGTGCTTGTGACCCACCAAGAGGTTTGGACAGTTTTGCTAATGCAGATAAGGTGCATGGAATCCTTGTAGAGGATTGATCAGTTTTGCCATCCCACTAGGCTTAAAAAGAGCCAGTCCAAGAGATTGGAAGGGAACCTCACTACCATCAGGAAGAGCCAGGAGTGGAGCTCGTCCTTTGGGTTTCTGCACTGAGAATGTCCTAGACCCAGGAGACAGAGAGAGCTGTAACACCAGAGACAGCAAGAGACGGCAGCAAGCACAGCAGAGTCCAATGGCAGAGAAATGGCAGCAGCAGAACCAGGAGACCAGTGCAAGACAGTGCAGTGGGCTTCCTGGCCCACTGAAAGAGGCAGCTACAGTCAGGTGTGCTGACCCAAAGAGCGAGAGAGCTGAGCACCTTCAGGCAGGAAGCTTCCTAGCAGAGTGGGGTGCATCCAGGCACTTATTGGTGGGGCTAAAGAAAGAGTTGTAACACTAGCCAGAGCAGGGCAGAGATCAGGGCCAAGAGGAGCCTAGCCTCAGGGAGCCAAGAGGAGCCTGTCCACAGGGGCTTGAGAGAAGGCCTGCAAGGCTGAGAAGGGGCATGCACAGCAGAGAGAAGGGGCTGCTTGCTTGCTTGCACAGCCAAGAATAGCTGAGAGAAAGCTGTCCTGCACTGAAGGAGGGAGGGATGTGCTCTCCACTTCGGGGGTGACTTCCAGACTTTGCTGACATGCTTCCTGTTCCTGATCCTGATCCCAGGTTGTAGCCTGTTATTTCCCTAATAAACCCCATAATAGTATGGTCTGTGAGTTCTGTGTGACCACTGCAATGAATTATTTAACCAGCAGAGAAGTAGAGGGTGCTGTGGGAGGGACAGCTGGTGTTAGAATTGGTAAAAAGGTTGGAGAGAGGAAGCATGTCTGACCTTCACCTCATAGGAATTAGCCTTGGGCTGATGTTGATCTTGATTCTCTCTCCTCCCCCTGAAGTCAGACGAGGAGGTCTGACTCCGCACCATTTTTACAGTGCCCCAGAACATTTCACAGAATGAGAACACTGTGAGGAGTGGGCTGAGGAATGGCCATTGTTTGGTAAGAATCATAAAGTTGGAAGAAATTCTAATATGGTAGTTTTCAAACATGTTTGCACATTCTTTGACACTCCCATCTCAAGGGTTGAGGTTTAATTGTCCTACCCTTGAATATGGGCTAAATTTAGTAAATCATTTCTAATGAATAGAATTCAGCAGGTGGGACACTGTGACTTCCAAGGCTAGGTTATACAGTGTGTTAGCCTGGAGTGCTTGAGCTTCAAACCTAGCTGCCATGGCACGAGGAAGCCCAGGCGTCACCGGACAGAACAAGCATAGGTATTCCACTCCTCAACCCCAGTTAAGGCCCTAGTCAACCAGTTCCACTGCCTGATAGTTGAACGGGGAAGCCTTTGAGATGACATCAGCCCCAGGCACTATGTCACTATCTGACTGCAATCTCATGAAAGGCCTCAAATGAGAACCTCCTGTGAGCCCAGTCAGCAATAAATGATTGTTGCGTTTATGCCGCCAAGTTTGGAGTGGTTCATTAGACTACAATAAATAACTGGAATACTAAAAAAGACTTTACAAAGCTCTGCCTGTGGGTCACTGTTAGCTACCATGAGCTTTATGTTACTATTGATTTTTGTTTCTTAGAAACTATTAGTTTTCATGGTGCATCACAATTATTTTTATTAGATACTCATCAAATATTTTTATGATCCACAGTAATCATTTTTATTAATTCGTTTCAAAATAACCCTGTAATAAAGGCTGGAAACATTAGTCACTTTATATGTTCTCCTGAGGGAAAAGTGATTAAATAGTCTTTCCGTGGAATAAACCTGGGAAGTATTCTTTAGCTCCCTAAGCCATTAAAAATGGGGAAGCTGTAGAATGAATGGATCCTTGAAGCTGTTTTTGAAGTAGGAATGGAGGCAATAGAGAATCAGAGCATTAATACCTAGTGTTATGGATTGAATCGTGTCTCCTAAAAAGATGTTAAAGTCTGAATCCCTGTACCTGTAAATGTGACTCTGTTTGAGAATAGAGGTTTTCTTATGTTATGTTAATAAGGCCATACCAGAATAGGATGGGTCCTAAACCTAATCCCTTCTGAGCGGTGTCTTTAAAAAAGAGCAGAGCATGCATAGAGAGACATATACAGAGAAAAGAGACTAAGTGAGGAACCATCTACAAGCTAAGGAACATCTGGGATGACGAGAAAAAAACCTCCCCTAGAGCCAATAACGTGATTTGGACTCCTAGCCTCCAGAACTGTAAGACAATAAATTTTTGTTCTTTAAACCCACACACTTTGTGTTATTTTGTTACGGCAGCACTAGAAAGCTAAGACACCTACGCCACCTAAGCATGTTAGGCAGTGAAATAATAATGCAGAGATTGCCTGTAAACCATTAACCACCATCAAGTGTTTTCGAGGAGCTAACTTTGTCCTCATCAACAATTACAAGTCTAAAAATTCCAGCTACGAAAGAGAACTGGGTATCTATATAGACATTAATACATATACCAATACCAGTTGCCACTGAGTTGATTCCAACTCATGGTGATGCCATGTGTGTCAGAGTAGAACTGTGTTCCATAGGGTTTTCGGTGGCTGATTTTTCGGAAGAAGATTGCCAGCCCTTTCTTCCAAGGCACCTGTCTTAGTCATCTAGTGCTGCTATAACAGAAATACCACAAGCGGATGGCTTTAACAAAGAGAAGTTTATTCTCTCACAGTCCAGTAGGCTACAAGTCCAAATTCAGGGCGTCAGCTCCAGGAGAAGGCTTTATCTCTCGGTTGACTCTGGAGGAACGTCCTTGTTATGCATCAGTCTTCCCTTGGTCTGGGAGCATCTCAGCACAGGAACCTCAGGTCCAAAGGATGCACTCTGCTCCCGGCACTGCTTTCTTGGTGGTGTGAGGTTCCCAAGTGTCTCTGCTTGCTTCTCTCTTTTATATCTCAAAAGAGGTTGGCTTAAAACACTATCTAATCTTGTAGACCTCATCAGTATAACTGCTGCTAATTCATCTTATTACATCATAGTGATAGAGTTTACAAGACATAAGGAAATCACATCAGATTACAAAATGGTACACAATCATAGAGTACTGAGAATCATGACCCAGCCAAGCTGACAGATATTTTTGGAGGACACTATTCAATCCATGACAGCACCTCTAGGTGAACTCAGACTTCCAACCTGTCAGTTAATAGCTGAGCTCATTAACCATTTGCACTACCCAGGGACAGACACATACAAATACACATACACACAAGGCTCTAGTTCTTACCAACTGTGTGTCTTAAATTATTTACCTCCCTTTATTTTAATTTTCTCATCTCTAAAATGAGGATAATAATAACACTTTCCACATGGGATTGCTGAAAAGTAAATGAGCTTAGAATAATTGGAGCACGAGAATAGAATGTGATATTATTAATAATCTAAACATATACATACACACATCAAAGAAAAACTGTAAGAAATTACACCAAAGAGTTAACTCTGCTTATCTCTGGGTGGTAGGATTGTGAATGCTTTCTATTTTCTTCATCTTCTTCTGTATTTTCAAAACATCCTTTAATGACCTTATAGTTCTTTCATTAATTAAAAAAATTATTTCAAAATAGACTGTGTAAGAGAAACCTAAAAAATTTGAGATGGTTACTGTAAAGATGATGGGATTATGGATAACATTTTCAATTTTTGTTTTTAGTGTTTCAATTTTTCTTAAGTTGACTTAATCTGTGGAATCTTTAGGTCTATAAAGATGAACATAGAGGATGAAATGATACTCAGCTATGTGGTACAGATGCAAGATGTAGAGGTTCATTAGAGAAAGACTATGAGCACTGCAGCAGTCATGGTGGGCTTCAAGGAGGTGGTGAGGCTCAAGGTAGACATAGGAAAATGGGCGCTTTTTCTAGATGATTGTTTCCGTCTTGTAATACACTGTCACACATGGTTTTGAGCTCTAACTACATGCCCGAGCACTACTCCAGGTGCTGAGAGAATAAAGAAAGGATCCATCATCAGCTTACTGCCTAACAGGGAATAAACGTTCATAAGCAGGTCATCTTTCAATTCAGTACAGTGAATTCTGATATAGCAATACACACAGGGATCAGTGGGAACACAGGCAAAGCACATCACGCCACCCTGGGGTTCAGATTAGCTTCTTTGAAGTGGAGCTCTTAAGCTGAGGCTAGAGGGATGAGATAATCCCAGGCATAGAAAGGTGGGCATTCTTGGAGGCAGGAATAGCACAAACAAAGGAACAAAAGTGTGAAATGACATGGTATCTACAGTAAACTATGAGCAATTGGTTTTACCAAAAGAGTGCTCTTCGAACTTCTTTCCCCCACAGAATCCTTTCTTCAAACCAAAGATCATATGTAGGAACCCAGTAGATAAAATTAGGTTGGGGTATGTAGGGTTATGTGTGCCTGACCCAAGTCATGGTCTTTTCAATAGCTTCATATGCATGAGAAAACTAGACAGTGAAAAAGGAAGACTGAAGAAGAATTGACACATTTGAATTGCAGGGTTGGTGAAGAATACTGAATATACCATGGACTGCCAGAAGAACAAACAAATCTGTCTTGGAGAAAGTAGAGTCCGAATGCTCCTTAGAAGCGAGGATATCGACACTTTGTCTAGCTTGCTTTGGACAAGTTATCAGGAAGGATCAATCCCGGGAGAAGGACATCATGACTGGTAAAGTAGAGGGTCAGCAAAAAAGAGGAAGACCCTCAATGAGACAGACTGACACCATGGCTGCAACAATGGGTTCTAACACAGCGATTGTGAGGATGGCACAGGACCAGGAAGTGTTTCGTTCTGTTGTACACAGGGTTGCTATGAGTTGGAATCAACTCAACTGAACCTAACAACAGCTACACCTAACTTGCATTAACCAGTGAAATGTAATCAGATGTGACATATGCCCCTCCTAGCAGACTCTTTAAATGCTTAGAGTTTCCCTGCTTCTCTTGAACTGAGGGCAGGTGGTCTTGGGATGGTTGGGAGAAATGATGTGGGACTCTTTCCATATCTTTCTACTTTTCAAGTGGTAAGGGTAACAGCTGTCCCTACTGAAACTTTTTCTTGAGAGTCTAGATTTTACACTCCGCTGTAGTGTGAAATTATTTCATTTTAAGCAATGAGAAGCCTGTGCTGCTTGAGGATTTGTTAAGTCTCTTATGATTTGTGATGCCTACATTACAGACCAATGAGTGTCTTCAAATCTTAACTCAGTGTTTTTGGAGAAAGTGTCTTAAAATGATATCTTGCTTTATTTTTACCATGTAGCAAGGTCAGAAAAAACATCTCAGCACTGGTGCCAGGCTTTCTCTCTGAGTGTGAACTGTCTTTGTTTAGGATGATAGCTTTATAGGTCATTTGGGATGGAAAGTAGACCCTGAGACAAGGGAGAACAGGAGACGAAAAAATGAGAGATGAACTGTTCTGCTTTAGAAATAAATAAGAATGGGGGGCAGAGGGAGAAAGCTGAGATAAAAAGAGAGTAGAAGGAGAGAAAGAAAAGAGAACACAAGATTAAGGAATGGGCAGGAAGCTGACACCCAGGTTGGATAATGCAGAGACTTCTAGTTGTCTCCCTAAAAATCTGTCTGCTTTTCTTGCATAGTAATAGAGTTCTAGCTAGGCACATGACTGCCCTGTTAGAGACTACATTTCCCAGGCTCCATTGCAGCCAGTGTGATCATGTGACTATGACCTTGCCAATAGAATGAGAACAGAAGTGGTGTGTGCACCTGCTTGCTTAGTAGGAAATCCTTGGCCTCCATTCCTTCTCTCTTCTTCTCTTCCCATGGGCTGTTAGTGAATGTGGTTTGACCCAGCTTTGACCATGCAGATGAGGACAGCTCCCAGGGGATGACGAGATAGAAGGAACTGTGGTTCCTGAGTGATTGTGTGGAGCAGAGCTACCTCCTACTCTGGACTGGGAGAGAGAAATAAAGCCACAGTAGTTTGGGGAAGGTTAAAGCCCTCAGCTGCTAACTGAATGGTTGTTGGTGGTTCGAGCCCACTCAGCAGCTCTGTGGGAGAAAGACCTGGTGACCTGCTTCCATAAATATTACAGTCTAGAAAACTTTATGGGGCAATTCTACTCTATCACATGGGGACACTATGAGTGATGGCATCTAAGAACAATAATAACGGTTTGGGGAAGGGTCTTTTTGTTCCAGCACCTTAACCTAAATATTAACAAATACAATGGCAGAAATCATTGTGGGGCTTTTAAAAAATAGATAACCTTTATTCAATTTTTTTTTTTATTTTTATTTTCTCTGCTGTAAACCCTCCACCTTTTGACTTTGGTTTTTGTTTTTTTTTTTTAATTTTTTTTATTGTACTTTAGGTGAAGGTTTACAGAACAAGTAGTTTCTCATTAAACAGTCAGTACACATATTGTTTTATGACATTGGTTAACAATCCCACGACATGTCAACACTCTCCTTTCTCGACCTTGGAGGACCTTTTTTTTTTTCGAGAAAATATATAGCCAAAGATACACCATTTCAAACATTTCTACACGTACAATTCAGTGACATCAATTACTTTCTTCCAGTTGTGCTGCAATTCTCACTATCATTTTCCAAATTATTCCATCACCATTGTCTTCAACTCACTGTCCCCCAGGCTTCCCATCAAACCTTTTGAGTTGCTGTTGTCAATTTGATCTCACATAGATAATTCTTTTTTTTTTTTTTGTACTTTAGATGTAGGTTTACAGAACAAAATAGTTTCTCATTAAACAGTTAGTACACATATTGTTCTATGACAATGGTTAACAACACCATGACATGTCAACACTGTCCTTTCTCAACCTTGGGTTCCCTATCACCAGCTTTCCTGTCCCCTTCTGCCTTCTAGTCCTTGTCCCTGGACTGCTGTGCCTCATTAGTCCCGTTTTGTTTTATGGGGCTGTCCAATCCCTGGCTGAACGGTGAACCTTGGGAGTGACTTCACCACTGAGCTAAAGGGTGTTTGGGGGCCATACTCTTGGGGTTTCTCCAGTCTCTGTCAGGCCAGTAAATCTGGTCTCTTTTTGTGTGTTAGAATTTTGTTCTACATCTTTCTCCAGCTCTGTCCAGGACCCTCTGTTGTGATGCCGGTCAGAGCAGTCAGTGGTGGTAGCCATGCACCATCTAGCTGTACTGGACTCAGTCTGTCCACATTTTGACTTTGGGCAAGATCTGTCACAAGCATAAAGGCCTTGTGCGAGTAAGGGGTTTGGTAGAAATCAAGGAAAATAACTGGGTCCCATAGCTGGGCTGACAGAGAACAGACCAGGAAGAACACATGCTGGACAATCTATAAACTAAAAATAATTCCATGGAAGTAGGAGCTCTGAGCCAAAGACTACAATGACAATGTGAACACACCTGAATTCACAGAAATCGTAGGAGGGACTGGACTTTGTACAGAATATGGAATGGAGGGATGATCCAATCCAATCTAGGTCGAAGAGAACAAGATGGCCCCAGTGGACACCTGATCCAAACAGAGTGATTAATCCAAGAAGGCAAGATTAAGTGGTTAAGACTGTGGATTCTAAAATCAGACTGCATGAGTTCCAATTTCCACTCTTCCACTTACAACTATGTCACTTTGGGGAAGTTACTTAAATTTTCTCTAAGCCCCAGTTTCCTTATCTGTAAATTGGATATAATAACAATAAGAGCAACCTCACTGTTTGTTTAAGATCACTCTACATTTTGTATTCAGAATTAAATGGAACAATGTACATAATGTTGCAGGACCAGGCAATGGCTTCCTTCTTCTGTGCATGGGGTTACCATGATTTGGTGCCAACTTAAGGGCAACCAACACCAGCAACGTACATAAAGCACTTAGCAGGGTGTCTGACATATACTGAAGGATCACATAAAGATGAACTTTTATTAATAACAATAGCATCAATAAATTCCATAACAATATTAATATGAAATCCGAACAATTTTTTCAAGCCTTGGAGAAAAAACTCACAAGCGTTGAGACTTCTTTGGCAAAGTCATACACTCACGTGCTTCTTTCGTGACCTGAGGAAGGTGGGGTGGAGAGAAGGGTATCACTCCAGCATATGAGGTGTGCAGGGCAAGTATCAGTGGTTTATTGTTCACATGAGGAAACAGAGAAGTTGAGAAAGGTGACTGAGGCAGTAAGTTAGCGGCAGAACTAGAACTCAACCTGGGTCTCCTGCGATGATTTGAATCCCCAGGCACTTTAGCAAAGCCAGAGAACAAAATAATAACACTTTTACCTGAAGGTTCAGGCTGCCCCCAGGCCTGCCCCGTTGCTGTCTCCATCTTCCCACTGTGTGCCCTCTCTCAGTAAACAATTTACCATTCACTTAAAGGAACTCAAGCAAGAAAGCCATAGTCATTCTATGCTTCCTGTCTTCCCTTCCCCTCAGGTCCAATCAGTCCTTAAATGTGCCTATTTCATCTCCTAAATTGCTCTCAACTCCAAGCACTTCCTTCCACCTCCACTGCCACCAGCCTACTTCACGTCACCCACAGTAGCCTCTAAACTGGTGTCCCCACTTTACCTCTTCATCTCTTTCTCCTGTCTGCAGCCAAAGAGATTTTTTAAAACAGAAATGTAATCATGCCTGTCTCTGCTTCATACCTTCACCTGACTTCCCACTACCTCTAGGATAAAGTCCAATCAGCCTACCTGGTGAACTTCAGCTCGCAACGCTCTCCCTGGCTGTCTCAGCTCCGACCACATTAGTTTTTCTGTTTCTAGAACAGAGCTTCCAGCCTTTAAATGCTACTTCCTCTATCTAGGACAGTCTTTCCTTCTCTATGTCCCTTTATCCAGGTAACTTTTATTCAAAAACAATTTTTATCCAGCTCTTATTATGTACCAAGCACTGCTCTAGGCCACAGGGGTAGTTAACCTTTTTGTGCCAAGAACTCTATTGGCAGTCTGGTGAAATCCATGGACTCAGGCTAATGCTTTTTAAATGCATAAAATAAATACATAGAATTATAAAAGAAACAAAATGTATTGAAATAGTCATCAAAATACATTTTTATTTGTGGTATGGTAACAAGTTGTTGTTATTAGTTGCTATAGTCAGCTCCAACTCATGGCAACCTTATGAATGACAGAAGGAAATGTCACCCGGCCCTGTGTCATCTTCTAGCACTATATTGAACAATATTCTGTTGTGATCCATAAGGTTTTCATTGGCTAATTTTCAGAAGTAGATTGCCAGGCTTTTCTTCCTAGTCTGTTTTAGTCTGGAAGCTTCTCTGAAACCTGCCCACCATGGGTGGCCCTACTGGTACTTGAAATACCAGTGGCATAGCTTCCAGAGTCATAGCAACATGCAAGTCACCACAGTACAATGAACTGACAGATGGGTGGTGGGTGGTAACCTAGGTGTTTCTTTATTATTGCATTAAAGAGCAAGATTTAGCTGTGGGTCTAAATAATACTGTAACGTCATATTAGTGATCAGCATATATTTCCAGATATCTGCAAAACTGTAGTGTGTGACAGTATCAAGCAGTTGATACTGCTGTGGTTTGTTATCTACATTCACAATGGAAGGAAATGCTAAATTTCAGTTACGGGGTTAGTGAAAATACTGATGCAATTTTTTTCTCCTATCCAGAGTCATAGAGCCTTAATTCTACCCACAGAATCCAGAAGGTCTCCAGTATAAGGTTAAATCTAGGGGGACATAGTAGGAACCAGAACAACGCAGGCGCTTATGTGCTAGTGGTGGGGAGACTGATAATAAACCCAGTAATTTCATATTGCGATGAGCTCTTCAAAGATAATAAACAAAATAATCTCATATTAGAATGAGTTGTTTAATGAAAATAAAATGCAATGATAGAGATTAACTAGCAGTGAGGAGTTCCCTGGGAGGCACAAATGGTTAAGCACTGGACTACTAACTGAAAGGCTGGCAGTTCGAACCCACTCAGAGGTGCCTAGAAAGGAAAGCCTGATGATCTACTTTTGAAAGGTGACAGCCTTGAAAACCCTATGGAGCAGTTCTACTCTGCACACATAAGCTTGTTATGAGTTGGAATCGACTTGACGGCAACTAACAGCAACTGGTAATAAGGGTGATTAACTGGGAGAAGAAAAGCCTCCCAAGAAGGTGACCCTAGCTGGAAACTAAAGAAAGAGAAGGAGCTGATCTCATGAAAAGTCAGGGAAGGGTGTCCCAAAGAAAGGGGAGAGTAAGAGCAAAGGCCCTGAGGCAGGTCTGGGCGTGGCATGGACCAGGCACAGAGGCTGGTGTAGTCACTGCATAGTGTGGTGGGATTAGGTCAGAGAAGCAGGCACGTCTTTGAAGGTCAACATAAGAAGTCCTTGAACTCCTGCCTGAGTCCCCTCCTCTGTAAGATCAGGATAGCATTGACACCAGCTTCCCAACGTTTAGTCTACAAGCCCTTGAGACAATGTTCGTGAAAGGACCCGGTAAACCAACAAACCCTGGAGTTTTCCATGGGTCACACGTCATCTCGTTTAACCCTCAGGCTTCTCCTATGAAGTGCATACGGTTAGAGCTCCTGTTCCTCAGAGGGGTTAGGAAATTTGCTTAGCGTCACATAGGTGGTACATGACAAAGCTATCTGACTCCAAAGCACTTATACTTACCCACCACCCTTTTCTACCTCCTGTCTATGGATAAAGCATAAAAATTGAATTCACCCACCTCTCCATGCGATCCTTTCCCGCATGCAGAGCAGGCTTTCCGAGGAGAGTTAGACTTCCAATGCAGCAGCTAAAAGCTGCATGGCCTGAGAAAGCCACTTAGCCGTAATTTCCTAACTGTTAAAACTGGCATAACCATGGCAACCCACTCTCAGGGCTTGTGGTAAAGAGTCTAACAGTGAAAATCAACCCAAATCAATGTAAGCAGGAGAGGTGCTCCATCATGTCTAAGTGCTGCTGCTTCCCTCCTTCTCCCAGCTCCCTAAGGTGCTAAAAGCTGCCCTGCGGGGCAGGCCCACGCCACCAGCCCTCAGGGACTCCGTATCCTTTTGTGAGGGCAAAAGCTCTGATGAGCACTTCTGGGAACTCCTAGGCCCACCTTTCTGATCCACCATTGATGTATCTGTAAGATGAGCGGTCCCTTCCCACTAGAACATTCTCTCCTGAAGTCGATAAGGGTCTAAACGAGGGGTCAGATGTTTGCAGTTTTCACAATCCTAAAATAACTCCAACAAGCCAGGCAGAGTTTCCTTTGCAATTTCAAAAAACCAAAACCAGTAGCCAGGGAGTCGATTCCAACTCATGGTGACCCCATGTGTGTCAGAGTAGAAATGTGCTCCACAGGGTTTTCAATGGCTCATTTTTCAGAAGTAGATTGTCAGATTGTCAGATTGTCAGATTGTCTTTCAAGGCATTTCTGGGTGAATTCAAACTTCTGACCTTCCGGTTAGCAGCAGAGGACATTAACTGTTTGCGCCACCCAGGGACTCCTCCCAATTTCGGGAGGTGAGAAAAAAATGGAGAATTGGGCAGAGGCTGAGGGTTTGTTCAAACCTTATCAATTTTCACTGTTTTCTCTCCTTTTCACCCTTTCTCCAGCAATTTGACCTCAGTCTTTGCCTCAGGATGCCTCTTGTGATTCCTTTCCTGTCATTGCTTTGGCCTGAAGTGTTTGGAATATAAAATATTCCCACCTTGGTGGGTAATATGAGCCCTGCCTTCACCTGCTACCTCCAGGATGGGAGAGGACGTCATCAGCTCTGTGCCCCGGTTTATTTAAGGCTTTCACCCAGGTCACAAAGATCTTACTGGGTTGGGAAACATTTCAAAGCCCTGGGGGCAAAGTGCATTCCATGCACTATGGACAATCTGTTTTAGACCACGTGGTGCATCTTCCCACCCCTTTATTTCACTGTGACCAGCAAGACTGAGGATCAGAAATGATAGACACTGACTCTCTGTATGATCCTAAGATTTTGAACAAATCAGTCTTAGAAGAAATACAACCAGAATGCTCCTTAGAAGTGAGGATGGTGAGACTGCGGCTCCCTTACTTTGGACATGTCATTAGGAGAGACCAATCACTAGGAAAAACATCATATTTGGTAAAGTAGAGGGTCAGCAAAGGTGAGAGAGACTCTCTGTGAGATGGACTGACATGATGGCCAAAACAAGGACTCAGACATAGCAACAATCACCAAGACGGTGCAGGACCAGGGCAATGTTTGTTCTGTTATACTAATGAGTGGCCCTCTTATTTCTACTGACAAAGTTCTCATTTCATAATGTTGATTTCATTTTCCTCATAGACCTCAGTGTCTGTTGTGTAGACAGCAACTAGCAACAACAATATATGATCCTGCAACATGCTAAATGTATTGCATGCATATTACTTCATTTAAACTTCATAATTGCATTATGAGGTGGGCACTATGTTTTATTTACAAATATTCTTTATTAAAATATTTAAAAATATTCTTTATTTCCATAGTTTTGTTGTTGTTGTTCCATTATGGTTTTACTATACAGTAGAACTCTAACATTCAAGACGGATGTGGCCTAAGACTCTTTTTTGTTGTTGTTGAGAATATACACAGCAAAATATACTTCAATTCAACCGTTTCTACGTGTCCGATTCAGTGACATTGATTATATTCTTCGAGTTGTGCAACCATTCCCACCCTCCTTTTCTGAGTTGTTCCTCCCTCATTAACATAAACTCACTGCCCCCTAAGGTTCCTATCTAATCTTTCGAGTTGCTGTTGTCAATTTGATCCCATATAAACAGTTCTTTAAAGAGCATAACGCTCAAGGAGGCATTTTTTTTTACTAATTAAGCTAAACTATTGTTTGGTTTTAAGAAGACTTCAGGGGATATTTTTGGTTGAAGTTTTAAGATTATCTCAGAACAACAATTTCAGGGGTTCATCCAACCTCCAGGGCTCTGGAAAGTCTGGAGTTCATGAGAATACAAAATTCTGTTCTTCATTCCCCCCGTTTTGATCAGGATCCTTCTATAGAATCTTAGAGTAAAATGTTCAGTAATCTTAGCCGGGCACCATCCAGTTCTTCCGGTCTCATGGCAAAAGAAGCAGTTGTTTATGGAGGCAATCATCCACACATTCCATTTTCTCCTCCTATTCCTGACTCTTCTTCCTCTGTTGCTCCAGGCCGAGGTGGGTACAATTATTATCCCTGTGTTACAGAAAAGGAAACTGACATATTTAGCAAGGTTAATAACTTGCCCAAGATCACTCAGAGTTTTAAACTCAGGTCATCTGACTCCATGGCTTTCACTTTCCTAGATGTTGTCTACTTGTCAAAGAATGGGTCTGGAACATTTTAGTGGCAGTTAGAAGAAAGTTTACTTCGGCCCAGAATTGATTTGTCAACAGTGAGGTGATGTGGGTAATGTTGTATAATGGAGACTCTTACACATATACTGTAAAATGGTCACAGTTAGCTTTGTGAATGGAAAATATTAACTGCCTCTAATCTTGCTACAGACGCCTCATGGAAACGTAAGCTCCAACTGACTCATACACACTGCAGACACCTAATGGGGGCAGCAGCCTCCTTTTTTGATGTGGCTTCCCTCTCAAGCTTATCTTGCTAAACTGCTAGAGAGAAATAAAATTCCTTCCATTGACTAAATTCCTACTCATCTTGGTTGCGGCACATAGGGAGGGAAGAAAAGAGAGCAAGTGGGTGAGCTTGCTAGCTGTGGGTAGTAAGGAATATGGGCTCCACCAACTTGAAAAACCTGATAATCTGTCACTTGCATTTGATAGATGGAAAATATGTGAAGAGTTGGATGGTTCACCTCAAGCTGTGTTCACAGCACAACAGACACTGA
This sequence comes from Trichechus manatus latirostris, assembly GCF_000243295.1. NCBI lineage: Eukaryota > Metazoa > Chordata > Mammalia > Sirenia > Trichechidae > Trichechus > Trichechus manatus. The sequence goes on from NW_004444062.1 coordinate 4,323,054, forward strand.
GAGCTATCAGGAAAAGAAAGAAAATTATGAAATGAGAACTTCACCAGTAGAAACGAGAGGGCCACTCATTAAGTTTTCCTTTCAGCCTCTCACTAAAGCCTCTCTTGGCCCTCAGCCCTAGCACAGTTAGCGCACTTACTTCCCTCCCACTCTCAGCGTCAGCTCTTCCTCCCCGAGGGTAGGGATGCAGCTGCATATTCTGCTGTTCCCCCAGCACCCAGCACACAGTGGGTGCTCAGTGCCGTTAAACTCATGAAACTCTTAGACCCAGAAGGCAGACTAAAGAGTCCTTTGAAATCAAACCCATTTCCTCCTATGAGGCACGTGCTTCAGAAAGTACAGGCGCTGCAACTTGGGAGCAGAAGCTAGCACAGGGATCAAAGAGGATGATATCTGGTGGAAAACAAACAAACCCATTGCCGTCAAGTCAATTTCAACTCGTGGCGATCCCATGTGTGACCGAGTAGAACTGCTCCAAAGGATTTTCTTGACTATAATCTTCACTGAAACAGATCTCCAGGCCTTTCTTCCACGGGTGGGTTCGAATGGCCATTCTTTAGATTAGTAGTATTTGCACCACCCAGGGACCTGATGATACATAGAGAGACTCCTAAAATGAGAAGTATGTGTCTAAATATAACGGGTAGTTCTTTTTATGTATTTTTTTTATTGTACTTTAGGTAAAGGTTTATACAACAAATAGTTTCTCATTAAACATTCAGTACACATATTGTTTTATGACATTGGTTAACAACCCCACGACATGTCAACACTCTCCCTTCTGGACCTTTTTTTAAAGCAAAAAGAACGTTTTATTCGACATATATTCGAAAGGGCGGAAGTGGGAAAAGGGACATGCAAGCTGTCATAGCCACGTCTGCCTGAATCCTTCTTTTTTTTTTTTTTTTTTGGTGAAAATATACATAGCCAAAGATACATCATTTCTACTTGTGCAATTCAGTGACATCGATTACTTTCTTCCAGTTGTGCTGCTATTCTCACTCTAGATGAAGGTTTACAGAATAAAATAGTTTCTCGTTAAACAGTTAGTACACCTGTTGCCCTATGACAATAGTTAACAACCCCACTACATGTCAACACTGTCCTTATTCAACCTTGAGTTCCCTATCACCAGCTTTCCTGTCCCCTTCTGCCTTCTAGTCCTTGTCCCTGGACTGCTTTGCCTCATTAGTCCCATTTCGTTTTATGGGGCTGTCCAATGCCTGGCTGAACGGTGACCCTCGGAAGTGACTTCACCACTGAGCTATAAGGGTGTCTGGGGGCCATACTCTCGGGGTTTCTCCCGTCTTTTTTGGGCCAGTAAATCCGGTCTTTTTGTGTGTGTGCTAGAATTTTGTTCTACATCCTTCTCCAGCTCCGTCCAGAACCCTTTGTTGTGATCCCAGTCAGAGCAGTCAGTGGTGGTAGCCGGGCACCATCTAGCTGTACTAGACTCAGTCCGGTGGACGCCTTGGTAGCTGTGGTCCATTAGTCCTTTGGACTAATCTTTTCCTTGTATGCTGTTCTCTTCATTCTCCCTTGCTCCCGAACGGGTGAGACCAGTGGAGTATCTTAGATGGCCACTCACAGGCTTTTAAAACCCCAGATGCTACTTACCAAGGTAGAATGTAGGACATCGTCTTTGTAAACTGTGTTGTGCCAACTGAGCTGGATCTTCTCTGAGACCATGGTCCCCACAGCCCTCTGCCCAGCAATTCAGACCCTCAGGGAGTTTGGATGTGTCTATGGAACATACATGACCTTTCCTTGTAAAAGTTGTGCTGGCTTCTCCAGTATTGTGTACTGTCTCACACTTAACCAAAAATACCACTTATCTACTGTCTATTTAGTATTTCGCCCTGACCCCTCCCATCCTTCCTAACCAACAAAGATTGTTACTGTGTGTAAACTTTTTCGTGAGTTTTTACAATAGAGGTCTCATACAATATTTGTCCTTTTGAAATTGACTTATTTCACTCAGCATGTCTTCCAGTTCCATCCGTGTTATGAGATACTTCACAGATTCATCATTGTTCTTTATCATTTTGTGGTACTCCATTGTGTTTATGTACCATAGTTTGTTTATCCATTCATATGTTGATGGGCATCTAGGTTGTTTCCATCTTTTTGCTGTTGTGAACAATGCTGCAATGAACATGGGTGTTCATATGTCTATTCGTGTGATGGCTCTAATTTCTCTAGGATATATTCCTAGGAGTGGGATTGCTGGATCGTATGGTATTGCTATTTCTAGTTTTCTAAGGAAGCGTCATATCATTTTCCAAAAAGGTTGTATCATTTTGCATTCTATAATGCGTAGTTTTATAATGTGATATTAAGACCTGGAGAAGGACATCATGCTGGGTAAAGTAGAGGGTCAATTAAAAAGAGGAAGACCCTCAACGAGATAGATTGACACGGTGGCTGCAACAATGGGCGCAAACATAGCAACGATTGTGAGGATTGCGCAGGACCAGGCAGCATTTCGTTCTATTGTACACAGAGCTGTTATGAGTCAGAAATGACTCGACAGCACCTAACAACAACAAGAACATTTCTGCTTCCTTTGCTTGAACATGAGACTTATGTCCCCACCTAGGCAAAATCAAACTCTAGGTTAAGAGCTCTGGGAGGCAAAATGTTGAAGGATATGAGCAGTCAGGGCTCTCACTGTGCCCTGTAAATAAAGCCCCTGTCATACCCGTTGAGGCCTCTGAGCACTGTTGAGGCCCAATAAATAGAAGGTTCTGAACAAATTAAGAAATAGAAGAGAAGAGAAAACTACAAGCAAGACGTCCCCGTTACTGCTGGTAAAGCTAGATGGGAGGACCTAGCTTTGTGTGAGAGCTACATGAGCTTGCCTCCTGAACCCTAAAACCAGGTGGACGTCCCTCCATTCGCAGTCAGAACTGAATGAGGGGCCAAGGCCAAGGACCTACTCTGAGAAGACTTTCAGCATACAAAGCAGAGAACATACACTCTCCTTGGCCAGGGCTGGTCCTAAGGGAATTAAAAAAAAAAAAAAACTGAGCTAAATATTGTTGTTTTTGTTATGTTGTTAGTTACCATAGAGTCAACTTCAACCAATGGTGACCCCATGTATGTCTGAGTAAAACTGTGCTCCCAGGGTTTTCAAGGCTGTGACCTTTCGGAAGCAGATCACCAACCCTGGGTGGGTTTGAACCACCAACATTTCACTGGTAGTTGAGCATTTAACCAGTTGCACCACCCAGGGAAACCATGAGCTGAGTATGTCCAGTTGTTTTTCCCAAATTTACCAGTTAGATAAATTACTCCACCTGCAATTGTGGAATGTGTAAAGGGCAGAGAGAGGGCCAGAGTTATTAATCAAGATCCCTTCATAGGAAGGAGTCCCTGGGTGGTGAAAATAGTTAACACACTCGGCTGCTAACCAAAAAAAGATTGGCAGTTCGAATCCATACAGAGGCACCTTGGAAGTATGGCCTGGTGATCTACTTCCAAAAATTAGCCATTGAAAACCGTGTGTAGCACAGTTCTACTCTGACGCATATGTGGTCACCATGAGTCGGAGTTGACGGCAACTGGAAAACCTCATAGGAAGGAAGTATCAGGAATGGGAAACATTTCCCATTAACAAGCATTTATAACATTTAATCACATGGATAAAATGTTTATTTACATATACATTAACCCACAACCCCTTGAGGGAAGGAAGAGATTGTGTTTTATCTATCATTCTTTGTCAAAGGCTTGTACATAGAAGGCGTGTAACAGAGTGTTGAGTGAACTAGATGGTGCCTGGCTGCCACCACTAACTGCTCTGACGGGGATCACAACAGAGGGTCCCGGACAGAGCTGGTGAAAAATGTAGAACAAAATTCTAAATCACAAAAAAGACCAGACTTACTGGCCTGACAGAGACTGGAGAAACCCCAAAAGTATGGCTCCCAGACCCCGTTTTAGCTCAGTAACGAAGTCAGTCTTGAGGTTCACCCTTCAGCCAAAGACTAGAGAGGCCCATAAAACAAAATGAGACTAACGGGGCACACCAGCCCAGGGGCAAGGACTACAAGGCAGGAGCGGACAGGAAAGCTAGTAATAGGGAACCCAAGGTCAAGAAGGGAGAGTGTTGACATGTTGTGGGGTTGTTAACCAATGTCATAAAACAATATGTGTACTAACTGTTTAATGAGAAGCTAGTTTGTTCTGTAAATCTTCATCTAAAGTACAGTTAAAAAAAAAAGTATGTTGAATGACTATGGACCCAGAGTTCAGACAAACCTAGGTTTAAATCTCCTTCTCTGCCGATTACTAGCTGTGTAAATGTGAGAAAATTATTTACTCAGAGGCTGCAAACCGATGACCCACCACAAACCACATCCAGCTCAGACATGATCTGTTTCGTCCACATAGTGTTGGTCCACCAGCATTTAACTTTTATAAATAAGTTGACAACACTTAAAAGACTTGGGAGATTTCAGATAAAAATTTGGATTTCTGTTTTCTCCTGAAAACTTGGAAGACTTGATGCGGTAGATTGATTGCAAAAATGGCCACATCTGAAAACCAATGTTCATTGCAGCACTTGTCACAATAGCCAAAAGGTGAAAACAACCAAAATGTCCAAATGGATGAACAAAATGTGGTACATACACACAATGGAACATTACTCAACCATAAAGAGAAACAAAGTCTTGGTGCATGCCACAGCATAGATGAACCTAGAAAACATTATGCTCAGTGAGAAAAGACAGTCACAAAATGACAAATATTGTTTGATCTCACTTGTATGAAATAAGCAAATATATAGAAATAAAAGATTATTAGTGGCTACCAGGGGTGGGATGGAGGGGAAAAGGGTTAGTTTTGTTTAGAGGACATTGAATTTATATTGATGGTGGGAAAATAATTTGGAAAGGGATAACATTAGAGGTTGCACAACGTGAACAATGTAATCAATGTCATTGAATTGTATATGTGGAAATTGTTGAACTGCTGAAGGTTTTGTGCATATTTTCACAACAATTGAAAAAAATGGCTTCGATTCTTCATACCTTCCTTGTCCACATCCTTTGCAATGTCACCTTATGGTTCCACCCAATTAAGAGTTGACGTCTACACCACTAGGAGTATATCCAAGGGACTTGAAAGCAGCGACACGAACAGCCATATTTATACCAATGTTCATTGCAGCATTATTCACAAAATCCAAAAGGTGGAAAAAACCTAAATGCCAATCGATGGATGAATGGATAAACAAAATGTGGTATATACATACAATGGAATACTGCTCAGCCAGAAAGCGAAATGAAGTCTTGATACATGCTACAACATAGATGGAGCTTGAAGACATTATGCTGAGAAAAATAAGTCAATCACAAAAAAAATGTTTCATGACCTCACTTACATAAAAAGACAAGAATAGGCAAATGTATAGAGACCAAAGTTTATTAGTGGTTACTAGGGGTGGGATGGAGGGAGAAAGGGGAGGTTATTTCTTATGGAGCACTGAATATCAGTTTACGGTGATGGAAAAATTATATTGATTAAAGGTAGGGTTGCACAGCAAATTAATGTAACTGCTGTCATTAAGCTGTACACCTGTAAAAGTTGAATTGGCAAAAGTTATGTGATACATATATTTACAACAATAACAAAAAAAAAAAAAAAAGGAGCATAGGCTGAGGCTGCTTATGTACAACCAAACACCTTACGAGATTTGGTTCCTTGGTTTGGAGGTTTAGGGTCATAGTTTCATGGGACATCCTAGTTCATTGAACTAATATCATGCTTAGTGCTTCTATTCTACCTCCTAATGTGTTGTGTAGTGTTTGAGGTCCTAAAAGTTTGCAAGCAGCCATCCAAAGTACAACAATTGGTCTCCATTCACCTGAAGGAAGAAGGAAAATCAGGAATAGGAGGAGGAAATAGAATGCATGTCTGGTTGCCTCCATGAACAACTGCCTCCTTTGCCGTGAGACCAGAACTGGATGATGCTCAGCTACTATTTCTAAACGTTTTATTTTTATTTTTTCATTGTACTTTAGATGAAGGTTTACAGAACAAATAGTTTCTCATTAAACAGTTAGTACACATGTTGTTTTATGACATTGGTTAACACCACCACGAGATGTCAACACTCTCCTTTCTCAACTTTGGGTTCCCTATTACCAGCTTTCCTGTCCCATCTTGCTTTCTAGTCCTTGTCCCTGGGCTGTTGTGCCCCATTAGTATCGTTTTGTTTTATGGGGCTAATCTCTGGCTCAAGCGTGGATCTCGGGGGTAACTTCATTACTGAGCTAAAAAGGTATCTGGGGGCCGTACTCTCAGGGTTTCTCCAGTCTCTGTCAGGCCAGTTAGTCTCATCTTCTTTTGTGAGTTAGAATTTTGTTCTACGTTTTTCTCCAGTTCTGTCCGGGACCCTCTGCTGTGATCCCTGTCAGAGCAGTCAGTGGTGGTAGCCGGGCACCAACTAGTTGGACTGGACTCAGTCTGGTGGAGGCTGTGGTAGTTGTGGTCCACTAGTCCTCTGGACTAATCTTTCCCTTGTATCTTGTTTTCTCTATTCTCCCTTGCTCTTGAAGGGGTGAGACCAGTGGAGTATCTTAGATGGCTGCTCACAGGCTTTTAAGACCCCAGACACTACTCACCAAGGTAGAATGTAGAACATTTT
>NW_004444062.1:4339092-4345017 GCF_000243295.1 Trichechus manatus latirostris
GGTTGTTAACCAATGTCATAAAACAACATGTTTACTACTGTTTCATGAGAAACTATTTGTTCTGTAAGCCTTCACCTGAGGTACAATAAAATAGAAAAAAAAAAAATCTTAAACTTGAAGTCTTAAAAACAAACAATAGTGTAGTTTAACTAGTAAAGAATGTCTAATTTGAGCATTGCGCTGGTTTAAGAACTATTTGTATGGGATCAAAATTGATAACAGCAACTCAAAAGATTAGATAGGAAACTTAGGGGAGCAGTGCATTTTTGTTAATGGGGAAGGAACGATTGGGAAAAGGAGAGTGAGGATGGGTGCACAACTTGAAGAATGTAATCACTGCCAGTGAATTGTACATGTAGAAATTGTTGAATGGGCGTATGTTCTGCTGTGTATATTCTGAAGAACAATAAAAAATAAATAGATTATTTTAAAAAATAATTGTAGTCTATTTCTCGACCTTTTGTCTCTGGACTGGCGTTGTGGCTTGCCTTAGACAATAGAATGTGACAGAAATGACAGTGTGCCAGTTCTGAGCCTGGACTTAAGAGACCTTGCACATTCCTGCTCACCTTTTTGGAAATCTGACAAGACCTTGCTGGACATGAGAGATCAAATGAAACAAAGACAAGTTGTCTCAGTTGTTCCAACCAAGGCCCAAGACATGAGAAAAAGCCTAGCCAAGATCCGCAAAGCCAAACCACTCAAGACTAGAAGAATCATCCATCTGATCCATAGACTAATGGACAATGTTGTTCTCGTTGTTAGGTGCCGTTGAGTCAGTTCCGATTCATAGCAACCCTGTATACTACAGAAAGAAACACTGCCTGGTCCTGTGCCGTGCTCACAATTGTTGTTATGCTTGAGCCTATTATTGCAGCCACTGTGTCAATCCATCTTGTTGAGGGTCTTCCTCTTTTTCGCTGACTCTCTACTTTACCAAGTATGATGTCCTTCTCCAGCGACCGATCCCTTCTGATAACATGTCCACAGTATGTGAGATGTAGTCTTGCCATCCTTGCTTCTAAGGAGCATTCTTGTTGTACTTCTTCCAAGACAGATTTGTTCATTCTTTTGGCACTCCATGGTATATTCAATATTCTTCACCAGCACCACAATTCAAAGTCATCAATTCTTCTTCAGTCTTCCTTATTCATTGTCCAGCTTTCACATGTGTATGAGGTGATTGAAAACACCATGGCTTGCGTCAGGCACACTTTAGTCCTCAAGGTGACATCTTTGCTTTTCAACCCTTTAAAGAGGTCTTTTGCAGCAGATTTGCCCAATGCAATGCATCTTTTGATCTCTTGACTGCTGCTTCCATGAGTGTTGATTGTGGATCCAAGTAAAATGAAATCCTTGACAACCTCAATCTTTTTCTCTGTTTTTCATGATGTTGCTTATTGGTCCAGTTGTGAGGATTTTTGTTTTCTTTGTGTTGAGGTGTAATCCTTACTGAAGGCTGTGATCTTTGATCTTCATCAGTAAGAGCTTCAAGTCCTCTTCACCTTTAGCAAGCAAGGTTGTGTCATCTGCATAACACAGGTTGTTAACGAGTCTTTCTCTGATCCTGATGCCCTGTTCTTCATGTAGTCCAGCTTCTCAGATTATTTACTCAGTATACAGATTGAATAGGTATGGTAAAATGATACAACCCTGACGCACACCTTTTCTGACTTTAAACCATGCATTATCCTCTTGTTCTGTTTGAACAACTGCCTCTTGATCCATGTACAGATTCCTCATGAGCACAATTAAGTGTTCCAGAGTTCCCATTCTCCGCAATGTTATCCATAATTTGTTATGATTCACACGGACGAATGCCTTAGCATGGTCAATAAAACACAGGTAAACATCTTTCTGGCCTTCTCTGCTTTCAGTCAGGATTCATCTGACATCAGCAATGATATCCCTGGTTCCACGTCCTCTTCTGAATCTGGCTGGAATTTCTGGCAGTTCCCTGTTGATGTATTGCTGCAGCTGCTTTGGAATGATCTTCAGCAAAATTTTGCTGTCCTGTGATATTAATAATATTGTTCAATAATTTCCACATTCAGTTGGATCACCTTTCTTGGGACTAGGCATAAATATGGATGTCTTCCAGTCAGTTGGCCAGGAAGATGTCTTCCAAATTTCTCTGCATAGATGAGTGAGCACTTCCAGCACTGCATCCATTTGTTGAAACATCTCAGTTGGTATTCCATCAATTCCTGGGGCCCTGTTTTTCACCAGTGCCTTCAGTGTAGCTTGGACTTTTTCCTTCAGTACCATCAGTTCCTGATCTTATGTTACCTCCTGCAATGGTTGAAGGTCAACCAATTCTTTTCAGTATACTCTGTGTATTCCTTCCATCTTCCTTTGATGCTTCCTGTATCGTTTAATATTTTCGCTGTAGAATCTTTCAGTATTGAAACTCGAGACTTGAATGTTTTCTTCAGTTCTTTCAGCTTGAGAAATGCTGAGCATGTTCTTCGCTTTTGGTTTTCTATCTCCAGGTCTTTGCAAATGTCATTATAACACTTTACTTTACCTTCTCAAGCTGCCCTGTGAAATGTTCTGTTCAGCTCTTTTACTTCATAATTTCTTCCTTTTGCTTTAGCTACTCAACGTTCAAAAGCAAGTTTCAGAGTCTCTTCTAACATCCATTTTGGTCTTTCCTTTCTCTCCTGTCTTTTTAATGACCTGTTGCTTTCTTCACTTATGATGTCCTTGATGTCATTTCACAACTCGTCTGGTCTTCAGTCATTGGTGTTCAATGCATCAAGTCTATTCTTGAGATGGTCTCCAAATTCAGGTGGGATATACTCAAGGTCGTACTTGGGCTCTAGTGGACTTGTTCTAATTTTCTTCATTTTCAACTTGAACTTGCATATAAGTAATTGATGGTTTGATCTGCAGTCGCCCCCTGCCCTTGTTCTGACTTACAATATTGAGCTTTTCCATCATCTCTTTCGACAGATATAGTCGATTTGATTCCTGTGTATTCCATCTGGAGAGGTCCGCGTGAATAGTCACCATTTACGTTGGTGAAAAAAGGTATTTGCAATGAAGAAGTTGTTGGTCTTTCAAAATTCAGTCATGTGATCTCCAGCATCATTTCTATCACCAAGACCGTATTTTCCAGCTACTGATTCTTCTTCTGTGTTTCCAACTTTCACATTGCAATCACCAGTAATTATCAGTGCATCCTGACTGATGTTCAATCAATTTCAGACTGCAGAAGTTGGCAAAAATCTTCAGTTTCTTCAGCTTTGGCCTTAGTGGTTGGTGCGTAAATTTGAATAATAGTCATATTAACTGGTCTTCCTTGTAGGCGTATGGATATTTTCCTATTACTGACAGCGTTGTACTTCAGGATAGATCTTGAAATGTTCTTTTTGACAACGAATGCAACGTCATTCCTCTTCAAGCTGTGGTTCCCAGCATAGTAGACCATATGATTGTCCAATTCAAAATGATCAATACCAGTCCATTTCAGCTCACTAATGCCTAGGATATCAATCTTTATACATTCCATCCATTTTTGATGATTTCCAATTTTCCTAGATTCATACTTTGTACATTTCATGTTTGCAGCTGTTTCTTCTCATTTTGAGCCATGCCACATCAGCAAATGCAGGTCCTGAAAGCTTGACTCCATCCACATCATTAAGGTGGACTCTCCTCTGAGGATGAAGCTCTTCCCCAGTCGTATTTTGAGTGTTTTCCAACCTGAGGGGCTTATCTTCTGGCACTAAATAAAACAATGTTCCGCTGCTATTCTTAAGGTTTTCACTGCCTAATTCTTTTCAGAAGTAGACCGCCAGGTCCATCTTCCTAGTCTGTCTTAGTCTGGAAGCTCAGCTGAAACCTGTCCGCCATGGGTGACCCTGCTGGTATTTGAATACTGGTGGCATAGTTTCCAGCATCACAGCAACACACAAGCCCCCACAGTACAACAAACTGACAGACACATGGGGGTCATGGACAATAATACATGCTTATTGTTTTAAGCCACTGAGTTTTGAGGTGGTTCATTATGCAACAATAACTAATTGATACAGCTGGCTGTGTTGGGCCCACAAGGTCCCTGGATGGGACAAACAGTTTGTGCTTAACTGATAATCTAAAGGTTAGTGGTTCAAACCCACCCAGCAGCACTGTGGAAAAAGGACCTAAGGATCTGCTTTTGAAAGATGACAGCCTTGAAAACCCTGTGGAGCAGTTCTACTTCACACACACTATCACCATGAGTCAGAATCGACTCAACAGCAACTAGCGGCAACAACAACATGCTGGGCCCTCAGTCCCTCTTGGCAATACTTAGGAGCTGAGCAGCCCCTTTAGATGAGGACTGAATTTTGCAGCTCTCACTGTTCCTGTCATTCTCTATTGTCTCTCAACATTGTAGCTGAGTGACAGTTGTCATTAATTATCCCTTAATGTGTTGATTTTCTCATAGTTGGGTTAACAGGAAAATCTAATGGTTCTTATAACCTTGACTATCAAGATTCGTCTACCAAAAGAGATCAAGATAGCAATGTATTCCAAGCAATGCTAAATTGTGTATTTCTTTGTGGAGGGGAAAAAAAAGATCTTACATCAATCCCATATACCCGCTTGACCCCTATATGCAACTCAGTTTGAGCTCTTGATTTAATCCCTCTCAGCCTCAGTGTTCTCTGTAAAATGGGATTAAATACACATGTCTCAGAGGATTCTTTAAGAGTTGAGCTAGATTTCAGAGAATAACATAGTGATTTAGGTTGCTAGGATTTAAATCCTAGATTTACCACTTAGTAACTGTAAACCGATGCATAGTACCTAGAACTCTGATAGATGCCCAATAAAGCTACTTTAGTCTTATTTCCCTGTAAGAATTATTCCTAATCTTTGTATCGTTCCATTAAGTTAGTAGTAATCAAAGCTAACTTCAAACGAGATTATCATTTTAGAAACAGCCGAAGAATTGATAGAGACCCAAACAATGTCAACTTTCTGAGTATTAAATAAATTTCTACAAGAATTATACCTCTGACCAATTTTGGTGAAGGACAGAATATCCAGAAAGAAGCTCAATAAAGACACGGAAGAGCTAAATGCTACAATCAACCAACTTGATCTCATAGGCATATACAGAACACTCCACCCAACAGCAGCCAAGTATACTTTCTTATCCAACGCACATGGAACATTTTCCAAAATAGACCGCGTATTAGGCTATAAAACAAGCCGTAACATAATACAAAGCTTCGAAATATTACAAAGCATCTTTTCTGACCATAAAGCCATAAAAGTAGAAATCAATAACAGAAAAAGCAAGGGAAAAAAAATCAAACACGTGGAAACTGAATAACACCATGCTCAAAAACTACTGGGTTATAGAAGAAATTAGGGATGGAATAAAGAAATTCATAGAATCAAATGAGAATGAAAACACATCCTACCAGAACCTTTGGGACACAGCAAAAGCAGGGCTCAAAGGTCAGTTTATAGCAATAAATGCACACATCCAAAAAGAAGAAAGGTCAAAATCAAAACATTAACCCTATAACTCGAACAAGTAGAAAGAGGGCAGCAAAAGAAATCTTTGGAAGCCAGAAGAAAGGAAATAAAAAGAATTAGAGCAGAATTAAATGAAATAGAGAATAGAAAAACAACTGAAACAGTTAACAAGACCAAAAGCTGGTTCTTTGAAAAGATCAACAAAATCGATAAACCATTGGCCAAACTGACAGAAGAAAAACAGGAGAGGAGGCAAATAACCCGTATAAGAAATGAGATGGGTGATATTACAATGGGCCCAACTGAAATTAAAAGAATCATAACAGAATACTATGAAAAATTGTACTCTAACAAATTTGAAAACCTAGAGGAAATGGACAAATTTCTCAAATTTCACCACCTATCTAAACTAACACAAACAAAGGTAGGACAACTAAATAAACC
>NW_004444062.1:4346128-4369761 GCF_000243295.1 Trichechus manatus latirostris
GCCTCACACTACCTTATTTTAGAGCCTATTATATTGCCACGGTAGTCAAAACAGCCTGGTACTGGTACAACAACAGATACATAGACCAATGAAACAGAATTGAGAATCCAGATATAAATTCATCCACCTATGAGCAGCTGATATTTGACAAAGGCCCAAAGTCCATTAATTGGGGAAAAGACAGTCTCTTTAACAAATGGTACCGGCATAACTGGATATCCATCGGCAAAAAACTGAAACAAGACCCATACCTCAAACCATGCACAAAAATTAACTCAAAATGGATCAAAGACCTAAATATAAAATCGAAAACAATAAAGATCATGGAAGAAAAAATAGGGACAACGCTAAGAGCCCTAATACATGGCATAAACAGAATACGAACCATAAGTAACAATGCACAAGCACCAGAAGAGAGACTAGGTAACTGCGAGCTCCGAAAAATCAAACACTTACGCTCATCAAAAGACTTCACCAAAAGAGTAAAAAGACAACCTACAGACTGGGAAAAAAGTTTGGGCTACGTCAAAACCGATCAGCATCTAATCTTTAAAATCTACAAGATACTGCAAAACCTCAACAACAAAAAGACAAATAATCCAATTAAAAAATGGGCAAAGCATATGAACAGGCACTTCACCAAAGAAGACATTCAGGCGGCTAACAGACACATGAAGAAATACTCATGATCATTAGCCATTAGAGAAATGTGAATCAAAATTAGAATGAGATACCATCTCACCCCAATGAGGCTAACATTAATCTACAAAATACAAAATAATAAATGTTGGAGAGGTTGTGGAGAGACTGGAACACTTATACACTGTTGGTGGGAATGTAAAATGGTACAATCACTTTGGAAATTGATTTGGTGCTTCCTTAAAAAGCTAGAAATAGAAGTACCACACAATTCAGCAATCCCCCTCCTTGGAATATATCCTAGAGAAATAAGAGCCGTCACACGAATAGATATATGCACACCCATGTTCATTGCAGCACTGTTCACCATAGCAAAAAGATGGAAACAACCTAGGTGCCCATCAACAGATGAATGGATAAACAAACTATGGTACATACACACACTGGAATACTACACAACGATGAAGAACAATGATGAATCCGTGAAACATCTTACAACATGTAAGAATCTGGAAGGCATTATGCTGAGTGAATTTAGTCAGTCACAAAAGGACAAATATTGTACAAGACCACTATTATAAGAACTCAAGAAAAGATTTAAACGCAGAAGAAAACATTCTTTGATGGTTAGGAGGGTGGGGAGGGAGGGAGAGGGTTATTCACTAACTAGATAGTAGATGAGAATTATCTTAGGTGAAGGGAATGGCAACACACACTACAGGGGAAGTCAGCACAACTGGACCAAACAAAAGCTAAGAAGTTTCCTGAATACAACCAAACACTTCCAGGGACAGAGTAGCAGGGACAGGGGTCTAAGGACCATGCTTTCAGGGGACATCTAGGTCAATTGGCATAACAAAGCTTATTAAGAAAATGTTCTGCATCCTCCTTTGGTGAGTGGTGTCTGGGGTCTTAAAAGCTTGCAAGCAGCCATCTAAGATGCATTAATTGGTCCCAACCCACCTAGAGTAAAGAAGAATGAAGAACACCATAGTCACAAGGAAAGTGTTAGCCCAAGAGACAGAAAGGGCCACATAAACCAGAGACTCCATCAGCCTGAGACCAGAAGAACTAGATGGTGCCTGGCTACCACCAATGACCGCCCTGACAGGGAACACAACAGAGAGTCCCTGATGGAGCAGGAGAAAAGTGGGGTGCAGAACTCAAATTCTAGTAAAAAGACCAGAGTTAACGGTCTGACTGAGACTGGAGGAACCCCAGAAAGTATGGCCCCCGGACTCTTTGTCAACCCAGAACTAAAACCATTCCTGAGGCCAACTCTTCAGACAAAGATTGTACTGGACTATGGGACATAAAATGATACTCGTGAAGAGTGTGCTTCTTAGCTCAAGTAGATACATGAGACTAAAGAGGCAGCTTCTGTCCCGGAGGTGAAATGCGAAGGCCAGAGAGGGTCAGGAGCTGGTTGAACGGACACAGGAAATCCAGGGTGGAAAGGAGGAGTGTGTTGTCACAGTATAGGGGGAGCAATTAGGGTCACATAACAATGTATGTGTAAATTTTTGTATGAGAGACTAACTTGAATTGTAAACTTTTACTTAAAGTACAAAAATAAAATAAAATAAAAAAGAATTATACCTCTGATCAAGGTACAAACACCTTTTGAGGGTACACCAAAGAAATAACACAAAGGTAAAAACACAGAGATATTCACAAGGTCCTTTTAAACAAATAAACATTGCCACGGGAAAACATGGACATTTGTTCAGAAAATAATTTTAAGCAAAAAAAATTATACACAAAATAGTGTCTACGCATTAATTGCAATTCTACAAAAATATAACTACACATTGAAAATAATTGGAAGAGAATATAGGATAATATAAGTAGTTGCTATCCCAAGTTTATAAGATTTTACTAAAATTGTTAACAGGTATACTACAGTTTTAAAATTTGGAAAATTATGAAAATATATTATCATTAAAAATTTTAAGTATTTGTAGAGCATTACTCAAAGGGTATCACAATATATTATTTTACGGGTATTTATCAATAAATTTAGAGCATTGGAATGTTTTATTGGTAGACGTAAGAACAAGCTATTACGTAAGTAAAAAAAATTTTGTTCCCTTAGAACCTACAATTTGCATGGTTACAGTTAAGGTCTTTCCCTCACTCCCACTCTCTCACCCACATTTCATCCCTCCTTGCGGTTAAAAACCGAACAGAACAAAATCCCAGCACCTCTAGCTCCAGATCTGATTATAATCAGGGGAAATCAACAAATGTTCCATCCTCACCAGTTATGGAACAACATAATCTCAGTCCTCCTGGGACTCACAACCCTGACTCCACGTTATCTGATAGGACATTCACACCCAACTTTCAACATGTCACCTGGGGTTGCATGTGAAAAGGACCATTTCCCTCTTCCTAAATGCTACCACTGAGCAGAAATCCCTCCACCTACCCCAACACTCTTCCAAAGAAGAAAGAAACATGGGTTTATTGGATGTGGGGACTTTCATGATCTATATTAATCATGGGGAGGACAGTAATGCATGAAGATAGCTTCACTGATGAGCTAGGTGGGACTCAGTTCTCTTCCTAGATCTTGCCAGTTTTATGTGGGTTCATGTTTCCCTGTCTGTAAAATGGGTTAATTCTTTTTTGCTCTTCCCTGCTTCACAAGTGGTGCTGGTAGTGGTGATATCAACTAAGCTATTCGATACCTGCTGTGCGCCAGACCCTATGCTAAGCTCTTATGAATTTATCTCACTTAATTCTCACAAAAACTCCAAGAGAAAGGTATTTGTACTATCCCTGTTTTATAGTTGAGAAAAGGGTCTCAAAAAAGTTACATAATTTGCCTGTGGCCACACAGCTAGTCGATGGCCACATAAGAACTTAAACTCATATCTATCTGATGTTGTCAAAACCTGGCTTTGAAGCTACACACCACATGCCCTTGACATAAACTTATAAAGCATCACAGGAAAGCATGTTAAATATTTTTAAAAAGCCAGGACACACTTATTAGAAATGTAATGAAAGAAAAGGCAGTTTCATCTTATTACATTTTGTATGCAGTATTGGGTTCCAAAATAAACTTCACCTCTGAAACACTCTTCCCTGCTTGAAGCATCTGAAAAAGAGAACCAAAAAAGCTTTTTAGACATTACTCTCAGTCTCTGGCACTTGCAGTCATGTGATACTAGCTCAAAGCCCCAGAAGGGACTTTCACAGTCATAAAGGCTAACGCTCTCCTTTCGTAACTGAAGACACTGGGGCTTGGAGAGCAGAGCGTCAGGCCAAAGCCACACACAGAGCCCCAGTACAGCCTGACTTTGCCCGGGCTTCATTGAATTCTGTCCTGATCTCATCCATAGAGCTTTTTTTCTTTTTTTAAATAATTTATTTTATTATTGTTGAAAATATACACCGCAGAACATACAGCAGTTTAACAATATCTACATGTACAATTCAATGACATTGATTACATTTTTGAAGATGTGCAATCATTTTCACCCTCCTTTTCAGAACTGTTCCTCCTCCATTGACATAAACTCAATGCCCCCTAAGCTTCCTATCTAACCTTTCGAGAGCTGTCATCAACTTGATCCCATATAGATAGTTCATTAAAACAGCACAATGCTCAAGGCAGACATTCTTTACTAATTAAGTTAAACTACTGTTTGGTTATTAAAGAAGACTTCAGGGGATATTTTTGGTTTAAGGTTTAAGGATTAAAGATTATCTCAGGGCAATAATTTCAGGGGTTCATCCACCCTCACTGGTTCCAGAAAGTCTGGATTTCATGAGAATTTGAAGTTCTGTTTCACATTTTTACCCCCTTTTGATCAAGATTCTTCTAGAGAATCTTTGATCAAAACATTCAGTAATGGTAGCCGGGCATCACCCAGTTCTCCTGATCTCACGGGAAAGGAGGTCATTGTTCATGGCCATCCATACAACTTTAAACTCTGCTCTGTTAACGTGGTTCTTGGGAGCTTTGAAAACTTCACACACACACCCTGTCTCCATTTCTCCCTTCGCTACCTCGACCCAACCACATCCTCGGCCTTTGGTCATCATCAAGCTCTCTGTGCTTGCTGGGCTGCTTGCTTTCACAGAGCTTGGCATGCAAGTAGAGGAAAGTCTGCAGGGTGAGCTTTGATTAAATTGGGAGAGACTCCTCCCCCAGACCAAGCTATGCTTTGTCCACCACATTCCAGGCTTACCCCCCGCAGCAAAGAGGGTGCCCCCTCATTTGAAAGCAACCGCAGCCGAGATGTCTGCAGAACTGGTCAACAACTGCATCTCTAACTTTTGCATAGATTCATGCAGTAGCAAGAAAATGAAATATACCTAAACAAAATAAAGAGCTCTATAGAAATTCAGCCAATGAAGTCCCCATTCTTTAAAATCTAAATTAGACCTAGACAGAAAATTCTCTCTTGAACACACTCTGGTCAAGCATTTGCCACCATTGTTTTGCTAAAACTGCTCTTGATCAGGTCACTACTGTGTTGACAAAGCCAGTGGACAATTCCCAGTTCTCTTCTACTTGAACTCTCAGTAGCATTCAATACAGTTGAACACAGAGTCAGTCCCTAGATAATGATAATAGTGTCACTTGGCTAAGGGGTTCATCAGCACTCCATGACAAAGGTTTGGAAGTTAACATCAAAATAACTGGTACTCTTTGCAGTTGTTGAAAATATATTTATACTTTTGTTAACTGTGTATAGGTCTTTCTATGGAATGGCTTCAGTTCTTCTCAGGTAAGTTTTTTTGTTCTTTTAATTGTCTTTAGGAAGTACCAAGTTTGTTGAGTCTATATAGTGTATCCCTTCAGAGATGGATTAACACCTAAAAGGATGTAATATTATGGCACATGCAGTTTTCAATCAGCTGCTAACCTAAAGGTCAGTGGTTTGAACCCAACCAGCAGCTCCACAGAAGGGTCTGGCAAATTGCTTTCATAAAGATTACAATCAAGAAAACCTGTGGAAAGGAACCCTGGTGGCATAATGGTTAAGTGTTCAGCAACTAACCAAAGGGTTGGTAGTTTGAACCCACTGGCAGCTCTGCAGGAGAAAAGACCTGGAGATCTGCTCCCATACAGATTACAGCCTAGGAAACCCTATGGGGCAGCTCTACACCGCCTTATAGGGTCACTGTGAATCAGAATCTACTCAAAACCCTATGGGGCGGTTCTGTACTACCTTACAGGGTCCCTGTGAATCAGAACTGACTGGATGAGAAATAACAATGACAAAAAAAAAAAAAACCTGTGGAGCGGTTCTACTCTGTAACACATGGGGTCCCCATGAATCTGGGGTCCACTCAACGGCAGCAAACAACAACAACCTATATCCTCACCATTTGCTGAGTCACCACTATGCATCAGGAATTGTGTAACTTAGTGGGTCAAGACACAGGCTCTTCTAGAGTCTCACTGCCAGTTTTGAAAATCTGGCTCTGCAGCTTACGGGCTTAGAAAACAAGAGAAATATAAAAACACATAGGGCTACCATGAGCAGTTGCATAAGTTGTTCTCTACATAACGGTGCTCAGCCCAGGGGCAAATGATGGTTGAAACTCTGCCCATGTTCCTCTTACCAAGCCATGTGTGCAGGGCAGGGTTACGTCCACCTGAGGGAGAGGGCTCTGCTTGCAGAGGTGTGTGCCCATGAGATGCCTCTCTTCAGAGAAGGTGACTTTTTCTAATTTCCCTAAGGATGCCAATGACACTGGGGCCTCAAGAAGCAACCCTTAAGCTAGCGCCTCTATCTTCAATGTAATTTGGTCATGGGATCAAGGTTACTTTTTGAACCCCAGTGGCTAGGGCACTGCCTAGCATTTAACAGCACTCGACAAATAATTTGTTGAATGAATGAATATAAAACAATCTTAGAACAAGACATAAGTGCTGAATGTTGTGGTCTATACCAGTGTTTCTTGAAGTGTGGTCCAGGAACCCTGAGGCTCCTTAGGATTCTTTCAAGGGGTCCCTGAGGTCAAAACTATTTTCATAATAATACTAAGACCTTACTTGTCTATTTCTTTCTCATCCTTTATAAGTGTAGAGAGTTCAAAAAGTGTGTTGATAGGGTTGCAGATTCTACATTAAAACTAACCTTCAGGGAACTACCACTATAATTTTTGCAGCACTATCAAAGGAGAATATGCATAATTATATGAAAAGGCAATTAAAATAGTTCTCTTTGTTATAACTACATATATATGTGAAATACATATATTGTATCTAAAACAGCAAATCACACCAGACTGAACGTCAAAGCAGATATGAGGATCCAGCTATCTTCTATTGGTAGGCATTAAAGAGATTTGTAAAAATATAAAACTATGCTACTTTTCTAACAAAACTTTTTTGTTTCAGAAAATATAGTTATTTTTCATTTAAAAATGTTATTTAAGGTACCATTTGATGGGCTTATAATTGTTATTTTGAATTAAATAATATGCAAATTTTAAAAATATATCTGTTGGAATTTTAATATGGTTAATATCAATAGCTACAACTCACATCAACAAAAATTCTTTGGGTTTCTCAGTCCTTTTTAAGAGTGCAAAGTGGCCCAAGAGCAAACAGTACGAAAACTGCAGATATAAAGCAAACTATGTTATCAGAATCACCTGGGGAATGTTGTAAAAATACAGATTCTGGGCTCCATTCTCTAGATTCTGATTCAGTAGAACTGGGATGGAGCTCGGAGAATCTGTGTTTTATAAGAACTCTTACAGTAATTCTGATCATCAGCCGTGGATAGAGACAATAAATACAGTAGAACTTTGTGGAAATACTAGATCAAAATGATCTGCAATTGTCAGGGAAGACTTCAGTTATTCTGCAAACGTCATGCACATGCCCTGTTCCAGGTACCTTTAGGAACATTGACCAGACACCAGTGAACAAGACACAGGTTTCCTTATGAAGGAACTCACAGATTAGTGGAAGAGACAGATAAGGCAGTGCACAGTTACAACACACTGTGATGGGGGCCCTGGTGGGGGAAACGGGGTGCTATGGGAGCACAGAGGTAGAGTACTCTGATTTGGAAGAGTTGGTCTTAAAGAATGGGTAGGATATGGAGGATCAAGGAGAAAGGGGAGACAAGGACACTATGAGTGATAGCCTGGGGGCCAATGGCCATGATAACCAATGGGATGGGTGGTAGGTAGGTTGACCAGCCTGGCTGGCGTGGAGAGCTGGCTGGAGAACAGAGTCAGGTAAGGTCCAACAGATCAGTGGGCCACATGATGGAGGTGTTTTTTTGTTTGATTGTCTATTTTAACACAGGCTCTTTTTTATTGTGGTGAAAATATACATAACAAAACATACACCATCTCAACTGTTTCTGCATGAACAGTTCAGTAACACTGATTGCATACTTCAAGTTAACACAGGCTCCTAATGGAGATGGGTGTTGTTATTACTCCCCTAACAAAATGGCATGAAGGAACTAATATTTATTTTATTGTGGTGAATGTATAGACAGAAAAACAACAGCCAATTCAACAATTTCTACAGGTATAGTTCAGTGAATCTGATTATATTTTTCACATTGTGCAACAATTATTGCTATCCTTTTCCAAACCATTCCACCACTATTAACATATACTCAATGCCCCCTAAGCAAAAATTCTCCCTTCTCCCTTCCTCCCACCCCTGGTAACCACTAATAATTTTTAGTTTCTATATATTTTCTTATTTCATATAAGTGAGATTATCCCCTATTTGTTCTTTTGCAACAGACTTATTTTGTTCAGCATAATATTTTAAAAGTTCATCCACGTTGTGGCATGATGGAGGAGCTTAACCCCAATGAGAGAGCCCCGTGGAGTCTAAAGTTCGGTGGGGACCAGATAAAAGACATGTTTTAGGATTACAACTCTGGTGACATAATGGAGGGTAGCTTGAAGGGCGAGGGACTGAAGAATGGGATGCTTGCTAGTTGGCAATGAGAGTAATGTGATTCTGGGGGCCATCCAAGCCAGGCAGGAAAATAAGCAATGATGGTCATGCTCAGGGCCTGAAAGAAATGAAATAACTTGCTGAAAACCAGACAGTAGGATAAAATAAATTTAATAAACCCTCCCTGAACTTTCTATGCCCTTTTTGTTTGGATTTCATGAATCATTTTATAGCAGTAGCTCTTGAAATTTTGCGGTCATGGACCCTTCTGAAAATCTGATGAATGCTTTAGACATTCTCTCCAAGAAAAAAAATGAATTAAAGCAAAAATATTTTTGTGTGACTAGGCAGGGTTTATTCCACTCTCGTGCCCTTCACCCTCGTATCATTTTTTCTCTTTCTTTCTTAAAGAGGTGTCATTTGATAAGGCGAGGGAGTGGGGGAGAAAAAAGATTCTTTTAGCACAATAAGGCATCAGAGTTTTCCGATAAGAGGTGGTGAATATTAGCAAAAGAAAGGTTGGAGGTAGAAATTTCACTCAGAAGTCCAAGAAGTCTCTTCCCATGGAACCAAAAGAAATCAATACAAGGAAGGGACAGGGACACAGTTCAAATGTGGTGATAAAGGAGGAGGAGAAGGGGACTGGATTTTGTAAGGTTTTGACCAATGCCTTCACGGGGAAAGGGAAGAACTATACTTAACGAGTATGAGTGATTGCCTTTCTTTCTCGAAATGGACTGTACCTTTACATCCGTCAGACACTGTACTCATAATTAAGGGCAAATTTTACCTCTATCACTCACTCGGTTCCTTGGGGGCCCTCATCTTCCACAGCGTTTGTGACCAGGCTTCCCCCAATCAGGACTGCTGGTCACAGTTGTGCAGGCTGAAAAAGGCTCCTGGTAGAGGTGAGAGTGGAGACTGAAACCCAGGCTGTTCTCCACTTGCCAAGCTCTGCAGGCTGTACCCAGAACAGGCACTGTTTTCTAAATCTCCTGATGGTGCTGTGCTGCCTAATGCTCCACCCAATCTCCTCTCCTGCCTTCGCCTCGGTGGCGAATCTTGATAGTTTGTAAGTCTCTACAATATAACACGGACTAGGAAGCCCTCCCTCTCCCCTCCTCTCTCTCTACACTCTGTGCCTCCATCTTTCCTTCACCCTTCTCCCAGATTCTCTCACACATGCACTTCACTTTCTCAGAAAAAGTAAATTGAGGTTGAAGGAGGAAAATTACTTACTATATGACAAGTGTGCTTCTTCTACCAATAACAGAAAAAAGAAAAGACATGAACACAAACAGAATACAGCAGCCTCCCTCCTCCCCTCAAGCAAAAAAAGTTGTGAGAAAGGACAGCCCATAAGAGGTACCTGAATAACAGCCGCAGAATTAAAACCACAGGAGGGCTTTGCCTTCTCACACAGCTGGTGAGCAGGGCTGGCTGGGCTCCAGCTCACACACCTGCTGTGGTCTAGGGGAGGAGGCCTTCTCAGGAACAGGCCCCAGCATAAGTCCTCTCACCAGAATTAGCTCCAAGTTCATTCTGGTTGTATTCCCTCCTCCATTCTACCTTAGGAGTAAATTTGAAAGTGTGAGAAACGTCAGTGGTTACCTCACATGCAAGTCCAGCTGACTTACCCGCTGCCAACAGCCCCTTTCTCACCCTGAGGGACTGTGCCCCTGCTTCCTGAGCCCATGGTGGATCTGCTGCTAGTCTCATTCCTGAGAGAACACACTAAGGCATAGAGCATGCAGAGATCTGTTGTTGTTGCCGTCCAAACAGACCCATGCACAACACAATGAACCGCTGCCATCTCCTGCTCCACCCCCGTGATCAGGTGTGGATTGGACCATTGTAATCCGTAGTTTTAATTGGCTCATTTTTGGAAGTAGATCACCAGGCCTTTCTTCCTCATCTGTCTTTAGTCTGGAAGCTCCACTGAAGCCTGTTAAACAACACGCAAGCCTCCACCAACTGATGTTAGTGGCTATGCCTGAGGTGCATCGGCCAGGAATTGAACCCAGGTCTCCTGCACGGAAGGTGAGAATTCTACCACTGAACCACCACGGCCACCCTCCCTCCCCCCGTGACCTGGTACTACAGGACTTTTTACTTAAAGGAGACCAGTAGTCCATCATCATCATCATCATCATCATCATCATCATCATGGTGAACATTTATGATGTGCTTATTATGCTTCTGGCACAGTACTAAACCCTTTCCATTCAATAACTTACTAAATTCTCACAGCCAGCTCATGACCTGTTATTGCCTCAATTGCATAGACAAGGAAACTGAGGCTCAAAGAAATCATAGAGCTTTCTCAGGAACAATTGCTCCCACCAATTCCTCCAAACCAACAGAATTCTCTACTCCCTCCTCTCTTACACTCAAAAAAATATTTTTCAGATACGTTAATTGCGATCATGGGTCCAAATTGTCTTGCAGCCTTTCTTCAAGGGAAAGGGCCTCTAGGAGTCCACTTCAAAGATTCACACTTGATAGAGCATTTTATAGGAAAAGAGAATGGTCAGACAATCATTATTAGACTAGACACAGAAAGAAAAGAATATCTGGTTAATAGTTAACTGGAAAGACAGCTAGTGGGGCTACGAGGTGGTGACTAGTTTACCAAAGCAAGTCTTAATCGCACTATACTTTGTCAGCAAATAGCTTGGGCATTTTAAAAAATTAATTAGTCTTATTTATTTATCCAATTTTTTGTTGTGGTAAGTATATATATATGTATATATATAACAAGACGTTTGCCATTTCAATGGTTTTCACATGTACAGTTCAATGACAACGTGTGCAGCCATCACCACTATCCACTCCCAAATTTTTCCATCACTTTTAACAGAAGTTCAGTGCCCCCTGTCTCCAAGGCATTTTATCAGGAGCACTGATTTTCTTCTGAGAAAGAGGTTGTAAACTATATCACACACAAAAATGTTCTATCCCAGACCCAGTTTGGGATAATTTTTCTTTTTGATGCTGTTATAATGAATATCACATTATACTGATGTATTAGATGACTACTCAATTTAATTATGTAATACTAATCTGTAATCAAGAGGAACCAATCCCTGGAGAAGGATATCATGTTTGGTGATGTAGAGGGTGAGCAAAAAAGATAAAGACCCTCAACGAGATGGATTGACACAATGGCTGCAACAATGGGCTCAAACATACCTACTATTGTGAAGGTGGCTCAGGACCAGGCAGCATTTCATTCTTTTACACATGGGGTTGCTATGAGTGGAACCAACTCGACAACCCCTAACAACAGCAACAATCCATAATCACGGTATCACACCTATCTCTAGAGGACAGAGAAACTTGGGATCACGTATATACCACGCCTGTAAATGTTTATGAAGAATCAAATAAATGAGCTTCCCCAGACAAAGAAGAAATGAGTACACTAGTTCAACTCTGTTGAAAGTTCAGTCCAAAGACCAGGGCAGATGGGCAAACTGACCACAACAAGATTAAGTACAGAAATTGAGAGTAAGTATTCAGAAAGTTGTATGGCAATTAGACGATGCATGCTGAATCTAATAATAAAAATGGGGGCTTGTGTTTTATATATTCTTTGCATTTTAGTTAATTTTTGCTATTCTTTTTCTGTTTTCTAGAAAATTATTGTGTTTTTAAAAGGATTGGTCTGTAATGATTGGAAATTTAAAAACACAGAACTTGTCCTTTAAGCAAATGATCACAGACCAATTGGAAAGGGCAGGCTTCTTTATCACATGAGAAGTTAGATTCCTAAGCAAACGTCCCGGCAGAAAAAGAGACCCTGGGTCCCCTGTACATAGACCTTCAGCTGGTCAAATCTAACAACTGCCCTACTTAGGACGACTAAGTCTTTTTTGGAGAGGAGGGAAATAGGAGATTATATCCATTAGGGTTCTTCTCATGCTTCTTGGAGACTTGCGATAGTTTGACGGCTCTATAGTACTCTAGCTCTCCTCCCTACCCCACCCCCAAACTTCAGAACGAACCAGGAGAGAATCAGAGACGTTAGCATCAAAGCAGAGCAAAATCCAAGACTCTGTGTTGTGGCAGGATGGGGTTTTCTTTCCCCTTCACCCCCTCCTTTCCTTCCTCCCCACTGCCCCCACCCAGGCCCTTCCTGGGAGGAAGTCTTTGGTAAGATGGAGAACAGGGACTCTAAGAGCATAATAATGCACAGATGTGAGAAGTGTCAATAGTAACAAGAGAAAGGCTGGTTTGTAGCTGTTTTACTCTGGATAATCAGAAGGGCTTAAAGCTCCTCCAGGGACAAAAGGAACCTGACACAGGGCTTTCAGCATGGAGCCCAAACCTGTGAGAAGGGCAGAGAGGGTAGAAAAAGATGGAGGGAGGGGGTGACAGGGGCCACGAAGAGGCAGAGAAGACCAGAGAGAGCAGAACTGGGTGGACAGTCATCAGACTCTGTAATGAATTTACAGGTGACTTGATAGGAACGTAATCTCTGGACTACACATGCATCATACTAAGATATTCTCTCTGGGACTGGATGGTCCCTACAGGCCCTCCCAGTTTATGCATCCAAGGAGCTAGAGTGTAGACCCAAATTAGTGGAACTGTCATTGGAAGAGTGGTGATGACTAGGACCACAGGCCGGAGCCAAATTGCCTGGGATTGAGTCTTGACTCTGACACATGCTAAGTGTCTGACCTTGGATAAGTTTCCTCATCTGTAAAATAGCGATGATAATAGTACTTTTACCCTGGGTTCTTGTAAGAAGTAAATGAATTCATACACATAAGCACGTAAAACCAAAACCAATTGCCGTGAAGTTGGTTCCGACTCGTGGCGACCCCATGTGTGTCTCAGAGTAGAACTGTGCTCCATAGGGTTTTCAATGGCTGAGTTTTTGGAAGTGAATTGCCAGGTCTTGCTTCTGAGGCACCTCTGGGTAGACTCCAATCTCCAACCTTCTGGTTAGCAGCCAAGCACGTTAACCATTTGCACCACCCAGGGACTCTGTAGAGCATGTAAACCCATTGCAGCTGAATCGACTCTGATTCATAGCGACCCCACAGGACAGAGTAAAACTGCCCCATAGGGTTCCAAGGCTGTAATCTTTACTGAAGCAAACTGTCACATCTTTCTCCAGGGAGAGGCTGGTGGGTTCAAACTGCCAATCTTTCAGTTATCGCCAAGTGCTTAACCGTTGTGACACCAGAGATCCTTATAGAGCACATAAAAATAAAAAATAAACCTGTTGCCACCAAGTCAATTCCAACTCGTAGTGACCCTATAGGACAGAGTGGAACTGCCCCATAGGGTTTCCAGGGAGCAGCTGGTGGATTTGAACTGCCAACCTTTTGGTTAGCAGCCGAGCTCTTAACCACTGCACCATCAGGGCTCCTTATAGAGCACGTAGTGCCTGGTAATTACTGTGGCTCTAAGCAAGGGTATACACACACACACACACACACACACACACACACACACACACATACACACACACACATTCTACTACAATGTTCAATAGTGGCCCACAGATACAATTAACCAATATGTGGTTACAGTTTCCGTAAAAAATCTGGGATAGCTACCACGTAGTCATCACACACAGCACCGTAGGAGGGAGTACATATATTCCATTGACATGCTGACATTAAAAGCTGTTCACAATATGATGAGAGGAAAAAGCAGATTGCAAATCAGATTCTGCCATACAGTCCTATTTTTGTAAAAATACACGCACATGCGTACAAGAAAGTATCTGAAAGTATAGATACAAAAAATGAGGTAACGGTGGTTATCAGAGTGATTTTAACTGTTGTCTTTGGGCTTGGCTGTATTTTCTAACCTTTTCAACAAAAAGCAGGTGATATGTGTATAATTTCTTAGGACTGGTATAGGAAAGCCTATCTGTATGAAGAATCTCTGCTTGACTGCTAACCGAAAGGTCAGCAGTCTGAATCCACCAGCCACTCCTTGGAAACCCTATGGGGCAGTTCTACTCTGTCCTATAGGGTTGCTATGAGTCAGAATCGACTCAGTGGCAACAGGTTTAATAGGTTTCTCTATGATTCCTTTAGCTTTTTCCAGCCAGGCTGGGCTGCAGTTTTACCTTCAGAGCATCTGTGTGGAGGAGTGAGGTCCCCTCCTGAGGTCCCCCCAAGATGTCCAGGGCTCATCACTCCCAGATGTTGAGTTTGTTAGTAACAGGCAAGGCAGTGCTGCTCCTGGCTGCTGTGTTCTGTGTCTTCCTGCTCCTCCATTGCTGCTGGCTCCATGTGCTGCCCTTGGCCTCTGACATTTTAATTCTTTTTATTATTATTTAATTATGTCAATGCCCATGACATATTCAGCATAGGGTAAACCTTTAGCTTCCATCAATGACACTGGAAACAAAAAGACACAGAATCCAGATCTCAAGGATTGAGGCTGGAAGTTCTGAGTTCTAGAAGTTGAGACTTGGTGCTCACATTCTGGCTGTGCCGAAAGCTAGCTGTGTGTCCTTGGGCACCTCCGAGCGTCAGTTTCTTCCTCTGTAAAGTGATAGGGTTGGACTCAGTCTTCTCTGAGGCCCCTTCTACCTCCAGAAATTGAGTTAGAAGTAAATAATAGAGAAGCAGAATAAAAATTCCTGACCATGTTGATTTTCACAGTAACAGAAGGAGAGAAAAGAATTAGTGTGGCTTGCATAAAGTATCCAGATAATTAAAGCAAATACGGTTTGAGGCCTGGATATACAAATAATTTCCTGTCTGTTTAACTCACCTTATTCATCTTTAGCCGACAACCATACAGGGGTGAGTCCAATAAAAATTTTTAAAAAATGCATTCTGATAATAAGGATGATAATAGTGACCAGGGCTTGGAACCAGAGACCTCACTTTTGGTCAGTAACTGTGTGTATGGCCTGGGCAAGTTACTTCCCTTTCCTGGACCTCATCTCTCCCACTTCCTCTTCACAAGGTCACTGGAGCCTCTGAAGAGATCATGGTGGAATAGAGAAAAGGGAGTTTGGAGCCAAGAGAGATCTGAGTACAAATTCTAATTCTGCCAAGTATAAGTTATTTAGCCTTCCTAAGTGTTAGCTCCTGTGCCTGTAAAATAAGCCAGATAATAATGCCTTACAGCATTGTTGTGAGGTCATGTGGGACAATGTACACGCAGTAGTTTACAATCTGTAGGGTGCTAAACAAATACTGCCAATTATTATAATAAGACACGAAAAAGCACTTTGGGAAATTGTAAGGTACCGTATGAATTAATATGTGGGGATGGTGAATGATGACTAGGATTGATTCACTCAAGAAATATGGTTCAGCGTCTACTGTGGGCATGGCACCATTTCAGATGCTGGAGGAGTCAAATATGGGTAAGGCAGGTACCCGGCTGCAGAGAGCAGTGATGCTGAGAGGAGTAGGGGAAGGAGGAGGAAATGTATTTGAGAAGGACACACGTACAGTGATGTATTTGGGGCACCTGAACCTTTTTTTTTTTAAATATATGTATTGGTTTCCTAGGGTTACCCTAACAAATTATCACAAACTCGGTGGCTTAAGACAACAGAAATTTATCCCCTTACAGTTCTGGAGATCAGAAGTTCAAAATTAATGCGTCGGCAGGGCCACACTCCTGCCAAAGGCTCTAGGAGAGGGTCCTTCCTTGTCTTTTCCAGCTTCTGGTGGCTCCTGGCGTTCCTTGGTGTATGGTTGCATAAATTCAATCCCTGCCTCTGTCTCCACGTGGCTGTTTTCCTTGTGTCTCTCCATTTCCCTTTCTCTTCTCTTCTAAAGACTTGTCATTGGACTTAAGGCATACCCTAATCCAGCATGATCTCAACTCCAAATCCTTACCTTAGTTACATCTGCAAAAATGCATATTCCAAATAAGGTCACATTCTGAGGATCCTGGTGGACACATCTTTTGGGTGGGGGAGGCACAGTTCAGCCTGCTACAATATCTGTGGTCAAAGCTTTCAATTCCCTAAGACCACAACTCTACAATGTGAAAACTACCCTTGGGGGAACACTGGTGAATCACTTGTAAATGACAGCCCCGGTGGGTTTCAATTAGTGTATAGCCACTGACAGATTGGGGCACTTTACTATGTTCTGTTTCAACAACAGGACTATAAAGGGCAGGCACATCCAACTGCATTAAGTGTTGGGCTCGACAGGATGCAGTCCTGTCAGTTTGTTGTACTGTGGTGGCTTGGGTGTTGTTGTGATGCTGGAAGCCATGCCACTGGTATTTCAAATACCAGCAAGGTCACCCATGGTGAACAGGTATCAGTGGAGCTTCCAGACTAAGACAGACTAGAAAGAAGGACCTGGCGATCTACTTGTAAAAAGTCTAATGAAAACCCTATGGATCACAACAGAATATTGTCTAATATAGTGCTGGAAGATGAGCCGCCTAGGTTGGAAGGCACACAAAATACACAGTGGTCTCAACCATGCACTGGAGCATATGAACAACTGTGAAAATGGTGCAGGATGAGGCAACATTTTGTTCTGTTGTACCTAAGGTCACCATAAGTCAGAGTCAATTTGACAACTAACAACAACAGAAGGATGCAGTTGGGCTCTCAAGTGTTGTAACCTTGCTTCTGCTTTAGCCGATGCTGCCACGTAAGCATACAGCCTTCTCATACTTGGACTCGCTCCACAGAGCCCAGCAGGCAAGCTCTCGGCTATACTTTGAGTCTATCTACACACTGAGTTCTAGTCATTTCCTTCCGTTTGTCCAGAAGTTATTCAAAACCACTTGCCTGTGTGAGCTCAAGCACCACCCTGCTTCTGTGAATCACCTAACTTTTCTGTTCAGTCTATTTGCTAATGCATTCCCAAAAACGGCCCTAATTCAGTCGTATCCAACAGGAATCCCCAAGGCAATCAGTCATCTTCGGAGGAGGCTTGGCAATACTAAACACTGGTCATTGTGAAACGGGTGTGTTCCCCCCTTCCCAGGGCCAGCAGGGAAATGTTAAGGCTGCTTTCTTTTTCAGAGAGATTGTTCCCTTTAAAAGCAGATCACTGATGGGGTCTGTCAAGGTCAGCAGGCTTCTCCTCAATTAGGCCTCTCTTTCGTACCTAAGGAGCTGCTGGGTGGTACAGTTAGCGTGCTCAGGTGCTAACCAAAAGGTTGGAGGTTTGAGTCCACTAACAGGCACCTCAAAAGAAAGACCTGACAATCTACTTCTGAAAGATCAGAACCATCGAAAACCCTATGGAGCACAGTTCTGCTCTGAAGCACATGTGGTCACCATGAGTAGGAATCTACTCCATGGCAACTGGCTTGGTTTTTATCATCCTAACTAAACTATGAAATATTCTCTCTCCCTTTTCCTAACGTGTTTTCTTTATAGCACTGATCCCTCATCCACATTTATCTTAATAAAAGCTGAGTGAATAAATAAGTGAATAGAGATTGTTCCCACTTACAATAAGGAGCTGGGCCTCTGTTGATCCCTTCTGCAAGATACTAAAAGCCATCTGCTTTGTGCTAGGAAACAATAAAACAATTTATAAAGTATAGGCAACCTAGAAGAAAGAGCAAACTTATGAAAAGTGAACAAGTGAAAAACTCCATGCTCATCTCTATTTAAGAAGCTTAGAAAACAGAGCAACAAAAAGGATGGTAGGAAGAGTGAGGTGGCTGGGGTCCACCACCACCTCATGGGGTTTTGGACAGCTCAGTTCACACTCTCAAGACCTAAGTGTCCTCATCCATGTAACAGAAGTGTCCTTCCAGCTTAGAGACATGTAGTATGAAATTGAATTATATAGCTGCTATTTATTGAGCAGCTACTATGTACTAGACATAGTACAGCCTTTACCTGTATTAGCTCTTTTAATCCAGGAGCACTGGTGGCACAATGGTTAAGCACTTGATTGCTA
Source organism: Trichechus manatus latirostris (assembly GCF_000243295.1). Lineage (NCBI taxonomy): Eukaryota > Metazoa > Chordata > Mammalia > Sirenia > Trichechidae > Trichechus > Trichechus manatus. The sequence continues at coordinate 4,364,549 of NW_004444062.1, forward strand.
ACTTGAAGTTTGGTAGTTCAAACCCACCCAACTGCTCCAAGGGAGAAAGACCTGGCAATCTGCTTCCATAAACATTACAACCAGGAAGACCCTATGGGGCAGTGCTACTCTGTCACATGGGATCGCTAGGAGTTGGAATCAACTCCACAGCACTCAACAACAACAGCAACACCCTATGATATTATTTTGTCCATTTTACAGATGAGAAAACTGAATTACAGAGAGGTTAGGGAACTTTCACAAGGCCACAGAGCTAGTGAGTGGCAAAGCTGGGACTCAAGGCCAGGCAGTCTGACTGCAGAAGCTAAACATGTTGTTTTTGTTTTTGTTTTTCACATTTTAAATCATAAATTACATCATACACATAAAAGAATATATAAAACACATAAGAATAGTTTAAAGAATAAATAATGACCAAAAAAATTAAATGAGCACCCGCATGTATCCACTTCCCAAGCTTAAGAAATAGAACATGACCAATATCTGTGATGCCCCTGGGTGACCCTGATCAATCATATCCCCCTCCCTCCCTAGAAGAGGTAACCACTAATTTCAATGCTATGTTAATCATTCTCTTGCAAAAAAAAGAAAAACTTTGATCTTTAATATTGTATTAGTTTTGCTTGCATTTGAACTTTATAAAAATGGAATCATGCTGTATGCATTATTTTGCTACTTGCTTTTTTCCTTCAACATTGTCTGCGGTTTGGTGTCATCGAGTCAATTTTTGACTCATAGTGACCCCATGTGACAGAACTGAACTGCCCCATAGGGTTTTCTAGGCTGTAATCGTTATGGGAACAGTTTGCCAGGTCTTTCTTCCATGGAACAGTTGGGTGGGTTTGAACCATCAACCTTTCGGTTAGCAGCCAAGAATTTAGCCATTGCACCACGTATCTGTCTTGATAAGTGTAGCTACAGTTCATTCCTTTTCATCACCACATAGTGTCCATGTGTCAATACACCAAAATTTATTTAGCCAATCTGTGTTGATGACATTGGTTTCTTTCTACTTTTTTCTATTACCTACAATGCTACTAAGAACATTCTCATAATGTCTGCAGGAAGCCTCTGGTGCATGGAATTTCTGGGTCAAGGTGTATGGATATTCAGTACTACTAAGTAATGCCTACAAGTTATACCAATTTACACTCCCATAAGCAGCATATAAGAGTTTCTATTGTTTCATGTCCTTGTCAACACTTGATATTGTCATACTTTTTCCTTTTTTGCCAACATGGTAGCTAAAAAAGAATATCTCATTGTAAGGTTTTTGTTTTGTTTTGTTTTATTTTGCTTTTTCCTGAGTACTAATGAGATTGAACACCTGTTCTTGTTTATTGGTCATGCATATTTTCTCTTCTGAGAAATGTCTGTTTTTAAATAGGGCTGTTTGTCTTGTTTATTCATAGTAGTTCTTTATATATTATAGATATATATATTATAGATAGTAAACCAAACCAAATCCACTGCTGTTGAGTCTATTTGACTCATAGCGATCCCATAGGGTTTCCAAGGCCATAAATCTCTACGGAAACAGACTGCCACATCTTTCTCCTGGAGATCCACTGGTGGTTTCAAACCGCCGACCTTTCCGTTAGCAGTCAATAGCTTTAACCACTGCACCATCAATCAAAAAAAACCAAACCCGTTGCCGTGGAGTCGATTCCAATTCATAGCGACCCTATAGGACAGAGCAGAACTGCCCCATAGATGCCACCAAGGCTCCTCTTAAGTATAAATGTCTCACTGGAAGACCAGCAATTCTTGAACATTGCTAACTATTCTTTTGCTTATTCAGATTGGAATTTGAACATACTTCCCCCTCTCTCTTCCAAGCAAATAGATGTCAAGAGTGATATTTCCTGGGTTATTGAGGTTCAGACAGAAGAGTTACTCAGGCTCTGTTCCCTACAGTGGGGACTTGAGTAATCACTAAGTGCCAGAATGGATAGGATGACTTTTGATATTTAGTGAGTGTATCAGTCAAAGTACCACAGAATGCCTAATTTATTCCGGATGGGTCAAATGAAGAGATTGCATGAAGGTACTACTAGCAGAGGTCTGGGTTAAGGGAACATATATAAGGGGTTGCAGCTTCCAAAGACTAGCAGAAGGCCAATACCTCTCTTAGGACTGACGGGCAAGGCAAGGAAATCTTGTCCTGGAGCCCAGTAAAAGCTGGAGTCTGGAGGAGAAGGTACCTAGCAGGAGCTACAACCTTGAAGGGTCTCACAGCTACTGCCAGATAAACTGCACCAAAACAGGAAAAGAGTAAGGCGGGGGGGAAACCCCAACTTCTACCCTCTGATTTCCTGCCGGAGTCTCCCATTGCTTAAACCCGAGTCTCCCATTGTTTAAACCCAAGTGGAAGCCAACTAGGAGGAGATTCTGGGTGATGTAGTTCACAGGGTTAGCCTCACAAGGCACGGAGGAGGACAGAGAGGTGGAAAACAGAAACAGAGGTCGAGAGCAGCATGCAGAGACCAGCCAATCCAGTGAGATATGAACCACCTGAGATTTTTTTCCAGAAAGAAAAATAAAAGGAAGCTCACACAGGAAGGCTGCCAAGCGCTAATCATCAGCACAGCCCTACAGTGTGTAATAGGGATCGTTCTCACCATCTTGGCTAAATTAGTAAGTGTAAAGACACTAAATATAATTGATCATCTCATTTTTAGCTAGTGAAGTTTAATTATACCAAAATTACATGGTAAAACTGGGACATTGTGAAAAATACCTGTAAAAGGGAAATATCTGCATTTATCTGCCTAAGTCTCAGTTTCCTTATCAACAGTAAGAGAATCATATCTACCTTGGGAGCACGTTAAGAGGATGTTATGATGTATGTAAAGAGCCTAGCACAGGGCTGGGACTTGTAGACATTCAAATGTAGTTTGTTGCTATTATTATTATCATCATGTGGTATTTTACTCACCTTACTCCATTTAACACTGCTTCAATTGGAACCTGCTTCTGTATGGGTTTCACATCATGTGGCATACTATTGACAAGTTCTAGAATATTCTAATCTTATCTAGACTATTCAGCCTATTTATCAGCAAAAGAATCTATCAAAAACATAGTAACACCACAATTTGAATGATAGTTTACAGATACAAAGCACTTCCACAATCATTATTGTACTAATTCTTAGAGTAACCCAGTAATTACTACCGGTGTTTTAAGAAAGGGAAACTGAGGCTGAAAGACACAGAACCCAGACTTTCTGACTCCAGAATACATCCCACCTGTCCCTCCTCTTACTCCCTCATGATGGTTCTCTATCTTCCATTAAATATTAAGTCCCATGTTAGGATATATTTTAGAGTCTACTGAAAATTTAATGTAGTCTTTAGACTTATTCAAGTACTCTTTATGAATATACATCAAAAATAATTTCTGTGGTTTATTTTATCTTGTGAAAAATTGCTTCAGATCTTGCTCAGTGATTATGTTTCTCTGCTTTATCAGGAGACACAGCCTCTGGAAAAATGTCCCTACCAAACAAGGTCACATTCACAGGTATTAGGGTTTAGGACTTCAGCATATCTTTTAGGGGGGCACAATTCAATCCACAGCAGATAGGGGCCTTTGCAAATGATAGTGTCTGTAACTTAGACAGATCCTGTTCTCATTGCCAGAAAGAAAAATGAAAGAGAGAGACTAAGTTCAGACTCAGAATGTTTTATCTAAAAATAATTTTTAAAATACAGGCCACTTGACTGCTAGGTGTGAGGTCTACAGGGCCACATAAGATCGGATGTGGCAAGGCCATACAGTCGGGCTGCTCTGGGAGGAAGTGGGGTATGGTGGTTTTGAGCAGAGCTTTGGAGTTAGACACACCTGCTCAAGACTCCTAGTGCTGCCACTCACCTGCTGTATGGCCTTGGACTCTTAGTGTCAATGTGCCAAGCCTCAGTTTCATCATATAAGATGAAACTCATGGTGTGGCCGCTTGCATGCCATGTGATGAGCTGATGCACACAAAAGTGCTTAGCACAGTGCCCAGCAAGCCTGAAGCACTCAACAGATTTTAACCTTTGGTATTATTATCTTCTGGCACAACAATTGGTCTCTATTCACCTGGAGCAGCAAAGAAAAAAGGAGAGTCAGGACTAGGAGGAGGAAATGGAATGTGTGGCTAATTGCAGCCATGAACAACTGCCTTCTCTCCCATGAGACTAGAAGAACTGGATGGTGCTCAGCTACCATTACTGAACATTTTGATCAAAGATTCTATAGAAGAATCCTGATCAACAGGGGGAAAATGCAGAAAAGAATTTCAAATTTTCATGGAATCCAGATTTTTGGAGCCATGGAGGCTGGAGGAACACCAAAAACTATTGCCCTGAGATCATCTTTAAAACTTAAACCAAAAAATAGCCTCTGAAGTCTTCTTAAAACCAAACAATAATTTAGCTTAACTAGTAAAGAATGTCTGCCTTGAGCTTTATGCTCTTTTAAGAACTATCTATACGGAATCAAATTGACAACAGTAACTAAATAGATTAGATAGGAACTTCAGAGGGCAATGAGTTTATGTTAGTGGGGAGGAACAACTCAGAAAAGGAGAGTGAGAGTGGTTGCACAACTCGAAGAATGTAATCAATGTCACTGTAGAAACAGTTTAACTGGTGTGTGTTTTGCTGTGCACATTCTCAACAACAACAAATAAATAAATAAATAAAACTTTTTAATCTTATGGATCACAACAACAATATAATATCTTACGTGCATGAGGAACGAGTGCTTTCAGATTTCTTGTCACTCAGCCTAATTGTATCACACTGGATTCTGCTAAGGAGCCCTGGTGGCACAGTGGTTAAAGTGCTCAGCTGCTAACCTAAAGGTTGGCAGTTCAAACCCACTAGCCACTCCACAGGAGAAAGATGTGGCAGTCTTGCTTCCATAAAGATAACAGCCTTGGAAATCCTATGGGGCAGCTCTACTCTGTCCTACAGCATCACTAGGAGCAGGAATTGATTCAATGGCAAGAATCTGGTTTCTTGGTTTTTTTGGATTCTGCTGACCTCCGATTTAAATAGTCTGTATAAAGTAAGACAGAATAGGATGAATCACTCAACCATTCAAATCATTGCCAACTCTTTAATGTAAACAAGAGTATATTTACTGTCACTACTTGGTATAGTTAAGAATTGACATATAACAAGGAAAGGTCATGGAAGCTCCATAGACACATCCAAACTCCC
>NW_004444062.1:4370333-4396414 GCF_000243295.1 Trichechus manatus latirostris
AAAAAAAAAAGGTTGAGAAGGGAGAGTGTTGACATGTCGTGGGGTTGTTAACCAATGTCATAAAACAATATGTGTACTGGCCAAAAAAAAAAAAATCGTATTTGAAATAAGAAACCTCAGTGCTTCAGCCACTTTAACCGCCAAACTTGGGCTTAAGGAGAAATTACAGATGAATGTCTTTAAAATTCAGTGAAAGACTTTTATGATCCATTACTTGAATGGATGGTCTAGAATTTTTATATATGGGTTATTTTTACTAATTGCACAATATATCCATGCAAATTTATTAGAAAAGTATTTGTTTTATTAAGAAAAAAAGCACGAACCAGAACATTATTTGGATTGCTCATTGTTAAATAAATTACTCCCTTGGGAAAAAAAAAGAATCGACATATAATATAGTCCACAAAAAGGTACCAAGACTTTTGAAGTATAAGAATATGCCTGAGTCTAGGCAGACAAAAATAAATATACATGCATGTAGAACACACTTCTAAACCACAGTGATTACATGGATTCCACCAAATGACCTAATTTCACTCCTGCGAGGTTGGCTAGAATCTGTTTCTTTCCCATAACCACTTAGGTGGCACAGCCGCACAATTCCTGTCTTTTTCTCTTCAGTTTAGTTCAACAGACTTTTGTTCAGCTCCTATCCCTTCCCAGTGCTAAGCCCTGAGACACTGAGATGAATGCCATCAAGAGGACTCCCTGGGTGTGCAAAAGTTAGTAAGTTTGGCTTGGTAGTTTGAGTCCACCCAGAGGCAACTAAGAAAGGCCTGGCTATCTACTTCCCAAAACTGAAAACCCTATGGAGCACAGTTCTACTCTGACACATATGGAGTCCTCATGAGCTGAAGTTGACTTGATGGCAACTCAGTATTGTTTTTTGTTTTTGTTTTTTTATGTCTTCAAGGATCTGGTCTAGTAAGAAAGAAAGATGCTGATTAACCTTAATTTCCTCCAGGTCCTATCACTGGGGAGGGTTTACACAAAAATTCCCTGCTCTGAGGTGTGACGGTTCCTAGAGGAAATCTTTAAGCTTGGCTCCTGCCAAGAGGCAGAGGTCTCATCTTGTGTGTCCTTGCCCAGGTAATGACAAAGCCATGGAGTCTGTATTGTTTGATTTTGTCCTCTCTGCTTTCCCTTCAGCTCCTCCCCTTCCACCATAGAAACATCTCCTCCTCTCCCAGTTAGAATCTGGTACCTGGTTCCTTCCCACCTTCAGACACCCCCTCCTCCCATCTCCCTTCAACAAGAAGGAAAGAAAAGCTTTGGGGGCAGCCAATTTTAGTGACTAGAAATTCATTCTTACTAACATATTAAATATTAAATAGCCCTCTCACTCCCCACAAACTTGGCCCTGAAGGAAACTCTGCATTAGTTAGTTGAATGTTTTTGTGATAGGGAGAGGGAGAAGGATCAGCAGGGATACCAGGGGATATGGGCTGCCCACCTCCGCCCCTGCCTGGTCAGACTTTAAGCTCTCCAATGCTCAGAAGACCCAGTGCAGAGAGCTGGATATAGGTACTCTTAAGTACAGGGACATGGGTGACATAGGGTCAAGGACAAGCCACAGGACTGGAGGTGTAAAGATGTCATGGTGAAGACAGACATGTCAGTCCCAAGGAATTGAGGGGACATCAGCCATGGAGACTGAGATCCAGTTCCCTGGCTTTTTACTGGATGTGGATGAGATGAGAGAAGAAGGAGAAAGCTATGTGGAAGAGGAACACAATGTTGATTTTTGACAGTAATTATAGCTATAAAGAATTAACCATACAGAGAAACTGAAAAATTGGTTTGGTGATGTCATACATAATTCTAATCATAGTCATTAACGCCAGCTTCCTTACCATTGGGTGTAATGGCCATGCATCATAACTATTTTAACAAATGTGATTCAGAAGGGTTGTGAGTTTTATTTGATTACAGCAGCAAATGATTCATCTGTGTGCCAGCCTTCACAAATTCTTCCTCAAATTACACAAACTTGTGTTCCAACTTTAACAGATTAGCAGGAGCATTGCTTTTAAGCTATTAGATAGAGCAGGGCTTGGTGTCTGTGTGTGTGTGTGTGTGTGTATGTCCCTATTTATCCAGTATTTCCCTGATAGCTTTTTATCGAGTATCTGAGCAACTGCTACACAGCTTTCCTGTTCCTTGTGTCTGTATTCCATCCCACTAATTTGTGACTTTTCACTCAGGTGCTCCATATTCATGAAGTAGTAAAAGCTAAAAATTCCACCTTTTCCCCCCTTACATATACATATATTAGAAACCTTAATTATTCTGTTTAGATACTAAAATTAATAAATTCTGTTGCGTGCCAGCTGAATTTAGAGCTCAAACGAGAAAGAGTTTGCTAAATTACTGTCACACGGAACTTTGAGTCTGCTCTCTTTCACTAGACCTGCAGCCAGATAGGAACCACAGTGGCAGAGGAAACGAGCAAAGTGCAGTAGTTCCTGACATGAACATGGGCTTCCTGGGTTCTGTCCCAGGTTCTACGGCTATTACTTGGAGCAATCTGATTCGCCACCTGAAAGGTTTTCTTTCAGTCTTTCTTGGTGAGTGAGATAGGTCTATTTAGTGTATAATTGGAGTTCTTTGGGTGAAAGGTAATACAGTAAATTTTTTAAAAGATTTTTATAATTATAGAGAAATATAGGTGATAATTTTCAAATCATCCCAAAAATTTGTTGCAGTCGAGTCAATGCCGACTCATAGCGACCCTATAGGACAGAGTAGAACTGCCCCATTGTGTTTCCAAGGAGCTGCTGGTGGATTCGAACTGCCAATCTTTTGGTTAGCAGCCATAGGGATTCCGATTTAAATTTAAATCATTAGACAGTATTAAAAATATAATTCAATAACATTTTTAATACTGCCTAATGATATACATATATGCAAATCATCAGGCAGTAATAAAATATGTTATTGAATTATATTTTTATTTACAGCTTTAAATAAGATAGGTAGATGGAAAATTAACCAAAAGGATCAGTTTATGGTATTTTAAAAATTTGATTACCTAGTAAAATCCAGACAAGTGGTTTCGATAAAATTACTAGCAATTCAGGAGACAATAATAACGCTATAAACATGTGGCAGAGCCCCATAAGGTCATTTTACTCATCAGGAATTTGTGTTTGTAAGCACATAGGAAAAGACTTTCCAAACCTAATTATATACAAGAGCTATGCACTTTGTTAATATTTAAATAAAATGTGTCTTTAAATATGAAGTTCTTTGCAAAATTCATTTCATTGTCTAAAATTAAAGGGACATGGGCGACCTTCATTTTAATTTTTTTTAATAAAAATGAAATAATCATTACAGCTTACCATGGAATTTTTTATTGGACTGGGCAAGGAGTTGATTTTTGTAGAATTTATTCAGAGGCCGAGTCTCATCAACAACTGTGCCCAAGAGGAAACACTGCTCAAGATGTATACAGAAAGAGTATCAACTCTTCCAGGTTTGCCTACTCTCTCTTTACCCATTAGTCTCTGGGTGAGTAAATGAGTGTTGGGTCTGTCTGGGGTTTAGAAGATCTTGCACTCATTGATGGAGAAGAACCTCCTTCTGTTGCGCCTCCTGGCTTGGTTGACGGCAGTTCGGACAGCACACTCAAATACCTGCTGCACTCCCCGGTTGCTGAGGGCTGAACACTCCAGGTAGCCCTTTGCTCTCACATCCTGGGCCAGTTTCTTTCCGTCTATGGCATTGATGCAGGAGGCCCGGTGGGGCCCCATCTCTCGCTGGTCAGTCTGGGTGGCTACCACCAGCACAGGGGTACAGGGCAAGTTGCTCCTGATTTCACCAATCCACTTGTTCTTCAAGTTCTGGAAAGAGTTATGGTTGGCCACTGAGTAGCACATCAGCACCACATCTGCCTGCTGGTAGGACAGAGGGCGTATGCTTCTGAAAGCATCATTGCCGGCTGTGTCCCAGAGGCCCAGGCTGATCTGGATGCCATCCATGAAGACGTCCACTCCTGTGTTCTCATACACTGTGGGCTTGTAGGCCTCTGGGAAGGTCTCTGAGGTGAAGCGCACCAACAGAGAGGTTTTGCCAACAGCAGAGTCTCCCACCAGCACACACTTGATAGAACTCAGCATCTTTCCAGGCTGATTTCCTTGTTATAAGTACAGAATCCTGAGGAAAAGAGCCCTCAGTGGGCTGCTCCAGCAAACGCCATTCAGCAAGGGAACGAAAACCAGATGTGTTTGTGTTCTCAGGGCCTCTGATAGCACTTTGTAAAATTTTACTTGTCCCCGTCCGTCCAAGGAAGAAGCACAGGCTACTTTAAAAACCTCCAAAGCCTTGTCTTCAGCTGGGACCAAAAGAGAAAGGGAAAAAAATTGAGCACTTATTTTTTTTTTTCCTTTTTTGCCGTCAGGGGGTTTCCTCATGGGCAAACTGATTAAATGTGGGCCCCATCACAGTGTAACCACTCCCCCTAAGCGCACCTAAGAGTCAAGTTCCCTTCCCCTTGGCAAAGAAAATTTGGATCTGTTATCCCCAAGAACACACACCACTACTACACCCGGTCAAGAAGCGGAAGGTGATTTTATCTCTAAAATCAGCCTAGCGATAAACACACACACGCACAAGCAACCTCTCTAATTGCAACATGAAAAAGACCTCAATAGCAACCTGGTGTGTGTTGGCTTCTGTTCCGACAAGGGGAGAAAGCAGCTGAGAGTGCTCACAGTCTATTCAGTCTCTGATGGATTCCAGCCACCTTGGGGACTGCAAGAAAGAGAAATGTAATGAATGGCAGATACTACAACATGCCCTTCCTTCACCGATTAATCACCCAGCCTTTGGTTTATGTGGGAATACGTGTTGAGGAAGGAGAAAAGAAATCACCAGACCTGTAAAAGTTTGCTATAATTTTCCCCTTGAGATTTTCCCAAACTCTAAAATATCAATATTTCCAGGAAACTGGACAGATGACTAGAGATATAAGAGAAAGGGCGTGGTCCTTAGAGTTTTCTGCATCTGAAATCAGGCCCCATTACTTATGGCTTTGAGCAGTTTATCTCCGAGCCTCGGTTTACACATCTGCAAGATAGTGATAAATTTAGGGACCACTTCTCAGAGTTGTTGCAAGGATTAAATTCTTTCTATTTTTCACTGTTTGGAGATGGCCACCTATGGATCAGGGACTCTGCTAGGTCCCTGTGAAACAAAACTATAGGCTTGAAAGCAAACAAATTCAGTGCCAGTCACGTAAACAAGGATGGTGCAGTGTTGAATAATTGTCGGCAAAATCTGAATTTCATGAAAAGGTCAAATAAATTCTCATTCACTGAAGGTGAGAGAGCTCCAGACGATGAGATCAGCTTTGGGGAGAGGCCAACCCAGCTTCAGGCAAAGGAAACGTCTTTCAGACCAAAATTCAGACTAAAGGTTTTTAACACAATCTGGGCTTCGTTGAAAACAATAAGACTTTGACAACTAAAGAGATCAACTATTTATTAAGAGTGAGAGAGAAAGAGAGATGTTTGCAAACGGGCAGTCAGTTCTAAGGCAGACTGCTGTGACCATCGCAAATCGGTTTTTTGCTTATATGCCATTTACAATCTTGTGATAAAAGAAAGAATGTACAGTTGGTTCTTTGATGGTTAGACACTAGCGCAGAACAAGTCACATGGAATACACAAGCTTCTAGAGATACAGGTCTTGGGAAAAAAGAAACTTCTAGGTTAAACATCTACCATCTGTTACTTCAAAGTGAGTAAGATCCTTGGGAAAACAAGAAGGGGCATTCTTGAGGGATTAATGAGGTTGGTTTGCAGGGGTATGTTTAATGATAAGACACTCAGAAGTTTTGGAGCGTTGTCCAGGCTACGGGGGAGTTGTTCAGTTTTAACAGCTTATCGTCTCCCCCGTTGAGGATCTTCCTGACATACCACACGTAGAGCAATGTGAAGCAGACCTATAACTCGGCTTCAAGGCATAATTTTTAAAAATCAGTCCTGACATTCCCTTCCAAGACATACCTATCCTTGTCAACCCACAGTCTCTGTTTAATTTACACAGTGTTGTCGTTGTTAGCTGCCTTTGAGTTGGCCCCTGACTCATGATGACCCCATGCACCATGGAACGAAACACTGCTTGGTCCTGCGCCATCCCCATGATAAATTGCAGATTGGACTGTTGTGAACCAAAGAGTCTTCATTGGCTGATTTTTTGAAAGTGGATTACTAAGCCTTTCTTCCTAGTCCATCTTAGTCTAGAGGCTCCACTGAAACTTGTTCAGCATCATAGCAACACGAAAGCCTCCCTTGACAGATGGGCGGTAGCTGCGCATGAAGTACATTGGCCAGCAATTGAACCCAGGTCTCCTGCACTGAAGGTAAGAATTCTACAACTGAACCACCCATTAGCTTTTGCAAATGAGTTAATCAAATAAAGAATTCACATGATTTTCATGGATTCGTTTTTTTAAACACACGGAAGCTGGGTAACCTTGACAAAATTACTTAACCTCTCTGAGTCTTGGTTTCCTCAAAAAATGAAAATGAGAAAAGCACATCTTTCATGTGATTATTATGAAGATTCAATTTAAGGAGAGTCTTGCTTAGCACAGAACCTGGCATGTGGGAACTATAATCATGTTATCTGTTTCATTCTATACATTTAAAATACCATATATGAACTGTCCATAGCACAGGGGCTGGAGTGTCAGATACTCAGCTGGAACCTATCTGAAATCACAAGTTGGATCACTCTCGGCCACGATGGTCCTAGACACCTATTTGTCACCAGACCTTTGAGGAAATAAGTTCCCCTTGGGGCTCTGTCAGGTCCCAGTTAGGCTGTCTTTCCTCAGACTTAGGGATGACTTAAATACATGCATTTGTGACCCCCTCATTACTTAGTCCAGAGCCAAGAACTTCAAAGACATTTTTAAGTTTTATTTTGACCCCAAAGCAGCAGAACCAGAACTACGAAAAATGTGCATATACCGGGCTTTTGGGTATTTAAATGGAATCTCTCTATAAAGCAATTGAATAAAAGCCAAATTTCCTGAGTGATTATCTGCAAAAGGAAGCTGGTGAGACATAATTGTTAAGAACACAGGCTTCAAAGTCTAGTAGACCTGAAGTTGAATCCTGGCTGCCCGAACGCTTACCTGTGTGCCCTACTTCCCTGAGCCTCAGTTTGCTCCTCCGAAACATCAATGTAAAAATACCTATGTCACAAGGTTGTTGACAGTATTAAATGTGCTAAAATGTATAAAACGTTTAGCATAGTGCCTGGCATACAGTAACCTGTTGAAAACCAGACCCGTTGCAATCGATTTGACTCATAGCAAGGACAGAATAGAACTATAGGACAGAGTAGAACTGCCCTACAGGGTTTCCAAGGCCATAATCTTTATAGAAGCAGACTGCCACATCTTTCTCCTGTGGAGCGCCTGGTGAGTTCGAACAACCAAACTTCCGCAGCCGAGTGATTAACCACTGCACCACCACGGATCCTTGGCACATAGTAAACCTGAGATACTCTTTATTATTAATAACATTGTTAAATAACAATTATTAACTGAAATAATAAACAAGTATTAGTTATAAGTGGGGAATTTAAAGTAGCACTAAAGACATTTCTCTAGCAAAGTGTGCTCTGTGTATCTTATACCTAGCCAGGAATATATTTTTTAAAAAGTCTCATAATAGCAAATACAGGAGTTCTTCTTGTAGCATAAAAACAAAAATTTGATGCAAGCAAAGAAACTCTTTTCTGGGCTTTGCCAGCCAGAGAGCTCCAAAGAGTCAGACCAGAGAGAAAGCTCTGTTCAGTCAAGTGACCTCACACACCTCCCAGTTCTGACATTAGGAGGCACATCAAGTCGGCTCTCAGGGCCTTGGTTTCCCAAACTAAAAAAAGCTAATCTATGGTTAGACAGGATTAGCTTTCTCTGTGGTTCTATTAAAACATAAACCAAAGGAAGAACTTTTATTACCAGCTACAGTGAATACAAGAACGTAAACCACAGCATCATTCTGTAGCAGTAAAGATGGATGCTAAACCTTGATGAAATGCATAGCCTTCAGCAGATCGCCAAATATGGAGCTGGGAGGAGTTGGAGGGAGGAGGAATGCTAGTCCAGGTTAGAGCAATACCCTATATAGACATGACAGATTATCTTCAGAAAGTGTCACATGTGCCTACTACAGAACTGGCATGGGTCACGTCGTCAATGTGTAAGGTCAGTTGGCTTGACTTCAGTGGAATATTTTTTAAGGGAGAAATTCACCCCAAAAGGGTGAAAATAAAAGCAAGTCTCCAGGTGTATTTCACAAGTGGCTAACCAGCAGGGGAGGCCCAATTATAGATGTCTCAATACAATAGAGTTCAGATAGCTACATGAGTGGGGCCACCCACTGGACCATGTTAGGCTGCTCGCCTCAGGGCTAACTAGATAGTAGACAAGTGTTAACTTTGGTGAAGGGAAAGACAACACGCAATATAGGGGAAGTCAGCACAGCTTAACCAAGGCAAAGTCAAAGAAGCTTCCTAGACACGTCCAAACACCTTGAGGGCCCTAGTTACTGGGGCTGAGGGCTGGGGACCATAGTCTCGGGGGACATCTAGGTCAATTGGCATAACACAGTTCATAGAGAAAACTTTCTACATCCAAACTTTGTTGAGTAGCGTCTAGGATCTTAAAAGCTTGCAAGTGGCCATCTAAAATACATCTATTGGTCCCATCCTGTCTGGAGCAAAGGAGAATGAAGAAAACCAAAGACACGAGGAAAATATTAGTCCAAAGGACTAATGACCAAATAAACCACAGCCTCCACCAGCCTGACCCCAGAAGAACTAGACAGTGCCCAGCTATCACTACCAACCACTCTGACAGGGATCACGATAGAGGGTTCTGGGCAGAGCCTTGTGAGAAAAATGTTGAACAAAATGCAAATTCACAAAAAAAGACCAGACTTACTGGTCTGACAGAGACTGGAGGAACCCTCGAGATTATGGCCCCCAGACATCCTGCTAACTCAGAATTGAATCCACTTCCAAAGCTCGCCTTTCAGCCGAAGATTGGACAGGTCTATGAAACAAACACTAACACACGTGAGGAACGTGCTTCTTAGTTCAATCCAGTATAGGAGACCAGATGGGCAACCCCTGCCCAAAAGCAAAGACGAGAAGGCAGAAGGGACAGGAAAACGGGACGAAAGGACATGAAGAGCCCAGGGTGGAAAGAGAAAGGGAAAGGGGGAGAGTGCTGACACATTGCAGGGATTGCAACCAAAGTCACAAAATGATCCATGTATAAACTTTTGAATGAGAAACTAATTTACACCGTGAACTTTCACCTAAAACCAATAAAATTTTTTAAAAAAACAATTATGGAGCACAGTTCTACTCTGACATATATGGGGTTGCCAGGAGTTGGAGTAGACTTGACAGCAACTGGTAGTACCTCTAACATAGCAATAATTACACTCTGCTGAAATTGGTGGTCCTCTTGGGTTTATTCCTCATCTGTAAAACTCGAATGAGATCTGCTCTATCATCTTTACAGGGAGCTTGTAAGGCTCAGGTGGAAAAGACAACACAACAATAATCTGTGCTTGTGCTTTTACAGTACTTTGTACTTTTGGAAATGCTCTCTTGTTTGTTTTGTGAGAAAGCCCCTTCAGAATGATTTGCATAATATAAAACTAAGGTAAAATTATGACCATTATTAACTAATTATTATTATCTCAGGTTTTAGGTTAGCTGGGCAGATGCCCATTCTAACCAGCTCTGCTTCTTCAAACACATTCCCTGCTGCAGTCTTTGCCTGAAAGTCAAAGGGAACGATAAGCAGCCATGGAAGATGAGAATTCTGTAAACAGACTACACGTTAGCCTTTGCAAGTGAGTTAACCAAATAATTAATTCACATGATTTTCATGGATTCATTTTTTTTAAACACAGGTAAGCTGGGTGACCATAGCCAAGTTATTTAACCTCTCTGAGTCTTGGTCTCCTCATAAAACGAAAATAAGAAAAGCACTTTTCTTCATGCGATTATGATAAGGATTCAATATAAAGAGAGTCTTGGCTCTTTGGCTACTCCAAAAGCTGATGGAATCCTCAGTTTTCTTTTTTAAAAAGTATGAACCCATGACAGTCATCAGCCATGGATGGTCTGTCAATTACAGAGAAGATATCTAAATGTCAAACTCCTCCAAGAGCTTTTGGCAAAGGACCTGAGTTGACCGATATGTTCACTAAGGTAATTGATAGTGCCATGACGCTAACACATTTAGATGATTAGAAAACCATCCCACTTCTCAGCAGCTCATCTCTGGCCCGTGCCCTCCCTCAGTGGGGAGCCTAGCAGGGACCAGAGCAAGGGCAGGCCTGGCTTGGGATGGGTGAACCACAGAGAGTGCCCCATCTGGCAAGGGGAGGTGGAGTCTTTGTTTTCATTTCTTTTTCTTGGGGGAAAAGGGGACAATTCAAAAAATCTTAAGCAATATAATAGAAAAAAAAATCTTACCGTCTCTGAATTTTATCACTCCAAATTCTTTTTTGAAAATTGTTGTGAAAATATATATAACACATTTGCCAATTCAACATTTCTCACATGTACAATTTAGTGATGTCAATTCCATTAATCATGTTGTACCACTCCAAATTCTTACTCAGTTTTCATTTTCTAATAATTGTACACTTGTATATAATATCTTCTATACATTTTTTCATAGTAAAAAAAATTATCTTCAATGTTGTCTACACACTTGCCAGGTATTTAGCTAAATAGCTTTCCATTGATTCAACAATTCATAATTTGTCATTTCCCATTGTTAGCACAGTCTTTGAGTTAGTTCCAGTATTTCATCATGATAACAATTGTGCCATCAATAGTGTTATAAAAATTACTTTTGATGTAAAAGTTTTTTCTTGAGCGATATATTCACAAATGGGGCATTGCTCGGTCAATGGGTCATTTTGTCATTTTTATTTATATGTATTGAGAACCTACCTACCAGAGGCCAAGTGCTTTGTATATATTATTCATTAATTGTTTCATTCATTTTAAAAAGTATTTGTTAAAGAAACTTTTGTCCATAATTGATACTGCTAAATTGTGCACCTCAAAAATGTTGAATTAGCAAATGCTGAGTTTGTATGTATATCTATATATATAGTTTCGTTTTTTACAACAATTAAAAAAATAAATTAAGAAAACAAGCAAACATTTGTTTAGGACATCTTGTGTGACAGGCACTATAACAGGCCCTGAGGATGTAACAGTGAACAAGATGGTCGCTGTCTTCCTGGGGATGACAGCCTGACAACTACAGAGATTTCAGAAGGTTGATGATCTTGTCTACAGTCGCACAGCTGGGGAAGTGGCGGAGGTAAATTAGACCCAATTAGAGTTTGACTCCAAAGTAGCAGTAGCTCTAAGTATCACTCAATATCCCATCATTTCTGTCAGCCCCCTCGAAGGTGTCCCAAATAAAACTATGCTTCCTATACAAGCTCAGACTCAAGACAATTTTCCCAGCCACCTCTTCCATTCAGGTCACTATGACTATTTCCTTCCTACAAAGAAACCAGTTCTTGATATTTTTAAAAGAAATGTGGTGTTTCTTGGTCTGGGTGCTGGTTTCACAAGTTTGTGAAAATCCATCCAGCTGAACACCTACATTGTGCTCACTTTTCTGTACGTACCTTAAACATCAATAAAAAATATTTTTCAAAAGTAAGGCTATTGTCTTTGCAGTGAACGTCTTCTTAAGCAGTATTTAACCTTAAATTTCATCTTGTAAGAGTTTATTTCAGTTATTCCAATCCCACTTTAATAATCCAGCACATTTCTAATTGCTACAAATAATCACTAAATTCTCCTCAAAATCAAAAAATAAATCAGTTTATTTTTATACAGTAATCATCACTGTTCCAAATGGATTTTGTTCTGAAAGTTCATTTGCAAGCTGCTGGTTTGCGAATTGTCATGCGTCTTCCCCCAAAGTCAAGATTCTAAGCAGTATTTACCTTCCTAAGCTGGAAGCATATTTAGTTTAATTAATACGGAGCAACTCAAGTCCTGAGAACTTTCATATCTTAGCATCTTAAGTCTCGAAGCCCCTCTGAGTCATAAACCATGCCCCTTTGATGTCCCAGGTAAAGCAGGAACCTGGTTCCTCTTCTGTTCCAGCCGCCCTGACCTGACTGGATCCTTCCACACCAAGGAGCACAATAATCGCATCTTCTAAAGTTCTCAGCCTGGTCCAACTTCAGTCAAATTACAAAGCTAGCAAACCAGGCAACTGCCCATTGCACAGTCTTTAGGGAATACTAGAACCTCATCTCAAAACTTTTTTTTATCAGTTCCCAATTCCAACTCATGGTGATCCCATGTGTGCCACTTACTGTGTGGTGTTGGGCAAATTACTTCACCTCTCTGAGCCTCAATTCCTTTGTCAATAGAGGCAGTATAACATGGTGATTAAGAGAATGGACTCTGGAACCAAACTGCCTCCCAATTCCACTACCTCCTGGCTGTACAATCTTCTGAAAGTTAGTTAACCTCTAAACCTCAGCTTTCTCAACTGTAAATAGGCTATAATAATAGCACCTACCTTACAAGGTTGTGATGAGGATTTAATTGGCTAGTGAATGTAAAGCACATAGAGTGGTGCTTGACACAGAATGAGATAGACACTCGGCAGATATAGCTGCTATGATGTGATGGAGACCCGGTGGCACAGTGTTTAAGAGATCAGGCTGATAACCAAAAGGTCAGCAGTTCGAATCCACCAGCCACTCCTTGGAAACCCTATGGGGGCAGATCTGCCCTGTCCTATAGGGTCACTGTGAGTCGGAATTGACTTGACAGCAATCGGTTATGATGATGATGAGATGAATCAGTACTATGGAAACCCAGAGAAGGGAGCAATTAAATCTCTGGAGGTGGGAGGAAGGAGTGATGAGCTGGGAACAATACATTTAAAGGAGTCCCTGGGTGGCTCAAATAGTTAAGTGCTGGGCTACCAACTGAAAGGTTGGTGGTGGTTCAAACCTACCCAGAGGTGCCTTGGAAGTAAGGCCTGGAGATCTGCTTCTGATAAGTCACAGCCTTGAAAACCCTACAAAGAAGTTCTACTCTGCACACATGAGGTTGCCACGCATTGGAATCAACTTGATGGCAACTAACAATAATAAAATTTAAAAGGTGACATCGGACCTGCAGGATGAGTAAGATTTTGACAAACCAAAAAGAAAAGAGAGGGCATAGGGGTAGGGAAAGCATGTGCAAAGCCCCAGGGGTAAGGAAAGTAGTTCAGAGAGGTTGCACTTCATGATGCTCAGTGTACGGTAGAGAAAGGAAACGGGAGAGGGTTTTGAGAGATGAGCTCGTATTTGTTTTAATACAATCCAAGATTGCTTTAGGCTTGTCAGCATCTACAGCATACCAGTTGACTCCACAGACATTTAAAATCCGCAGACCTTTTGCACATAGACAATTACCAATCCATTCTTTCTTTAACTTAAATATTACTCATTCCCTAGACTTTTTGAACACCTACTGTGTGTTCAGCATTGTGCTATACAATGACGCTGATACCAAACTGAATAAGACACAGTCCCTGTCCTCAAGAAACTTAGATTCTAATGAGCAAAAGAAGACATAAACTTGAACAAGTGTCTAAGGTAGGAACAAATAAAATACCAGCAAAGGAAGAAAGTGCTACTTTCAACTGGCAGGAGTCAAAGAGGGCTTTGTGGAGGTTATGATATTAAGAACATGGTCCCTAAAAGAATTGCACTCTAGATGTGCAGAAACTGAAGAGAAAGACAGACGTGACCAACGAAGAAAAAATACTTGGGGCACCTAAGAGGATGGTAAGATAGAGTACAGCATGGAAGATCATTTTGAGAAGATACTTACGTTGTTTCTGTTGACAGTAGGACCCCACAGAAGATTTTTGAGCCAGTGAGAGCTGTATTAAAACCGGGCTTTAGAAAGTTTGTTACTGTAGCAGGTTAGGCTGGACTGTAGAGGGGAAAGATCAGACAGACTAGTTTGAAAATGCCTACAATAGTGCAAGAAAGGCGGAACCAAACCAGCTGCCTCGAGTCATTCCGATTCATGGCGACCCATGTGTGTCAGAGTAGAACTGTGCCCCACAGGGTTTTCAGGGGCTGCTTTTTTTCAGAAGTAGATCATCAGGCCCCTCTTCCAAGGCACCTCAGGGTGACGTTGAACCTCCAACCTTTCAGTTAATTGGAGTCCCTGGTTTATACCACCCAGGGACTCCAAATTAATTGCCATCGAGTCAATTCCAACTCGTGGCATCTAGAATAGATGCAGTGAGATAGAACAGACAGACAGGCCTTATGACATGAGATGATTCTGAGGCTGTAAGCCCACGGGCCTGGGGAAGCCACTGGCAAACACAGAAAACACCAGAGGAGAGAAGGGTCTATGAGACCAGGGGAAGAGTTTGGTATTTCATGCTGGAGTGCCTGCTGATGAGCCAGCAATTTCAGGAGAGCCAGCTAGGCTGTGTCCACATCACAAGGGATAAGAATGAGTAGAAAGAGAAGAAACGGTGGCAGCAAATATAGTTCTTCTTTCATGAACTTTGACATGAAATATTTCACTACACATACGTTCTATGTTGTTTCTAATGGAAAATATATATAATTAAACCCGTTGCTGTCAAGTCAATTCCGACTCATAGCGGCCCTATAGAACAGAGTAGAACTGCCCCCATAGGCTTTCTAAGGAGCAGCTGGTGGATTCGAACTGCTGACCTTTTGGTTAGCAGCCAAACGCTTAACCACTGTGCCACCAGGGACCGTATATAATTAAATTAACTATCAATTAATTATAGTCTCTCCCTATGATTGATATCCTTTATAATAACTGTACAAGTATATTAGCAGCCATGGAAAAAGGCTAACTAAATTAAGTGGGAAAAAAAAGCAGGTTTCAAAATGATACGCACACAGTATAATTCCATAGATTTGAACAAGAGGAATATATGTATATACATACATATACTAACCAGTTAAAGTGAATTGCCTCTGGGTCCTGGAATTATAGAAGATTCTCATTTTTTCCCCTGCTTATGTGCATTTTAAAATATTTCTAGAATAAGTATGTACAAAAAAAAGCATGTACTTGTACAGTTTTGAAGAGTTGCTTTGTTTTTTTTGTTTTTTTATTTAGTAAGTTTGGCTTGGAAGGGAAAAAAAAGGCTGAGCTGATCCCTTGTGGCTATAGAGAATTTCTATGAGCCATCAGTGTCTTTGATAAAAATTTTTCTAGGTCTGGACAGCTGAATTCATCTGAAATTACTAGAAGCACCATCTCTTGCTTCTGGTTCCTTTTTAAAAGGCACCTACTTTATCCTCTCCTTCTCCTTGGAGACGAGACAAAGTTGAGTAATTCGGCCTCCTCTCTGATAGTTGTCCAAGCCCCTCTCCTTTTCTTTGTCTTGCTCATAAGACAGTTTTAAAAGTCCTTCTTACAGATCAGTGGTTGCCAGGAGTTCAGGGGAAGGAGAGGAGGGATGAATAGGTGAAGCACAGGCGATTTTTAGGGCAGTGAAACTATTCCATGTGATGCTGTGATGGTGAACACATGACATTATGCATTTGTCAAAACCCACAGAACTGTACAACACAAAGAGTGAACCCAGTGTAAACCATGGACTTCAGTTAACAATAATGTGTCCATACTAGCTCATCAGTTGTAACAAATATTCTCCAGGGAAGCAAGATGTTAATAATAGGGGGAAGTGTGGAAGAGGGGAGAGAGAATATATGGGAACTCTGTACTTTCCACTCAGTTTTTCTGTAAACCTAAAACTGCTCTAAAAAATAAAGTCTATTATTTAAATAAATAAAGATAGGAGCCTGGGTCCATGATGCCCACAGAGCCTCAAAAAAAGTCCTTTGTACAACTTTTTAGTTAAAAAAAAAAAAAATTTGAATATGGCTGGGGTATTAGACGACATTAAGGAACTATTGCTAATGTTGTTAGGTTATAATCATATTGTGGTCATATACATTGCTAAAGTCCTTATCTGATAGCAATGTTGATATATTTACAGGTGAAACAAATATAATGTCTGAGATTTTTTTTATTCCAGAAAGAAAAATAATAATAATAAAGTAGTGGTGATAGATGAAATAAGATCGGGAAAATGTTGGAATCTGTCGAAGTTGGGTGGTGGGTACATGGGTGGTCATTAGTCTATTCTCTCTACTTTTCTGTATGTTCAAAATTTTTCCTCATAGTCATCTTTAAAGGTAAGATCTTTTATCTTCTACGGCACTACATCCAAGCTGTAGTTTTATTCTCACTTTTTAATTATAGAGAAAATGCAGAAAAGAATAATAATAATAAAAAGTATTTTGTATGCTACGTTGACTTTTTCAAGTACTTGAAGGCTTCACGCCCGGTGAAGGGGTAAGAAGAAGGAAAAGCCACAGCCCTGGGTAATGATTCCCCAGCAAGTGATAAAAAGAAAACCTTGTACTTCAACTCTAGACTCTACCTGCATCTCAATAGGACATCACCATCCATCCCTGGGAAGTAGAAACCACCTCTAGAAACAATTCCTGACAAAGGATACTCTTGAAGTTACTTTGAGATTACCCAAACTCTACTTCCTAACTTGTATAATCACATTCACTAACTTCCCCTGGCCCTCCCTGCCCTATTTCTGCATAGCATCTCCATCTTTGCAAAAGAGCAAAAACTCATAACGAAAATAACTTTAAAAGGAAAGAAAAGAAACTCAAGAGTGAAAACGCATTGCCCATACAAAACTAGATGACAAATCAAAGTAATTCTGAGAGTGAGGGAGTCCCCTCTGCCCTGGGGATCTTTTTTGCCTGAAAAGGCAGTAGGGAGTTTCTGTTTGAGGATTAAGACAGATTTAAAGTAGCTCCCTGTCTGATCATTACCTACTGTGAAAATATATGGACTCGGCCTGGTATCTGGATAGACTTCCACCTAGCCCAAGATACCTCCCAGCTTCAAAGCTCCATCTATGACTAAGAAAACCGTCATGGCCCAGGATTTCCACATTTCCCCACCCCCCATACCACCACCAACACAGCCATCGACAACACAAGTATTCAAGTCATTGGTGGTGAATAGCAGTTCGCCTTTTCTTTGCTGATCCTGTCAGACTGAAGATGGTCTCCTGATCTTGATAACTTCTCTACTCATTTTCTCTGAACTATTTCTATATATCCTTTCTTCTGATGATAAAAATAGTACATACGCTTTATAGAACATTTAGAAAATAATGAAGGATTGAAAGAAGGTGAAAACCAGCTACCACATAGAACCAAAACCTGTTAAGACATTAATATGCCTTAATATACAATTTGACATCTTGTCTTTTTGATCTAACGTTTTATCATAAGTATTTCCTGTATCATTAAAGATTCTTCAAAACTTTAAGGACTACCTAATATTTCATTATATGAATGTAACATTTATTTAACCAATTGTCTATTTTGGGCATTTAAATTATTTCTAAGGTTTTACTATAATAACACTAAGTAAACATTTTTATGTAAATTTTATATATGATGATTTCTTTAGGATAAACAGGAGTGAAATTACTGGGACAAAAGAGATTAAAGGATTGGACCAACTTTTACTCAATAAGCAGTGTATGGAAGGAGCCCTGGTGGCACAGTGGTTAAGTGCTCAGCTGTTAACTGAAAGGTCGGTGGTTCAAACCCTCCAGCCACTTCACGAAAGAAAGATGTGGCAGTCTGCCTTCATAAAGATTACAGCCTTGGAAACCCTATGGGGCAGTCCTACTCTGTCCTACAGTGTTGCTATGAGTTGCTATGGGTCTGGATTTCTGAAAGCAGTGTATGAGAGTATTTATTTCACCACACTATCACCATCACTGGGTATAATACTTGTCAATTTGATTTGTTTTAATTTGCATTTCATTTTTGACTAGTGAAAAGTAAAATTTTCTCATATGCTTATTGGCCACTTATATTTTTTTTCTTTTACAAATCATCTGTTTATGGCCTTTGCCTACTTTTCTAGCAAGGCAGTCATCTTTTATTAATGATTTTCAAAAGATCCTTAGAGATTAAGGCTATCAATTCTTTTTTGGATAAATAAATTGCAATTTTTTAAATATATTTTGTGATCATGTGTTCTGGGAATTCCCCAAATTCCTGGTATTCCCTCATCACTGAGCAACCCCTAAACAGAATGCAAAGTAACATGTCACCTCCTGTGGAAAATACAGCATTATTAGATACCGAAAAGGTCATGAAGTTTAGCCCACTCATTTCTCCCATGAGAAAACCAATGACTAGAGAGAAATGGTTTAGGTAAGGGAAGTCTGAGGGGTGGGGAGGTAAGGGGTGGAAGTGGAGGGGCAGGGTCCGACTCAAAACACAAAAACTTGATCATCTGAGTCAGCACTCTTTCCGTCTACTAATGATTTTTTAAAATACATATTATGTCTACATTTTAGAGCCCATGTTTAATTTCCTTAATATTTTAAGTGCAAAGCCATATAGATAGCTAAACAGATATTCCAAATCATTCACAAAGTAGCAATCAGTTTTGCTTTTTTTTCAGAGAAAGATCTTATTGTAACTGGTGGCTTTTTAGTCTCAAATAGATTTTCTCTTTCTCATTAGCTTCCTTCAGGAGAGATCATCTCTCCTTAGGGGCAATCATTAAGCTGTCAAACATCTTCTAGAGTTTAGATAAATCCTTAGTTTTCAAATGGCTTAAACGATAAAAGAAATAAAGGTATTTTGTTCTGGGCATTTAGCCCAGACCTATTCATATTTTAGGGAAGGGGAGGAATCACCTTTCATAACGTATGAAATAATGAATGAAGTGAGGTGACTTAATTTTAGGTTCAACATATAAAATTGCCAATACTCGATCATTTGCAAAGAGCCCAGGTTGTGGAGTAGGCAGACCCTTTTTAGAACTCTCCCCTCCATCACTGATTAGCAACATAACCCTGGGCAAGTCACTTAACCAGAACTGCAAAATGTGGATAATAATGCATAGTTTATAGGATTTTGAAGGCAATTAAAAAGACTATCTACCATGCCTAGCAGAGCACCTGACCCTTAGGAGATAATGATAACAGTAAACATTTAAATGGCGCTTACCATTAGCCAGGCAAG
Source organism: Trichechus manatus latirostris (assembly GCF_000243295.1). Taxonomy (NCBI): domain Eukaryota; kingdom Metazoa; phylum Chordata; class Mammalia; order Sirenia; family Trichechidae; genus Trichechus; species Trichechus manatus. The sequence continues at coordinate 4,389,512 of NW_004444062.1, forward strand.
TTTTAAGTGCTTTATAAAAATTAATTCATTTAATCATTACAGCAATACCATGTGACTGATATAATTTTTGTCCCATTTTACAGCTGGAAACTAAGGCGCAGAGAGGTAAAGGACAGACTTGTCCAACATGACAAGCTGATGAGGGGACCTGGGGTTTGAACCCTGGCAGTCTGGCCTCAGAGGCCGTTCATTGTGCTGACTCTACCTCCCTTCCCACAGGCCAAACCTGCCTTTCACTTGGGTGAAGCCTACCTACCCTTGCAACCTTGATGAAAATAAACCAAACCAAACCCATTGCCCTTGAGTCAATTCCCACTCGTAGGTACCCTATAGGACCCCAGAGCAGAACTGCCCCATAGGGCTTCCAAGGCTATAACTTTTACAGAAGCAGACTGCCACATCTTTCTCCCGTTGAGTGGCTGATGGCTTCAACCTGCCGACATTTCAGTTAGCGGCCAAGTGCTTTAACCACTGTACCACCTTTGATGAAAGTAAGCAATCCTAAAATAAAGGTAGGTGAGGAAGGAGAGCTGGAAAGACGTTTTTGTCCTGGTGGGTGATTTCTTTCATACTACCAACCTAATTTCTAATAGTGAAGGCTTGGTGGTTCAGTGGTAGAATCCTTAACTTCCACGTGGGAGACGGAGGTTCAGTTCCCAGCCAATGCAACTCATGCTAAGCCACCACCTGTAGGTCAGTGGAGGCTTGTGTGTTGCTATGATGCTGAACAGACTTCAGCAGAGCTTCCAGACTAAGACAGATTAAGAAGAAAGACCTAGCGATCTACTTCCGAAAATCACAAAGGTCCGAGCTGCAGCCAATCATGGAGATGGCGCGGGACTGGGCAGCCTTTTGTTTTGTTGCGCGTGTTGTGCGTGAGATGGCAATGAGCCAGGGGCCCACTAGACAGCAGCTAACACAACAACATATGTATTGCCCAGGAAGGGTGTCCATGTTACTTTAGCAACTGAAAAAAGCACCCGTTTATGTAGAAATAAATGTACAATCCTAGTCTGGTGTCCTTGCTGGGAACTGTCTTCCCTTGCCCAGCAGTGCACTACCTGGTCCAGGCAGAGGACAGGTGTATCTGTGTGATGGTGGGCAAACTTAGGCTTGCTATGAATTCTCAGCTCACCTTACAAATCTCCTTCTGTAAATAAAACTGTGCTAGGAAGACAGCAAGTTCCTATATTGTCTAAAGGAGAGGATGAACAAAGAGGAATAATCCAAGAACAGAGTTTGAACACATTTTCTTAGATTTTTTTTAAACCCCCTTTTGGAATATACATGTACATCTCTTTTTTTTTTTTTTTTTTTTGTCATTTAGTGTCTTTTCCTTTTAATTGTGATAAAACACAACATAAAATTTGCAATTTTAAGCAACTTTAAGTGTGTAATTCAATGGCATTAATACATTCAAAATGTTATGCAACTATCTCCACAATTTCCAAAACTTTTTCGTCACCTCCAACAGAAACTCTGTACCTATGAAGCAATAAGATATATGTACTTTTTATATGCGATAGCTGGACAATGAATAAGGAAGACCAAGGAAGAATTGATGCATTTGAATTATGGTGTTGGCGAAGAACATTGAATATACCATGGACTGCCAGAAGAACGAACAAATTTGTCTTAGAAGAAGTACAGCCAGAATGCTCCTTAGAAGCAAGGATGGCGAGGCTTTGTCTCATTTTGGACATATTATCAGGAGGGACCAGTATCTGGAGAAGGATATCATGCTTGGTAAAATAGAGGGTCAGCAAAAAAGAGGAAGACCCTCAACGAGATGGATTGAAACAGTGGCTGCAACAATGGTTTCAAGCATAACAAGGGTTGTGAGGATGGCGCAGGACAGGGCAGTGTTTTGTTCTGTTGTACATACGGTTGCCATGAGTCGGAACTGACTCAACAGCACCCAAAAACAACACTTCATATATATATGTGTATATATTACATTGCAGATGTAATACATAGCAATAGGATTAAATATTTCTCTAAATGCTTTGCTTCTGATGAAGGACTTACAGAAATTGAGAGAGACAAGATCATAATGACCCTGAAAGTACCAGGATACTCCAAAGCAAAATTCTTTTTTAATTGTTTAATTTATCTCTTATGCATATATAATGTTCTATTAACATTAAATTCCAAATTCACAGCGGTCTGAAAAAATGCACGATATCTACCTTTAATTGGCTTTAAACTAGGTCTACTTTTAAAGAGCCTAATGTGGACAGAAAATAACAAAGAAAACATTAATATAGTTTAGACTAGGCCTAGAGACTTAAAATTTTTTTTTTCTTAGTTGATAATGTCTCTGACCCTCACATTTTTTTGTTCTTATAGGAGAAATGACTTCACGGGGAGAGGTAATTCGATGGCCCTGCAAAGAGAACATGATGTGGGTATTTTCATCATAATAAGGCCCCATCTGGCTGGGACCTTAGAGAGTAAGCTTTTCAATTAGAGAGAAGAGAAGCAACATTTTGCATACAAATGAACTCACTCCCAGCTTCATCTCACAAAAGATTAAAATGTAAATGAACAAGTGCTGTAATGAAGGTAAATGCAAAATGCCAAGAGAACACTGAGGATGAGGAGGACTTAAATCTGCCAGGCTGGTGGGGGTGGACAGGAGTGACATTTAAACTGGGTCTTGGCGGAGGGAAAGAAAATGGAATTGGAGGACAGCGTTCAGGCAGAAAAAGCAGCCGGTGCCGAGGTGCGTGTGTGGGAAGAAAGGTCTGTGTGTCTGAAGAGCAGAGGGCTGGTCCTTGTAGCTGAAGCACAGGTAGGAGGTAACGTTGGGAAGGGACATTGGAGCTAATTGGAAAAGGGCCCTTTATGGCAAGTTAAGGTGTAAAGTAACCTCTATTCAGCCTTCTCTCTCATTTAAAAAGAAAAAAACAATTGCCATCAAGCCAGCTCGGACTCATGGCAACCCCATGTGTGTCAGAGTAGAACTGTACTCCATAGGGTTTTCACTGGCTGACTTTACGGACTTAGATCACCAGGTCTTTCTTCCAGGCGCCTCTGGGTGGACTCGAACCTCCAAACTTTCAGTTAGCAGCTGAGCGAGTTAACCATTTGCACCACCCAGGAACTCCCCTGTTTCCTTTTTCTCTTTTTCCTTGTCTTTGCTTTACCTAACTTGCTGCAAACTACAGACTACATAGCATCCCCAAGCTCTCTCTGCTCTTCCTGCTTCAATAACCTCAATTATGCTGTTCTCACCTCCTGAAAGCACCCATTTGTGTAGAAATAAGTGTACAAACTGCTCTGAAACTTCCCTACCCTGACTCTTCCTGGTAAAGTTCTACTTGTCCCAGAGCTCAGCTGAAATGCCACCTCCTCCACGAGGTCTTCCAGAAACTCTCAATAAGTATTATTTTTCTCCCTTATTTGAGTTCACATATATCTAGGGTCGCTATGAGTCGGAATCCACTTGACAGCAATGGGTTTGGTTTGGTTTTTGGTTTATTACATTATTACATATATTCACAAGCATATATGTATGCATGTATACGTGTAATTATCATTCATATACACACACGCATATCCTTTTTTCATACACAAATCGCAGCATACCACACTATAATCCCTATGATGCCTTTATCACTTAACAATATGTGGTGGAGTTTTTTCCTTATCAGTAGATTCTGAGTTGCCTGATGCTTTCTAAATTCTTCTAATAGAGGACTAAGCAATCCTCCCTCAGTTATGGATAAATCTTAAAATGTAAATACCCCTGGGAGAGTCAGTGCAGTGATCTAGATTTTTTCGCACAGTATTGTCGCTAGAGGCAGCTTGCAGTGGACAGAGCCCTGGAATGAGAGTCAGGCTCAAATCCTGGCTCTACCACCAACTGTGTGATCTTGCTCAAGCCATTGAACCTCTCTGAACCTCAGTATTCTCATCTGTAGAATTAGGGATTGAACTAGATGGGCTCTAAGGGCCCCTTCACTGCTGATACTCATGTTTCTTTGAAAGCATTGGTGGTTCAGTAGTAGAATTTTCACCATCCATGCAGGAGACCCAGATTCGATTTCCAGCCAATGCACCTCATGTGCAGCCATCACTTGTCCGTCAGTGGAGGCTTGTGTGTTGCTGTGATGCTGAATAGGTTTCAGCAGAGCTTCCAGAGTAAGACAGACTAGGAAGAAAGCCTGGCGATCTACTTCAAAAATTAGCCAATGAAAACCCTGTGGGTCAAAATGTCCTAATCTACAACTAATCATAAGGATGGCCCAGGACCTGGCAACATTTCGTTCCATTGTGCATGAGGTCACCATGACTTGGGGGCCAACTCGATTACAGTTAACAACAACATGAAAATATTGATATCATATGCTGTCTTGAGAACAGATTCTAGCAGGAAAGGTGCAGGAGCAGCCATCCCCAAGTGTCTGCTGTGAATGCCCTTCTGGACTCCCAGGCTTTTTCTCATGTCTTGCCTTGCGTTCTCTTTCCTGTCCTTCCTTCTCCATCCCCAACTTTGCCCCTAAGGCAAGAGTGCCAAGAACCCCTCAGCACAGGCAATTTGTCCAAGCTAAGCACAAGGGGCCCTCGTGAATGTCTAATGTCAGTAGCAACCATCTTTGATTTACAAAAGATAAAAACAGAACCTGGACACCTTTTCCTGGGAATATATCTCAATGCAATTTAGAGTTCGTGGGCCTAATTTGTGACAACAGGAACTTGCAACTAATAAGTACCTTAGAGAGCTCTCAGAGACTATTTGGAGAAATCACCACCCATTTGCAGACCCTCAACAGCAGAGTAGTAGTTGTTCAAAATAGCCAAGAGACCAAGAATTGACTATTGTTTGGGCTCAGTTCTTTAAGACATCTTTGTGACTTTCTTCGACAAAAAGTCAACCATTGGCCACATTACTCACTTATCTCTAGAAACCATACCAAAGATGCAAGTTCTAGGTTAAGTGTTCCATAGCCTTAAAACAACCAAAAATTGTTGACCAGATGCCTGTGGGGAGCAACTAGTACAGTTCCTACCATGGAGAGGTGCTTGATAACCATCTGCCCTTGGCAGAGTGATTTGCAGCTCTCATTAGATCCACAGCTCCTAACTAGAGTTTGACATTCATCTATTATGCCAATGCTTACTCCCCCACACAGCTATTATCAGTGTGTATCAAACCAAGAGGCATAATCCTAAGTCTGTTCTCGCAGCAGAGTTTCTTAGAAAATACACTCCTTGACTGTGGAATTGACTTGCCATTTCTGTTCATTTTTGCCTTCATTTGTATCCACTTTTAAATACAAGACACTTGCCACGTAGGATAACATTCCAAAAGCGGGAGAGGGAGACCATCTGTTTTATCATTCAATTCCTTGCCAATATAGAAAAATATTTAATAATGTGGAGAAAAGTATATGACAACATTGTTGCATGAAAAAAGCAAGCTCAAAACAATATGAGCAATATGATCTATTTTTTAATAAAAAACAGACAAAGAGAAAGTATGTAAGGAACTATACTAAGATGTTAACAATGCTATTATTGATATGATCACTTTTTTCTTTATATGTCTTTATATTTTCCAAATTTCCTTCATAACATATATGTCACTTTTGTAACAAAAAGTTATAAAAATAAAATCTCAAGATCCTTTGGTAAAAGAAAATATAAATGCATCCTGAAGTTCCTCTCTGGGCAAGAGTACCATTTGTTAGTATCACTAGACAGTTACTTCCAAGAAGAGTAGCACAGGAGACCTGGGTCCTGAGACTCTAACTAATGAAATGACCTCGAATAAGTTCAAGGCCCTCTCTCACCCACCACAGTCACCTCATCTGCCATATGAGAAGTTGGAACCACTGGGTCTGTAAGGCCCCTTCTCATTCTCAGTCTGCACCTCCTCACAACAGGGCTCTTTCAGATACCACTCAAGTTTGAAAAAAAAAAATTTAAAGCTTGGAATATTCCAGTGATTTGGATTGTGGCCAGACCATCCTGCTTAGCATGCTAGAAAATTTTCTGGGACAACTAAAATCCCAGGAAAAGAGCTTTCTAGGTAATAGGCACGGATTTCACTTTCAAAATTTATGGAAACTTTCCTTTTGTCATTGATGCCCAGAATGATCAAGTTGATTGAAATCTAAAAGATCATCTAATCCAACCCCCAAATTTTAGTCACTCATTTGCCTTATTTGTCATTTTTGACATACCTATATAGTAGCCAAACTATTATTTACTTGATATTTTTTGAAAATCATCATTAAATGAACTCACATTTTATGCCTGGCCTTGCCCTAAGCAATAAAATTCATGAAATCATAGATTTGCTTCATAATTACATATATTTTTGAAAACATTAAAATAAATACATAATTATTAAAAAACTTTTTTTAAATGCCTGCCCTAAAATGATCTTCCTTATTGCCACTGGTATGCATACTGTGCTTGGGGAACACATATCCAATCTAATCCTCAAAATTTTCACTTTAAAAACTGACACCCAAAGAAATAAACCTCTTGCCTAAAGACTCGCATCTAATGTGGGAAGGCCTTATATTTCTTTCTTTTTTGCTTTATTTTTCTCTTTTATTTTGTTCTTTGGCCTCTCCAGAAAAATAATTAAACTAGCTTGTAGTCAAGTAGACAATTTCTGGAGTAGGTCAACTTGGTTTTGTTTATGGACCAGAAACACAAAGAGGTTATAATCATCTTTTGCTCTTTTCTGCTGATACCAAGTAACAGGGCAATAAGGAATCATTATTTCATGAGGACTTGCATTCCAAAATGTTACGGCTCCGGTGACGTTACCTTCAAGGTGCACTGTTCTGCCTGCGAGTGGACAGCCCAGTAAAACCATGAGAGTAACGAGGTACAGGAGTCCAGTGACAAGGCCCAGAAGGCAGAAGGGGAGTAGGAAGCTGA
>NW_004444062.1:4396514-4460131 GCF_000243295.1 Trichechus manatus latirostris
GGTTAAAATGTTGTGGGGTTGTTAACCAATGTCATAAAACAGCATGTGTGTTACTGTTACATGAGAAACTATCTGTTCTGTAAGCCTTCACCTGAAGCACAATAAAATATTAAAAAAAAAAAAAAAAAGTTACGGCTCCTGGTTTAGTCATTGTTTAGTCAAATATGGCACTTTAATACTTAATTTCCATTAAAGATTTAATATTATCTATACTTAGACAAAATAAAAATTTTGTTGAAAAAACTTGGACTGATCTATCTCATAAAGCATAAATTCCATAAATATATCTCATAGAGGTTTTCACTTTAAATTTGCAAGAAATAGTGAAACAATGTGATCCGAGTGCTATTTTGATACCAGTAAACTAGTCTTTTATTTGGTTAACAAAATATTACTCTAACTAAATTCATGCTTCTAATCATCCAAATCAGGTTTTAAAAAAACCCCAAAGCCAAACCCGTGTCATCAAGTCGATTCCAACTCATAGCAACCCTATAGGACAGAGTGGACCTGCCACCTAGGGTTTCCAATGAGTGGCTGGTGGATTCAAACTGCTGACATTTTGGTTAGCAGCCGAACTCTTGACCACTGTACCACCGGGGCTTTGCAGGTTTAAAGAAAGGACTTTTTAAAGTAAAGTTTTCATTAGTAGAGACTAAAAGTAAACAGCTTCCGATTCAAAAAACAAAAAACGCAGCCTCATTGCAGTCAAGTCGATTCCAACTCACAGTGACTCTATAGGACAGAGTAGAACTACCCCATAGGGTTTCCAAGGAGTGGCCGGTGGATTCAAACTGCTGACCTTTTGGTTAGCAGCCGATCAGCTTCTGACTAGCAAGGATAAAGACCACATTTTCATGATCAGGCTTTGGATAATGTAGGTCTGTGTTTTTTGCCTCAATTTCCTCTTTAAAAAACTAAAAATACTGTTTAAAATATAAAAGTCCTCTTTTTAGAAGTACCAAGGAGCTGAAAAAATAATAAGAAACTGCCAAGCAAAACCTAAGAGAAAAGGAGAACCTGGTGAGGGAAGCAGAAGCTTTAGTCCCAAGACACGTGTGAGCTGGAAGACTCAGAGCTGAAAAAGTGAAAAATAATCTGCAGTCTTGATGGTCTCATGGGGCAAGAATGGCAGAAGTCAAAGCCCTGTCCTCCCCACCCCAGGGTGGATAAACTAATGGATCTCACACATACATATTATCTGGGACATCAAAGGGCACACCATCAGGATACGGGTGAATGGGAAATAAACCCACCCTCTCTTCTATTCTCAAGGAACTGGAGGGGACATTACCTAGGCCTTGCTTAGACCAAGGGGGAAATGAAGGGAAGAAGGAAGGAATGGAAGTAAGGAAGAAGCGGACAAGAAAATCTGTCCTTGAGAGATTGTGCCCACAGGCCCACAGGCCTTCACAGGGATTTGCAGCCCAATGCACCTAGCACCTGGCAAACCCAGGCACCTGGCAGAAGTTTTCAAATCCTCTCTAAAGAAAAGCGTCTTCATCCTAGGCCTCGGCTGGGGTTGTTAGGTGCCTTCAAGTTCATTTTCAACTCAGAGTGACAGAGCAGAACTGCCCCACAGAGTTTTCTAGGCCGTACTGTATAGGGTCGCTATGAGTCAGGATTGACTCAATGGCAACAGATTTGATTTTTTGGTTTAGTTTTTACAAAAGCAGATTGCCAAGTCTCCCCGCAACACCCAACCCAGCAAAGCCACCGCGTAGGTTCAAACTGTCAACCTTTCAGTTAACAGCCAAGCACTTAACCACTGCACCACCAACCCACCTAACCTGCTGCTGTTGAGTTGATTCCGACTCATAGCGACCCTACAGGACAGAGTAGAACTGCCCCATAGGGTTTCCAAGGAGCAGCTGGTGGATTTGAACTGCCAACCTTTTGGTTATTAGCTGAACGCTTAACCACTGTACCACCAGGGCTCCATTGCGCCACCAGGGCTCCCTAAATTCATACAAATAATTTTTCAAGGATAGTGGGCAGCACATCATCAAAGACACCGTTTTTATTCCCTTAAGGCATGCATTACTACCTGAAGCAAGAGTGACAAAGGTGAAAGGGAAATTATTTTGGTGTTCAGAATTAGTGTTCTCCTTGTTTCCCCTCCCCCAGCTTGGCATGCTACTCCCTGACACTCTTGATGTCTGATGAAGAGGAATCTTAATGAGTATATTTGTTCCACTTTGAAAGAAAATGGAGAGCCTTATCAGGTAGTTTTCATCAAATTAATGACTTTTCTATGGCTCTTGGCCTCATCTCACAGCCTCAGAATCTTGGTCAATCACCAAGAAGGTATCTGACATTCCAGGTGGAAACTCACTTTAACCAAACTCATGAGATGTGTTTATATACCAGTTCATTTGTTGACCATGAGAAGTGCAACTATCATAAAGACTAGAATTCTGAAACCATCAACCGGTTATGTATATTCCTTTCCCATAAGGAGATCTATTGGAAAGCAAACTATACTGAAAATGTGTCCTGGTCAGCAGGGATTCAGAATGACAGGACTTAGCTGAATAATCTAAGGACATGCTTCAACCTAAAGCATACTTCTTCCTAATAAGGAAGATCTTGTCAATGTGACCAAGATACAGAAAGTCCATTAGCCAAGATTCTTGACAACGCGTGGATAGAAAGTACCAAAGAATGATTCTCATTCTCTCTTGTTGTCTATGCTTCCATGAAAAACAAACCTCCTTCTTTCTGATTAACTCCTCATTATATATATATACTACTCTTGCATAGAACTAAGTGTTCTAGGCCCCTCATTTTTTAAGAAGGACTGTGGCTCAGAAGCATCTGATAAGATCCCCCACGACACTCTTCTTGACCTGGGATAATCAAGAGATCCAGTTTAGGCAAACCCTACCCATAGGGAAATGGCAAATGAAGCAGCTCCTCAATCTCTTAACAGCAAGTTATTCAGCCTCTCTGGGCCTTAGTTTCATCATCTGTAAAACAAGAGGGTTTCATTCCACCTCAAAATGCTATGAAATGTAGATATTCCTCTTATTTCAATACCTCAGATAGAAATACTTTAAACAAGTACTTCCTCTCCTCAAAAGAATATGCGAGGCAAACTAAGTAAAACAAAAGGAATTTTGCCCCGAAAATATGAGGCTGATAAGCCATGCCATCATTTACTGAGTGCCTACAAGGTGCCAGAGAGTTTCACATACGACCTCATTTTATTCTCGCAACAATCCCACATAGTAGATAATATTACCCCCACTTTACAGATGATGTGACTGAGGTGCAGAGAAATTAAATAACTTGTCCCAGTTCACAGCTAAGTGTAGCGGAGCCGGAGCTGACTCGAATTCAGGGCTGTCTAACTAACAAGCCCTGTACTTTACATCACACTTCAGTGCCTCCAATCGTCTCATGAATTGAGGATCAAGAACAAGAGGGCAGAAGGAAGCTAGTAGACAGTATTTAGTTCCTAGGTCAGGTCTTTAGATTTTTCTCTTGAGAGTGAATCCGCAAGATGTTGGGTATATCTGTGTTAAAACACAAATACAGGCATACCTCATTTGATTGTGCCTCGCTTTATTGCACTTCGCAGATACTGGGTTTTTCACAAATTGAAGATTTGTAGCAACCCTGGGTTGAGCAAGTCTATTGACGCTATTTTTCCGACAGCATGTGCTTATTTCATGTCTCTGTATCACATTTTAGTAATTCTCATAATATTTCAAACTATTTCATTATTATTTTATCTGTTATGATGATCTGTGGTCAGTGATCTTTGATGTTACTATTGTAGTTGTTTTGGGGCACCAAGAACCACGCCCATATAAGACAGCAAACTTAATCAATAAATGTTGTGTGCTTTCTGACTGCTCCACTGATCGGCCGTTCCCCCATCTGTCTCCCTCTCCTTGGGCCTCCCTATTCCCTGAGACACAACAATATTGAAATTAAGCCACTGAATGGCCTCTAAGTGTTCAAGTGAAAGGAAGAGTTGCACATCTCTCACTTTAAATCAAAAGCTAGAAATGATTAAGCTTAGTGTGGAAGACATGTGAAAGCCAAGACAGGCCAAAAGCTAAGCCTCTTATGCCAAACAGCCAAGTTGTGAATACAAAGGAAAAGTTCTTGAAGGAAATTAGAAGTGCTACTCCAGTGAACACACAAATGATAAGAAAGGATACATTTAACTTCTTACATTTATAAAAGCCTGGTTTATATGGACCACAACTACCGCAACCTCCACCAGACTGAGTCCAGCACAACTAGATGGTGCCCAGCTACCACCATCAACTGCTCTAACAGGAATCATAACAGAGGGTCCCAGACAGAGCTGGAGAAAAATGTAGAACAAAATTCTAACTCACCAAAAAAGACCACACTTACTGGTCTGACAGAGGCTGGAGAAAATCCAAGAGTATGACCCCCCAGACACCATTTTAACTCAGTATTGAAGTCACTCCTGAGGTTCAGCCTTCAGCCAAAGATTAGACAGGCTTATAAAATAAAACGAGACTAAATGGGAGCACCAGCTCAGGGGCAAGGACAAGAAGGCAGGAAGGGACAGGAAAGCTGGTAATGGGGAATCCAAGGTCGAGAACGGGAGAGTGTTGACATGTCATGTTGGCAACCGATGTCACAAAACAATATGTGTATTAATTGTTTAATAAGAAACTAATTTGTTCTGTAAACTTTCATCTAAAGTACAATTTTAAAAAAAGATAATTAAAAAAAACAGAAAAGAAAGTGAAACAGCATTATTGCTGACATGGAGAAACTTTTAGTGGCCTGGATAGAAGATCAAACCAACCATAACATTCCCTTAATCCAAAGCTTAATCCAGAGCAAGGCCCTAACTCTCTTCAATTCCATGAAGGCTGAAAGAAGTGAAGAAGCTACAGAAGAAAAGTTCGAAGCTAGCAGAGGTTTGTTCATGAGGTTTGAGGAAAGAAGCCGTCTCCATAATATGAAAGTGCAAGGTGAAGCAGCAAGTGCTGATGTAAAAGCTGCAGCAAGTTATCCAGAAGATTTAGCTAAGTGCCTACACTAAACAACAGATTTTCAATGTAGACAAAACAGCCTTATATCAGAAGAAGATGCCATCTAGGACTTTCATAGCTAGAGAGGAGAAGTCACTGCCTGGTTTCAAAGCTTCAACGGACAGGCTGAGTCTCTTGTTAGGGGCTAATGCAGCTGGTGACTTTAAGTTGAAGCTAATGCTCATTTACTATTCTGAAAATCCTAGGGCCCTTAAAAATTATGCTTAATCTAGTCTGCCTGTGCTGTATAAATGGAACAACAAAGCTTGGATGACAGCACATCTGTTTACAACATGGTTTATTTATATTTGAAGCCCACTGTTGAGACCTACCGCTCAGAAAAAAAAAAAAAGATTCCTTTCAAAATATTACTGCTCATTGACAATGTACCTGGTCACCCAAGAGCTCTGATGGAGATGTACAAGGAGATCAATGTTGTTTTTGTGCCTGCTAACAATACAACATCCATTCTGCAGCCCATGGATCGAGGAGTAATTTTGACTTTCAAGTTTTATTATTTAAGAAATACATTTCATAAGGCTATAGCTGCCATAGATAGTGATTCCTCTGATGGATCTGGGCAAAGTAAATTGAAAAACTTCTGGAAAGGATCCACCATTCTAGATGTCATTAAGAACATTCGTGATTCATGGGAGGAGGCCAAAATATCAACATTAACAGGAATTTGGAAGAAGCTGATTCTGACCCTCATGGATGACTTTGAGGGGTTCAAAACTTCAGTGGAGGAAGTAACTGCAGATGTGGTAGAAACAGCAAGAGAACTAGAATTAGAAGTGGAAACCTGAAGATGTAACTGAACTGCTGCGATCTCATGATAAAACTTCAGTGGATGAGGAGTTGCTTCTTACGGATGAGCAAAGAAAGTGATTTCTTGAGATGGAATTTACTCCTGGTGAAGATGCTGTGAATATTGTTGAAATGACAACAAAGGATTTAGAATATTACCAAACTTAGTTGATAAAACAGCGGCAGGGTTTGAGAGTACTGACTCTAATTTTGAAAGAATTTCTGCTGTGGGTAAAGTGCTATCAAACAGCATTGCATGCTACAGAAAAATCTTTTGTGAAAGGAAGAGTCAATTGATGTGACAAATTTCATTGTTGTCTTATTTTAAGATATTGCCACAGCCACCTCAGACTTCAGCAACCACTACTCTATTCAGTCAGCAGCCATCAACATGGAGGAAGATGCTCCACCAGCAAAAAGATTATGACTTGCTGAAGTCTCAGATGATAGTTAGCATTTTTTAGCAATAAAGTATTTTTTAATTAAGGTATGTACATTGTTTTTTTAGACATAATGCTATTGCACACTTAACAGACTACAGTATAGTGTAAACATAACTTTTATATGCACCGGAAAACCAAAAATTTCATGTGACTCGCTTTATTGCGATATTCGCTTTATCACGGTGGTCTGGAACCGAACTCACAATATCTCCAAGGTATGCCTGTATAGTGGGCATTAGAATTGCAGATTAAACAGAATTTCCACCTACTTCTTGGCCATAATTTTATCTACTGATATTCATCGATTTTATCTATTAATTAACCAGCTTTTATTAATTACTTCCTATACACACAACACTGCATATAAAAATTGTGAGAGATTCCTTACTCGCCTGGAATTTAACCTGTTGTGGATGCTCGAATCAGGCAAGTAACAAGTGAAGACATTAGGTACACCTAATTACTTCATTGAGGGCAATGGTGGTTCAGTGGTAGAACTCTCTCTTTCCATGAGGGAGACCTAGGTTTGATTCCTGGCCAATGTACCTCATATGCGCCACACCCATCTGTCAGTGAAGGCTTGTGTGTTGCTATGATGCTGAACAGGTTTCCAGAATAAGATGGACTAAGAAGAAAGGCCTCGTGATCTAATTCCAAAAAATCAACCACTGAACCGCTCTGTAAGGATCACAGTGGTCCAATCCACAATTTATTGGGCAGCATTTTGTTCCATAAGTCAGAAGCCAAACAATTACTTAACTAGGTACACAAAAGAATGAAACAGGCCAGAAACACAATAGGATTTAAGGAGGATGGAAATATGCATGGGCTGGGAAGAACTTATGGAGCAAGTGGGACTTGAACTAGGCTGTGAAGGGAAGGATTTGAAAAGGTGGGAGAGGGGAATGAGCATTCCAGGTCAGCAGAACTGCCCAAGGCCTCACAGAGGAAGTGGCATCTGAAGAGAGTCTCAAGGGGAAAGGAGTTTGACAGGGTAATGAAGGGAAACTGTAGGTGCAAAGGGACAGAGGCCTGGAAGCAAGAGGTGTTTCAGCACCAATAGGTCAGTGCACCTGGACCTCAGAGGATAGTTGAGGAAGTGGTAGGAAATGCAAATGAGAAGATGGACCCCTGTGCCTGTAAAGGATTGGAAGCTGTTTTTGTTCCATGCCATCAAGTCGATTCCAACCATAACGAACCTGTGCGCCAGAGTAGGACTGCCCCATAGCATTTCCTAGGCTATAATGTTTACTGAATCATATCACCAGGTCTTTCTTCTGTGGAGCTGTTGGTTGGGTTCCAACTGCCAACCTTTCGATTAGCAGCCGAGCATAACCCTTGTGCCACCAGGGCTCCTTGATTGGAAAAGATTAAAGGCTTTTGTGTAGGAATACATGCTAAAATTGATGTCTGGGGAAGGTTGATCCAACAGTAAAACATATTCAGGTAAAATGTAAAATGTTTATACCGTTCAACCTTATTGTTGTTGTTGTGTGCCCCCTAGTCGATTCCAACTCATAGCGACCATATATGACAGAGTAGAACTGCCCCATAGGGTTTCCTAGCTGTAATCTTTATGGGAGCAGATCTCCAGGTCTTTTCTCCCACAGAGTCGGTGGTGGGTTGAACTGCCAACCTTTCGGTTAGCAGCCGAGTGCTTATTGAGCGCCCAGTGTACTAATACACAAAGATAAATAAGACATAGTTCCTACTCTTAAGAAGTTCACTCTCCAGTGGGAGAAGACCAACAATTACAAGATAGAGTAAGCTGTTCATTAATTTAAAATATGACACTATGTGTGGCAGGCATTGCTAGTTTTCTACCCAATATCCATGCCTCTCTATTCCTTAGGAATAGAATCCAATTTCATTTACAAGACAATGTGCAAAGCCTCAGGCAATAGATGGTGCTTGGTCTAGGCCAGTGTTTCTCAACCTTTATTTCATTATCACCCCCGCTAACCCAAGCATTGTAGCCACTTTTTTTTCATAATCACTTCACCCATGAAATTTTAATACCACAGATAGACTATGTATCTGTTCATGCACTGCATGTATATCTGTTTCGTATATATAAAAAGTAAGATTTTTTCAGCACCCCCTTCAAAAAATATTCTCCCCCTTAGGAATGATATCAACACCCTCACTACAGCCACCTTATAATCTACTACCAACCCCACTATCTCTCCATCCCCCACTCCTCTCCCCATTAAGAATGCACGGTATGAGCTGTTCTATTTCCTGTTACCCCACCTCCCTCACAGCTGAGGTGGTCAAGTAACCCAGTTCTAGCCAATGATACTGAAGCTGACATCTGCTTGGAAGTTTTCTGGGAAAATCCTTGTTCTCCTGGAAAAAAAAACAGCCACTGCCACTTCAGCTTCCTTCCCACCTCCACCCAGCCCCACCTCTCTCAAAGCAGACGCAGTGCTGGAAACTGTAGCAGCCATCTCAAAACCATGAAGAAAAACGGTCAAAGAGAACTACAGAGAGAGTATCATTGAGCCACTGTGTGCCAGCAACACATATCTCCAGACTGCTTGTTACGTGAGGGAAATAAATCCTTATTTTTTAAGCTACTGTTAGTCAGGTATTGTATACCTTGCAGCTGAAAGCATTTCTAACTGATACACTGACTATCTCATGAGCTCTAGCTGTCCTAGTATCATTGTGAGAGTTCTTGTTACACCAAAACACAGAGAAAGAAGCGTGCACAAAAACTAGCAAAAAATGTAATCAGGAATATTACACAAATCAAACATGAGGTTTCACTTACATGTTTAAAAAGAAAACTTGCTCCTTCACTAAACTAATCAACTTTTCAAATAATTTCTAAATATCCCAACTAATATTTGGCATTTGAAACTAAGAAACTTTTAGCTATTTGGTATGACTGTATAGAGAAAGGGCCATGAAAGGCTACAAGATAATCTTCCTTCTTTATACCAAAATGAATATGTGTATCTTTATTCATCTAATAGGTATGTCTCTTAAAATGTTCATAAATCAGTTGTTTTTAAATTGAATATTTACGATGAGTAAGGAAAATGTGTTTCTTAAAAGATTCTTCTGGAAATCTTTCCACATGTTAAAATTTTCTAAATACCATTGGTATTCACCACTGAAATATTTTCTATTTTGCTTAAATTCTGATATTACCAAAAAAAACCTTGCCATCAAGTCGATTCTGACTCACAGCGACCCTGCAGGACAGAGCAGAACTGCCCCATAGGGTTTCCAAGGCGTGGCTGGAAGATTCGAACTGCCCACCTTTTGGTTAGCAGCCAAGCTCTTAACCACTGTGCCCCCAGGACGCCTATCAAGGTAAAAGACCCAAAAAACTCAAAATCCTTCTAAATCTTAGTAGATGAGATTTAACTGTAGACTTAGAGTTTTCAAACAAGAGGTTTGTTTTGAAATGTCAAAATAATTATAAAATCAAATTTATTTTACTAGTTTCATTATTAACCTCATATCATAAATTGGCTTTCTTTTTATAAGGTTTGATAAGGCTTATTAATCTTTTTTTATTATAAAAATAATACATACTCGTTACAGAAAATATAGGAAAAAAAGAAAAACATTAAAAACTCATATGTAATCTTACCACGCATTAGAAAATAACTTTTAACATATTGGTTTATTTACTTCCATATTTTGAATTTGTGTGTAAAATATGTATACAGGCCTTTTTTAAACCAAAAATGTATAGTTTTATATTCAGATTTTTTTTACTTGTCATTAAACATTCTTCAAAAATAATATTTAATGAAAGTTTAATGAACTGAAAGATAATTTATTTAACCGTAAGATCTTTCTGTTGGACATTTGAGGTGGTTTTTAGGTTTCTCTATTACAAAAAAAAAAAATTGTGTTGAATAGCCTTGCTTTCATAATAAAATACCTTACTGTTTTCTTAGGAATAATTCCTAGAAGTGATCAAAGGCTATGATCATTTAAGGCTATTCATTAATACTCCCCAAATGCTTGCATTTTTTGAAATTCTGAAGAGAGGCCTTTTTAAAACCATGTAAAACAATTCAAAATAATACCTTAGAACAGAGCATATTAAGTGGTGAGAAGAAGGAATCACTTGGCTCTTTTTTCTCACTAGTTGGTGATATTGTTTATAAATTGTACTTTAGCCAATCGTTTATAGAAAAAGAAAAAACTTGATAATAATATCAAAGTTTTTACCCAAACCCTAAAAACTGTAAAAGCAACTGAATTTTGTTATTTATCTTACTTTTCATCAGTTATCAGTTTGTTACTAAGTAGCATTTAAGAGTTGTTACGCACCCTCAGAACTGACAAAGAAAACATTACATATGTATATGTTTATATATATTTATGTTTATAAATATATTTATATTATAATTGATAAAATAATGAATTACATACCTGTTGAGAAATAAGATAAGTCATGCCCAAATTTATAAAAAAAGGAGTACAACATTTAGACTCTAAATAGCGTGGATGAATGTAGGAAAACTTAAAAAGTACGATCATTCAAGCCCTCAGAGGAAAGTTTAAGATAATGTAACTTATCTGGTTATGGGTCAAACAAAAGAAAAGGTGAATGCGAACTGCAGCTGAAAACACTGGGGATTTCTTTTCACAAGGACAAAATTGCATCGTCTATAGTTTTTCAACTGAAAACCATGAGTCCGGCCCCTGTTCTAAGAGGCCCTTTTGTCGTTCCTCCCATAGATGTGTGCGATAGGTCTCTCCTGGATGACATGTCGTATGAGCTGCCCTTGGGGAAATCCAAAACCATTGGTTTGGGATTTGAACTTTCCATCCAAGTTTTACACCACCCACATATTTTCATAGCTCTAGAATTTAACAGAAACATTGCCACAATCTATATTTTAGTTGTTTTCCCTGAGATGTAGAGGGCAAACGAAAAGAAAAGATAGCAACAAGCTTCAGAAAAGATACCCATATTTGCCTTTTCTTAATTCAAATAATCCTTTTAAGCATTTTTATTACATTAGTAAGCAATGTTTACTTTAAGCTTCTTTCTACAGATGTGCACATCTTGGAGGGAAAGCACTGGAATGATGGTATTTTGAATGCATAAAAACTTAATTAGATAAACTTAATTATAAAAAAATGCACACAAACGTATTTAAGTTAAAAGGCATATGCCACATGTGCAACAAAGAACACTTTTTACTGTTACATTTTTAAAAGCCAACATTATTACAAATATTTCTCTGATATTTCCAGATATTCTGTTTATAGGAATATATTGATCATATTATTTTCACAGATGTAGGAAATTGTGGTAGAGTCAATATGTAAGGTTTTTCTGCCTTCTCGCCTCCTATTTCCTGTACATACTCCCTACACTCCCTCATCACCACCAGAGAAAGGAAGACGGTCAATATAAATTTCAGCAAGTTACGGCCCAAAGATATCAGAGTTTGAGGAAAATCAGGTTTTATCAAAAGAAAGTACAGTACATCAAAGGGAATTTCTGTAGCAGTTCCAATCCACCAGCTGCTCCCTGGAAACTCTGTGGGGCAGTTCTACTCTGTCCTATAGGGTTGCTGTTAGTTGGAATCGACTCGATGGCAACTTTTTTTTTTTTTTTAAGGGTTTTGTAGTTGATGACGGTGGTTTTATATCATGTAAAATTTGAATTCAAATATATGGTTTTCCCTTTCCTTGTTAGAAAGAGGAATCACAGGCATTCTTTACATTTATCCACCACGGTTGGAGGTCATTGTCAGCTCACAACCGGAACAAAGACAGGCAAAAATTCTTGTTACAACTGAGAAAAAAATGCAAGAAAGGAAAGAAAAGTTTCATGTGTGGGATGTGAACTTAGCAGTGCTGGAGAAGTGATAGCTAGACCAGAAGTGAGGAAAGACAAAGGAAAAAGTAAGGATTTTGCCCGGTGCATGAACCCCTGAAAGCAAAGAAAAGCAGCAGGAAAGAGACATGTTCTGGTTAGGTCCCTGCATCAGCTGCTCAGTTGTTAGGTGGAGTGAGGAAGCTGGGGAAGCAATATCCAGGGGATAAAAGGGGTAGACAGCTTCCTCCTAGCCTTTGGTGTTCATGGAATATTCCTGTTTTGAAGCCTGTAACTGAGGATCGTACGATGCAGTAGTATTATTAAAACATACGTTGAAATTGTCAGGAAACCTGGTCATGGGTGTAGAATAATTAAAATGGTTGTAGAAGTTGAGGTGAACTAATTACTTGGATATATTGTTATAGATTTTCTACCTCAACGACAGTGTAGTGGGTTGAATTGTGTCCCACAAAAAGATATGTTCAAGACCTATCCCCCCAACTCATTGCCGTCAAGTCCATTCCAACTCATAGTGACCCTATAGGAAAGAGTAGAACTGCCCCACAGGGTTTCCAAGGCCGAAAATCTTTATGGAATCTGACTGCCACATCTTTCTCCCGTGGAGTGCCTGGCAGGTTCGAACTGCCAACCTTTCAGTTAGCAGCCAAGCACTTAATGACTGCACCACCAGGGATCCTTCCTAACTCCCCAGTACCTGTGAATGTGACCTTATTTGGAAATAGGTCATATTAAGATGTGGTCATACTGGATTAGAAACCCATCGCCATCAAGTTGATTCCAACTCATAGCAACCCTATAGGACAGAGTAGAACTGCCCCATAGTGTTTCCAAGGATCAGCTCATGGATTCGAACTGCTGACCTTTTAGTTAGCAGCTGAGCTCTTAACTACTGTGCCACTGGGGTCCTTACTGGATTAGGGTAGGCCCTAAATCCAATGACTGGTGTCTTTATAAGAGAAAGGAGAAGGAGGTTTGGATACAGAGACACAGAGAGGAGAATGACGTACAAAGACAGAAGCAGAAATTGAGAGCGATGCATCTACGAGCCAAGGAACACCAAGGATTGTTGGCAACCACCAGAAGCTAGGAGAGAGGCATGGGACAGATTCTCCCTCAGACTCTGCCTGCCAACACTATTATTACAGAATTCTAGCTCCAGAATAAATTTAAGAGAATAAATTTCTGTTATGTTAAGCCAATCAGTTTATAGTAATTTGTTGTAGCAACCCTGGGAAACTAGTACAGATTTACACTTCTCACACTATCCCAGGCCAAGAGAACCCTGACTTATATTTACACATACATTTTTTCTTTAGGGTTGAGGATGTGGTGTATTTCCCCTTCCCACCCTGTGGCTCCCCAACTCTACGGCCATGACATGATAACATGATCTCATCTTACCACTTTCAGCAGAGTTGGCTAATTTAAACAGATAGGTTTGGGGTAAGAAGACTTAGGCCCTATCACAGTCCCAGTGGACAGGAGATTAACAAAGGCAGGAGCTTTCAACCAAAGACACTCATTTCCCTGAATTACAAGTCAGGCACCCACTAACGGCAGAGGGTCAACCGGGTTTCTGTGGTCAAAATGCTACACAGGAAGAGAACTCTCTCCGAAGTCATCAGGGCCCAACCAGATGCTCAGCTTCAGAGAGGAAAACTTACATCTTCCACTCAGAAGAAAGTGCATTATGCTAAAAGTAGCCTGGCTGGGTATCCAATAGTCACAGAGGGGCATCAGTTGGCTCCACACACCACTCACTACCCTCTGGAGTTTCAAATCTGTATTTACAACCTGCCTCATTTATTGTACCACCTATGATATCAAATAACAGTAGATAAGACATTAAAGTAAAATCTTGAAAGACTGCTTTCCCAAAGAGGAATTGACCCTTGTTTCATATATGAGAATTCAGAATTAAGACCTTAGAACACTAGGCACATATTCTCTGAAAGGAATGAACTCTAGGCTCACACGCTTACTCAATTTAAGGACCCAGTGCTATAAGTCTATATACCTCTCCACCATCTTGTCTTCATTTCAGCCATCAGCTGGAGTCAGCATTTCTGTCTTTAAGGGCTAAATCCGACAACGGCAATAACCAGAACTTTCTCAGCCTCTGCAATGCCTCCTCTGATGTACTGACAGCCGTTTAGGTAGGAGTTCTTAACATGAGGTCTGTGGAGCCTGGGAGTCCGTGCATGGGCTTTAGAGGGTCCATGAGGGGGACCCAAATTCCCAGTCATTGCACCTCACGTGTAGTCACAATCCGTCAGTGGAGGCTTGCGCATTGCTGGGATGCTGAACAGGTTTCAGTGGAGCTTCCAAACTAAGACAGACCAAGAAGAAAGGCCTGGCAATCTACTTCTGAAAAATTAGTCAGTGAAAACCCTATGGATCACAACAGTCTGATATGCAACCAATCATGGGGATGGCACAGGATTGGGCAGCATTTTGTTCAGCTGTGCATGAGATTGCCATGGGTCGAGGGCCAACTCAATGGCAACTAACAACAACAAATCCCTTAAAATTGTATGCCAAATGGGCACATTCCTGTATACGTGCTTTTTCTCAAGGAGAGAGTTTTTCATTCTTATCAGGTTCTCAAAGGAATTTGTGACTAAAAAAGTGGCTAGGAAACACTGCTTTAAAGTGTAAGCAAATCAGTCCTTGAAAAATCCTATTAGATGGGCACTAGGACAGTCAGCAGGGGTGCTTGTTGAAAGAAGACTGACTTCAGGTGTCAATCTCTTGCACATCCAACAGACCCTGCATTGTGCCTCCAGTATGAAGAAGGGTTGTTGAGTAAGTCCTTGATTTATCACACCATGTCCCAAGAGACTAGAGGCCCTGATGACGGGCAATGTGAAAAATTCTTTAAAGTACGAGAATCATCTGCAGTGTAAAGTTAGAAGACCCCAAAATATTAAAGGCCATTTAAGATCTTATTACAATTACTAAAATTCTTCTAAAGCCAGGTGAAGTAGATAATCTTAGTATCACAGCTTCTGCTACAGTGATGTTTACTTTCAATATGTTTATTTTGTGATATATTGTTGTTATGGCATATGTCTAATTGTTATGACTATTTTAATTGCTACAGTGCCATATATAAAGTACTACATTTCAAAAATATATATACTTTCTTTCCTTCTTTAATGTAATGTTATCATACCCTAAAACCCAAGGTGTTTTCTGGACTTATTATTACACCTACTTTCTATTCAGTGTTTATTCTTAATTACCACCTCCCAGCGGTTTGAAACCACCACCCATTTCTCAGTTTGTCATACTGTGGTAGCTGACTTGCTGCTATAATGCTGGAAGTTATGTCACTAGTTGTCATGGTTTGAATTATGTCCCCCAAAAAATGTGTGTATCAATTTGGCTAGGCCATGATTCCTGGTACTGTGTGATTTTCCTGTATGTTGTAAACCTGCCTCTATGATGTTAATGAGGGAGGATGGGTGGCAGTTGTGTTAGTAAGGCAGGACCTGATCTATAAGACTGGATTGTGTCCTGAGGCAATCTCTGGAGATATAAAGGACAGAAGTGAGCAGTGAGACAGGGGGACCTCATACCATCAAGAAAGCAGTGCCAGGAGTAGTGCGCGTCCTGTGGACTGGGGTCCCTGCGCAGGGAAGCGCCTAGTCCGGGGGAACACTGAAGAGAAGAAGGCCGACAGAGAGACAAAGCCTTCCCCTGGAGCTGAAGCCCTGAATTTGGACTTTTAGCCTACTTTGACTGTGAGGAAATAAACTTCTCTTCATTAAAACCATCCACTTGTGGTATTTCTGTTATGGCAGCACTAGACGACTAAGACACTGGTATTTCAAACATCAGCAGGGTCACACATGGTGGACAGGTTTCAGCAAAGCTTCCAGATGAAGACAGACTAGGAAGAGAGCTCAGGCAATCTACTTCTGAAAATTAACCAACAAAAACTCTACGAATCGTAACAGAATATTGTCTGATATAGTGCTGGAAGATGAGCCTCCTAGTTTGGAAGGCACTCGAAATACACAGTGGCCGCAACAATGTACTGAAGCATACCAATGATCGTGAAGATGGTGCAGGAAGGGCAATGTTTCATTCCGCTGTATATAAGCATTTTAGTGGCTCTTCATACACATTGCCAAATTTTCATATTTGCTATTTTACAGGAAAAAACATCTGGCTATCTACTTTTGAAAATTAGCCAATGCATTTTAAAACTGTAGCATTTTATACAGTTCTTCAGTGGTGTGCTAGTAAATGGTAAACAACAGGATCTCCAAAATAAAGGGTGAGCCTGATTTATAGTGTTTGCTGATTTCCATGGTGTAAACACTCCCACCATGGCCAATTTCAAGCTAGTAACATGGCATCACTGAACACAGAGTTGGAAAGAGATGCTTGTTACATACTATTTCCATCATAGCGATTAATAGAAGTAAATAACTTCAAGATCATAGATAATGGCAAAACATAGTCAATAGTTGGGAAATGATCAGTTTTGAATATTTGTTACCTTTGTTTTTAATACAATTTATTTCATTATAGGTTTATATAATTCAATTGTTAATGGTGGTGCAGTGGTTAAGAGCTACAGCTGCTAACCAAAAGGCCGGCAGTTGGAACCCACCCGCCAATCCTTGGAAACCCTGTGGGGCAGGCAGTTCTACTCTGTCCTAGAGGGTCGCTATGAGTCGGAATCGACTCAGAGATAACAGCTTTTTATTGTTTTTGTCTTTTTGGTGTTTAACAACTGACTTGCAAAATTTCTGAATATACTACAATCAGCTTTTACAAAAGAATATAGGCTGGCTCCAGCACACCACTGCAGATAGCTCACCTGATATTTTGCAGGTGCACATCTTCTTTTTTCACTGAAGCCATTGAAAATGTACTTTATTCCCATCTGTGTGCCACCAACAGTAACTATGCTTTTAGTTTAGCAGATTAGAATATAATGGGAAAAAGAAGGATAGAGTGGGAGATCTGTCTCCTATCTGGGTCAATTAATTCTGCCCACTCACCCCCAATTTGGACAATACTCTCCTTGGGTGAATGCTTCCACTTTTTTATGCTCGCATTTAATCCTCATTCATAATGAAATCAGAATGTAAGTGAAATTTGGAAACCTGCTTTTTTAACTTATCAGCTTATCAAATACATTCTCATAACTATCATAATTATGATACATTTTACTGCTGTTTTTCCATGAGGTCACCTATACAAACTACTAAATCATTTACTTGCTCAAGCACTGGACTGAATGGATGCCTATAAGCAGTTGCCACGGCAAATGTGATGAGAACCATACTGCATGTTACTTAACCACTCTCTTCTTTGGTTTTCTTTTCTACGAAATGGGGAAGAGGTCAGTGCTGACTTCAGTTTTACAATAACTAAGTAGAGAGATAAGAAGTCTCCAACTTATGCTCTAAGAATCCATTGAGCATTCAGTCATGCTCTGAAATCTTCAAAAGTAATTCGTCAATATACTATTTTAATGGAAAAGAGGAACGGGAAAGTGATTTGGAACTTTCTTCCTGAAAGCAAATCCCTTTCTACGGGTTTTCCCTGAGTAATAACAAATAGCTTTTCTAGAATAAAACACTTCAGGGTTTTTAAAGAAATGGAGTCCTACATTTGCACGTTAAAATGTAAATATGGTTGGCAAAAACCACAAGCATGTTCACATCCTTGACTCAGTAATTCCACTTTCAGGAATTCAAGCTAAGGAATAAATTTAAAAGAGGGAAAACATTTTCTGCGTGCTTATATAAATCACAATAGAAAGAGGATCAGTTTGTCTCATTTCAGCACTTGCTCAACTTATCATTTCGGTCCTTGGGACCCTGACAGGAGAATTCTGAATGAATGGCTCCCAAACGCCCACCTGCAGAACAGCTGCCTCGAAATCACTTGGGGTGTGGGGAAGGGAGAGACCGAGGAACGTGTTTTTTATCCCTCAGATTCCTGGACCCCATTCCAAGGCTGGGGTGGGATACATGAGAATTCTTATTTTTAAAAGATCCCCAAGTGGTTTTGATGTCCAGCCAGTTTAGGAACCACTCTTCCAGGCCAGAACCAGACAAATCAACATCTTCTCTGAACAATTGTCCATATCCAGAGAAGAGTGTGACAACTTCATGTGCAAGGCATCAAGAAGTTGCTCAGGTATTTAAGCAGCTGCTAGGGTCAAAATGACTAAATAGCCAAGAAGGAGGAGCCATATGTATCTGACACCCTTCCACCTCCCTTTATTCATCATTTCCGTCTCTGATACGCCCTCCTTGCTCTCACTGCCTCCCCAGCACCCAATACCGTCGTGCTGCCTTTTAGCCCCCACTTTGACACCCCATCCTGATTTGTACCCACCCTTTTTCATACACAAAGGCCCAAATTTTCCTTCCCTATTATATCAGTGGGGCTCTAGAAGGAAAAGTCCCTGGGTGGCACAAATGATTTGTACTCAGCTGCTAACCAAAAGATTGGCAGTTTGAAATCACCCAGCAGCGCCACAGAAAAAAAAGGCCCGAAGATCTGCTTCCGAAAAGTCACAGCCAAGAAAACCCTATGGAGCACAGTTCTGTTCAGTAACACAGGGGTTCGCCACGAGTCAGAATCAACTTGAAAGCAACGGGTTTGGTTTTTGGTTTTCTAGAAGGAAAACAATTTTATTATCTGACTCATCTGTACACATAATTGAGAATCCCTTGCATAATTAACACACCAGCAGTATTTGTGTTTTTAAACGGCGATTTACTAACACAAAACAATCTTCAATCCAGAGAGTAGAACAGAGAAACAGGATGCTTTTAGTCTTGGCTTTCACCCACGCCCATGCATCGAGAACCCAAATAAAGCATTTTGGGCACCCGTCATCAAAATTAAACTCCTGAATAGAAATGGATTTTTAGCTGCGCCTTGCTAGCATTGAAAAAAAAAAAATCATAGAATTAAATTATTTCAGTTAAGTAGCCAAGGAGGAAGAGTCTCTCTGCCTCTAATTCCAAACACCTCTATAATTCCACGCAAAGCGTTCAGAGAGCAACAGCAACCACAGATACAGGTACTCGGAAGAGTTCGCCTATAAGCCTGACAAACTGGTACGGAAAGGCTTGAAAGAACAGTTTCTAATCTTCCTTCCCTTCTTTCACATGCAGTATCGCTATAAAACACTCAAACCTCATGGCTGGTCCATAATCAGTGCTTGAAAAATGTTAACTCCCAACCTTCACCTGTCACCCCCACTTTAAAAGAAAAATTGTCATAAAAAAGTTAGTTTACAGATTATCTTACTCCCAAGGAAGGAATCATATCGTTTTTATGTTTGTATCCACGGCTAAATTCTTAATAAGAATCATAGTAGCTACATTTATTGAGAGTTCATTTTATGCTAGGCCTTTAGGCTAAATGCTTTAGATATTTTTATCCTATTTTATTCCTAACTTCTGAGGTAGGTATTTTCAGATATTATTACTGTTGTTATCATTACAGCTACATTACAGATTTTTTTTAAATCCAAGGAGTGAGAAGTTAAGTAACTTGTCCAAGGTTCCCATAGCTCAGAAGCAATAGAACCAGGATTCAACACAAGGTAATCTGGCTTTAAAGTCTAGGTTCTTACCTATCATATTGTTTGTTTGTTATATGGATGCCAACATGTCATGATCCAGAAAAAAAGGACTCTAAATTATTATAATATACAGACTCCCTAGAGGAAAGACCACAGAAAGCAGCAGCAGCATATCCATAATATCTCATTCAGGCATGCAAAGAAAGTAACATATTTCATGAAATTTTTGAATTAGCTTTTAGGAATAGAGACTTGCTTGTAATCTGTCAACCAACTCATCTTCCCAAGAGGAAGGCAACTTTAATTACCAGATGATTGAAGGGCCTCCTTAAAACGTAGTAACCACAAACGGAGTTCTTCTGACTAGTATCCCAAGTCACACAAACACTTCTCTGCATAAACGGTGTACTAAGGGAAGACAGAAGCGCCTGGGTGGTGCAAACGGTTAACATGCTCAGCGGCTAACGGTTGGAGGTTTGAGTACACCTGGAGGCATCTTGGAAGAATGGCCTGGAGTTCTACTTCTGAAAAATCAGCCATTGAAAACCCTATGGAGCACAGTTCTACTCCGACACACGTGGGTCAGGATCAACTCTACAGCAACTGGTAAGGGAAGACAGTGAAGGGCAAGTGGGAGACCACAGATGTGGAGATGCCTAAAGGAGCCCCAAGAATGAAGGTGCAAAGATCGCCAGACTCCCCATCACAGCTGTGAAAGCTGAAAAGGAGTCTAATGGTATAAGAAGATTAGAAAACCATTAAATGGAGCCCATTCTCCTCAGTGGCCCCTCAAAGTTCTCTATGACCCGTCCACACACTAACTTTCCAAACTTACCGCCTGAAAATTCATAAAACAAATTTTCCTCTCTTCTTGGAGCGGTCTCCTGAAGTAGGCTACTCAGCTGCAGTCAATCTCATCTTTGTGCTTTTGCCCACACATCCTCCCAGTCTGAACTCAACTTCCCCTTCCCCATCTATTTAAACCTCACATCCGTCCAGGCCCAGGCCTTCCTGACTAGTTCACCCTAAGTCCCCTTCTCAGAACTCTTGTAACTCTTAAAGCTTATGTCACCCATTCATCACTTAAGTCCCACCTTGTGCTGCTTCCTAAATTTACTTCTTACCATGACTACTAGATAACAAGTCCTTCCAGGTAGAGATGTCTTTATATTTCTTGTATATCTTCCACAGCACCATCTTAGAGTCTCATCAATAAGCAATAATCAACTACTTGTTGCTTGCTTGAATGCTTCAATGGCAGCTTTAATTTCGTAAAGCACCTAAAACTAGTGATTTCCCAAACTTTATTTAGTTACAACCTAGACTACTTATTAGTATGTCCCCAAATTCAACCTTCTCATAAAACTAAATTTAATTTTAAAATATATACTTATACATCATATATCACTTCTAGTAAGAGGACATTAGTGCTGGCAACAGATGAAACAAGCTAGGAACTTCTGATCCAAATCTACATCATTTGGATTTTGGTACTGTTTCTTTTCTAAACTAGAAAATTTTTAAATTCATATTTGCAAAATTTAGAGCATCTTTAACTTTCTTTAATCAAGCATTGTGTGATATTTACACTACTCATGTATCTGAGCTCAGTTATAGTCAGTCACAAGCATATGAATTCTCTAGGAGAATATCTAGAAAACCAAAAAGCCAACTATTATAACTTTCAATGCTTCAAGAACTACATGCTCCTTGCTCAGACTTTGTTGGGGGTAGATATCAGAACACCCCCCCTGTAATGGATTGAATTGTATCCCCCAAAAATGTATGTCAACTTGGCTAGGCCATGATGCCCAGAATTGTGTGATTGTCCACCATTTTGTCATCTGATGTGATTTTCCTATGTGTTGTCAAATCCCACTCTATGATGTTAATGAGGCAGAATTAGAGGCAGTTATGTTAATGAGGAAGGATTCAATCTTCAAGATTAGGTTGTATTTTGAGTCAATCTCTTTTGAGATATAAAAGAGAGAAGCAAGCAGAGAGATAGGCAGACCTCCTACCATCAAGAATGCAGAGCTGGGAGCAGACTGTGTTCTTTGGACTTGGGGCCCTTGCACTGAGAAACTCCTAGACCAGGGGAAGACTGATGACAAGGATCTTCCCCTAGAGCTGACTGAGAGAGAATGGCTCAGTCCTCTGAAGCTGGCGCCCTGAGTTCAGACTTCTAGCCTCCTAGACTGTGAGAGAATAAACTTCTGTTAAAGCCCTCCACTTGTGGTATTTGTTATAGCAAATCTAGATAACTAAGACACCCCACCCCTATTAGTTGGTTTCATAATTTACAACAGATAGAAGAGGGTAGCCTAGAGTAAAGCTACAAAAAATTAGAAAGTGTCCCTTTGATACTGAAGAAATACTTTAAAAGAAGCAAAAGTCTTACCTGTTGTGGAATGCCAAAGAAATTTGTTGACACCAAAATGACTGACTCCGGAAGTCAAATTTGTTCAGAGAAGGTGGGTAAAAACAAAAGCAACCTGGGCCCTTTCACCTTTGTGATTTCCTTCTAGTATCAATATTTACCCACTCCCTAAGAATACAACCGATTGACATTTGAAGAGCTAAAAAATAAGAGTTGGACTGGTAAATAATCCAACCCAAGATATTGGGTTAGCGTGCATGGTGTCTGGGGCAGCAAGAAGAATCCAATGTGACAAAAGAGATTAGCAAGTTCCTGTGCTGAAGTCAATTTCCTGTAGCTGGTTTCTCCGCAGTGGGGGTTTCATTTATGTGAGTTTAGGGATGTAAGTGTGTGTGTACATGTGTGCATGTTTCTCTCCATGAGAATATGAAACTTCCCCAGATAAGAGGCAAAAGAAGGCCTTTGCTGCATGGCTGGGTTTGTGTTTAATTTATCCGGCCCCCAGCCCCCTGGGCCATTTTCCTCACTCTCCTCCCCCATTTTCCACCAGCAAATCACCTACACAAGACTTCACTAATTGGTCTTGATTAATTTAAGCTTAGGGAGAAAAAACACCTTAGAACTTACCCTTCAGCTTAGTGATCACACTATGGAGGGAAAACCGTAGGGGCGTCGTTTTGGTTTGGTTTATTAATAATTACTAAATAATAATTTGGAAAGAACATAATCAGCCACATGGAGAACTCAAGCAGCCCCATCATGCATTCACGCTTTTATGGGCACCTGTGTTGTAAGATACTTCACTATGACTTGTTTCAGACTCCTCAGAGTTTCATTATTTGCCTAAAAAGACAAATTTACTTGTTTCGTTCTTCTGAGCAATCCAGGTGTACAGACCATCTGCAACTATTTAGACGATAGCTGTGTTGCCTAAACCCACAGATTTAACTTTCATGATATGATCTTACTCCTTGTGCCTAAGATCCCAGAATAATAATCAGTGCTACTGCCCAGGGTGATATCTTGGTCAGCATACCTATGTGCCATAAGGATAAAGTCGATCACATTCAGGTCCACAAACATTTATAGAGTACCTATTATGTGCAAGTCACAGTGGTGGGTTCTGGGGCGGAGGTGGGGAACATAAAGATGTACAAGATGGAATCTCTTATTACGGTCAAAGTCAAGTGAAGGAGAGAGACAAGAACATAAAGGAGATGCTGTGGGTTGGGATCTGTTGAAGTCCCAGACCTCCCACAAAGAGTCCTGGGACATCAAAAACAACAACGACAACAACCAGCTGCCACGGAGTCAATTCTGACTCACGACGACCCCGTCCATGTTAGAGGAGAACTGCTCCATAGGGTTCTCGTGGCTGTGACCTGTCAGAAGCAAATCGCCAGGCCTTTCTTCTGAGGGGTCTCTCGGTGGGTTCAGCTGCCAGCCTTTCAGTTAGCAGCCAAGCACTTCACCATCTGTGCCACCCAAGGACTCCTCTGGGACACCAGTTGTTGCTGTTGTTGTGTGCTGTCAAGTCGATTCCAACTCACAGTGACCCTGTAGGACAGAGCCCCAGAGGGTTTCCAAGGAGCGGGTGGTAGATTCAAACTGCCAACCTTTTGGTTAGCAGTCTGAGCTCTTAACCACTTTGCCACCAGGGCTCCAGAGTCAGGTAAAAAGGAGAGTGTGTGCAACCATTTTGCAAGCTAAAGTAGACATTGAAATTTGACGTGAATTATCTCATAATAGTGTAGAGAAGCTTGGCTGCCTTCCAGTAGGCCCCACAGGCCAGTATTCAACAACTTGGTGAATTCCTCATCCTTGAAGACCCAGAATCCTGTTATTTGCCTAACACTGTGTACTGTAGACAAGCACAAAGAAAAAGACAGACATAATCCCTGTCCTCGCAGCACCTAAATCTTAGCAGGGGAGACAAACAGAAAACATCCAATTAAATGCAATAATCACAAGTTGTGGTAAGTATTGCACCGAGAATCAAAGAAGGGGCTGAGCTAGAAAAGACAAGATCTACTTCCTAGAGGTGGCCAAGGAGGGTCTCTTCGAACAGCTGACACTTAAGCTGACACCTAAAACTGTGGTTCTCATCCCTGGCTGAAAACTAGAATCATCTGAGAAGGTTTTAAAAAATACCAATCCTGCTGAGTTTCTGTTAATGGTGATAGAATAATTTGAAAACCAATAGTGGTGATGGTTGCACAACATGATGAATGTAATCATTATCACTGAATTGTACGTGTAAAAAATGTTGAATTGGCAAGTGTTTTGTTTTATATATATACAAATGCTCCTTTGAAGCAAAGATGGTAAGACTTCATATCATGTACTTTGGACATGTTATCAGGAGGGACCAGTCCCTGGAGAAGGACATCATGCTTGGTAAAGTAGAAGGTCAGGGAAAAAGAGGAAGACCCTCAACAAGATGGATTGACACAGTGGCTGCAACAACGGGCTTAAGCATAACGATTGTGAGGATGGCACAGGACCAGGCAATGTTTCATTCTGTCGTACATAGGGTCGCTATGAGTCGCTAACAAGAACTATATATACATGTATCTCCCAAAATAAAACAAACAAAAAATATCTATAAAGCAATGATAAAAATCTATTGCAATATCCACAGAAACATCATTACAATAAGTTGTCTTCTAAAGATTCAGTTGCCTTCTGTCTTCCCTTGTGGGAAAAAATTTAAACAACAATGCGGTAATTCCCATTGAGTTCTACAAAGGTAAAACATGTTTCTAACTGGTCAGAGAATCAAACCTGATCAATTTTAAAACAACAATAAAAATTATTGTCTTTCTGAACTCTGTCCCCAGCCCAAAAAATATACCAGTGCCTACCCTGTCCTCCCCGCAAAAATATACCAGTGCCTGGGTTCCACCTCCAGAGATTTAATTGGTCTAAGCTGGGGTCTGAGTATCAATATTATTTTAAACTCCCCCAATTATTATAATGTATAGCCAGCCACCACCCTAAAGAATAAGAAGGAGGCAGCCTAGGGAGAGCCGGAAGAAGGACATTCCAAGCAGAGGCAATATGTGCAAAGGCATTGGGGTGGGAAAGAGCTTGGCACGTTCAAGGAAGTGAAAGAAGATTGATATGTCTGGAGTACGGTCATAGAGTGAGAACAGTACAAGATGAGAATTCACAGACATGGACACACACCAAGTTCACAAGAAACTCTAATATGAACTCAAGCATCAATATGTTCAGATACAGTAAGAACTCAATCTGCCAGGCGAGATCCTTGAGTTCTCTGGCCAGCACATTATCTTTTTCTAGAAAATTCTCCATGAAAAGCCAAATTACCATTATTAGGTGAGCAGAACATATAGCTCGTGGATACTTTACCCTTGGTTTTAATCATCAAAGGATTTAGGGCAGCTTATAAAGACACACCACCCATCTTTTAACAGAGGCTTATGTGTTGCCATGAGGCTGAACAGGTTTCAGTGGAGCTTCCAGACTAAAACAGACTAGGAAGAAAGGCCTGGTGATTCTGAAAAATCAGCCAATGAAAACCCTATGAATCACAATGGTCTGATTTGTAACCTTTCATGGGGATGGCACAGGACCAGGCAGCATTTTGCTCAGTTGTTCATGGGGTCGCCATGAGTCAGGGGCCGATTCAACAGCAGCTAACAACAGTGGTAAAGATACATACACTTTAGCAAGATAAAATAAACTAAAAACAAGAAATTAAAACATAAGGGCAAGAGAAAATGAAGACAAAAATCAAACTAAAGCCAGGGGTGAGGTTAATATGGACAATGTATGCCACATGGTTCTAAAGCTTTCTAGCAGCCAATCTGAAGAGGAAAACACTACCACGCAGAAAATTCAGTCCCTATTGAATAAAAATGACTTCTTTGCTTGAGATGATGATGACTTCCAGCCTTCCCAGTGCTGAGACTAAAGAGAAATTTTGCCCTGGGATTTCATAGAACATCCTGGCTGAAGTGACTAAACACAGCCAGAGACAAGTTTCGTGAGATGCTTCCTTACATTGTCCTCAGTTGCCTGTTCTCACTGAAGGCTGATTTCATCTCACCAAAGAGTTCACTAGAAGCAATTCTTTTAGTACTTTTAGGGGAGGGTATGGAGACCCTGGGTAGTACAAAGAGTGAACATGCTAGGCTGCCAACCGAAAGGTTGGAGGTTTGAGTCCACTGAGAGGCACCTCAGAAGAAAGTCTTGGTGACCCGCTTCCAAAAAATCAATCATTGAAAACCCTTTGGAGCACAGTTCTATTCTGACACACATGGGCTCACCATGAGTCGGAGTCACATTGAAGGCAACTGGTTAGGAGAGGTTATGGCGGGAGATTCATACAGTGTGTGCTGTCCCAGGACGCTGCTCTGCCGGACAGATTTAAATCCAAAGATAAAGATCAACTTCAGATGTGCTTCAGAAAATTCACAGTAAAAGACTTTTCTCATTCAAGCTTATAAAAGATTTGGGGTAGCAAGGAGTTCAAAACTGGTTGTACTTCCAGCAAGAGATCGAAGGGGTTTGCTCAGTTTCCTAGCTGGAGGCAGAATGGGCATCCCCTTAAGAAAGCAAAGGATAATTTTCTTAATCCCCTTAAGAAAGCAAAAAGACAGCTGCCTGCATGGACAGCCCTCCTCCACCTTCAGTAAAAGATGAGACGAGGTTCTGCCCTGTGGCAAACAGATCAAGCGGCACCACAGTCACGATTCATAAATTCAAGGCCTCAGGCCTTGAGTGTCTTCTCCACAAAACGGTACGCTCACCCCAGGGTCAGGACAGGTTGGGTCTGTCTGCAAGCCCCAGCACCCTCTGGATGGTGCTGGGAAGGGCATTGCCAATCTGGCTGCAATACTTCCCTCCCCCGCCCTGGCTCCCTGGCCCACCACTCTTCCTCTTCTGTTGGACTTGTTCTCTCAGTATACATAATTGTCAGTTTCAGATATTCTAATATCCCTGGGCTGGGTACTTCCTCCTGTTCCTGACTGTGAGAAACACTTTCCCTATTGCCTCTTACATACCTCTAATCTCCACATATGGAGTCCCTAGGTGACACAAATTGTTAAGCACTCAACTACTAGCCAAATGGTTGGCAGTTCGAACCCACCCAGAGGCACCTAGGAAGACAGGCCTAGACATCTGCTTCCAAAACGTCATGGCCTTGAAAATCCTATGGAGCAGTTCTACTCTGGACACATCGGGTCGCCATGAGTTGGAATCAACTTGAGGGCAACTAACAACCAGCACAATCTTCACATATAGGTTAATTTCAGAGGGATTTTCTTGGGAGTTACGGGGATCAGGGACAGCTATCTAACTTTCTTCCTTTCCTGGAAATACCTCTCTCTCTCTGTCTCCCTTTTTTTTTTTTTTTTAAGCCCTCTTCCCTATCTATTTCATTCTTTTAACAGACAGGGGTAATGGGGGGGAGGAGCAAATAACTTAAAACGTTGCTTTTGTCAGGTGCGGTCGAGTTGGTTCTGACTCATAGCGACCCTAAGTACAATAGAACAAAACACTGCCCGGTCATGCACCATCCTCACAATCGTTGCTATATTTGAGCCCATTGTTGCAGACATTGTTTCAATCCATCTCGTTGAAGGTCTTCCTCTTTTACACTGACCCTCTGCTTACCAAGCATGATGTCCTTCTCCAGGGACTGGTCCCTCCTGATAACATGTTCAAAGTACGTGAAATGAAGTCTTGCCATCCTCGCTTCTAATGAGCGTTCTCCCAAGACAGATTTGTTCGTTCTTCTGGCAGTCCATGGTGTATATTGAAAATACCATGGCTTGAGTCAGGCGCACCTTAGTCCTCAAAGTGACATCTTTGTTTTTTAACACTTAAAGAGGTCTTTTGCAGCAGATTTAACTTAAAATACACACACACAAACCTCTCTCAGTGTGTCAGTTCTGACAGAGATGGAAGAAATTCCTGGGAAACTCTGAGAGAAGGAAGGGAGCTAAGGGTATGGAATTCCTAGCAGGAATAATTCTCATGTTATAAACCACATTTGCCCCTTCTTCCAGGAAGCCTTCCATGACTACCACCTACTCCTACCACAAGCCCAGGTAAGGTGTTGTACCGTGGGCTTGCACAACACCCTATGTTAACACTGCCCGAGCCCCCACCAAACTGTCCTGTAATGTCCAGTTTCAGAGTCCCTGGAGGGCCAAGCCTGGCCTTGCTCACACACATATCCCTGGCACCAAATAGTCACTCAATAACCATTTGCTGATTAATTTTCTCATCGAATAGTCAGAGCCACCCTATGTGGTAAACAATTTTATTTCCTATTTTATAGCAAAGGAAACTGAGACTCCAACTGGTTAGATAACTTGCGTGAAACCATACGGCCTACAAAAAACAGAACCGAAAGATTCACCTCGTCTGTCTTGTCTCTTCACCCTGCTGCATTCCAACAGAGAGAGCCGGGCCACTGTGGAGAGGGAGGAGCAATCGGGGCCCTGAGGCCAAAAGTCCATGTCCTCTCTCCTGAGACCCCTTCACCGAGACTCCCAGGCAAACACCAACCGCGACAGGTGAAGGTTAAAAAGCAAAGACTTGCTTTCTCAAAAAAATCTTCATTTGAAATATCTCTGACATGGCAGAAAAACAGCTTCTTTTCTCTTTAACGGTCTCCTAAGAACAAGGACTTCTTTTATTGAGGGTAATTAAATAATTTTATGACAACAGCCTGCGTACCCTGTGCTCATGCATAAGTGGTATTCTTGCTCATTGCAAAGGTACTTCTGCCATTTATATTAGATAGAACGCTTAATCACAATTGTAAATCTGAACCTGTACTTGGAAACCTTGCAGTATGAATCATTTACAACTAAATTATTTCTACCCTGACTTAGTAAGTAAGATGCCTCCTCCCCTCCTTTCTTACTATTAGCATATTAACTGAAAAGATTTAGATTTCTTGGGTGGCTTTTAATGTTTACACAGACCCTCATTTGTGATATGCCACTTAATAAAATAAAATATTTTCGTGGGGTTCTGAAGATAGGAAATATGTACTAAAACCTGGTCTGAACACTTTGAGTTTCAAACCCAGGGCATTACTGTCATACTATAATTATTCTTATCCAGCTTCCCACTAAATGATAAATAACTGTATTAAAACAAAACACGCATTCCTTCTGACCAGATGTCATGGTGAGTGTTGTAAAATGTTAGCTCTTCTTAAGAGAAAAAGCTTAATTCTAATGTGTCACTTTCAGTGTAAAAATACTTTGGTATAAAATACTGTTTAAAATTGTAAATATTAAAATATCTCAGAAATGCCACAAGCTAGAAATCACATGAATGATTTCCTCCTTCTGCATTTTAATTCATGAGAAACAACAGCCTCTCTAACGTGATTAGAGTATCATTTCAAGCATCTCCTAACTTTCCTCTTACAGCCATAACCATAAAAACATCATTTCCCCCTTGCTGTTATTCTCATCATCTCTTTTCTCTTTAAGTATTTGAATCTAATGTAATGTATTGCTTTTTTGTTTCAGTGAATATTAGGTTCCCAGGAATTCTCAACTGCCGTTTTTATCTTGGTTTATTTGTCCCGTATAACTGTGTTTATCTAGCAAACCCTCACATCCGGGTTCTTTTTATTGCAGAGCCATAATTCATAACAATGCAGGGGCTTGTTACAGAAGGTGATAGCACCCAAAGTCATAATTCAAGTTATGGATCTATAGTTACAGTACAACATTTAAAAAAAAAAAAAATCCAAGCAGAGCTAATGTATCCACAGGACCATTACCCTTCAAAGTAGTTCCTTGGAGTTAATGCACTTTTCCAACATCGCAGACATTAGTCAAACTATTTTTAGAACCTTTTTACAATACCCTTCAGAAAAATAAACTACAAAATAAAACCAGTATCACTGTCTTGTCTTCACCACTTGTTTTTGACTCCAAATATTAGCTGTGTTGGTCACTCACCTTATTCACTGAATGTAGCTCCAAATGGCTGTCTCCTACAATCAAATCCACTCTAACAGGACAAAGATTTGTTATCATTGAAGACATTTAAAAGACTGTGCTTCAGGCTCAGAGATCAAATCCAGAAGAGGAATTTGCAACGTGATGTAAGAACAGTATCTCTGGGTCAAGTGAACACCTTTCCAGAGGCTAATGCAAAGCACCCAACACCGCCTCTGATGCAGAAATTCTAGTTTGCTTAAAAAAGAAGGCCATCACTCCTTTTTCTCACATTCATGTTTTATTTGCTGCCTTGATAGGGATCTTCAGTTTGGGCACAAACATCACAGGGTAACAGCAACCCAGTACACCTGCTCATAGCGGGTGTTGAAAACATTTCAGTTATAAGGCAGAGCAAACCCGTGCTCATTTGCCGTCTCTTCAAAATAACAGATCCCCTGCACAGCCCCAGAGGGAACAGGCTGAAGCTTGCATGCCCAAATCAATCTGAAATTTTGGAGAAAGCCTACGTTTGGATTCAGACAAAGTCCAGCACCCCTTATTACTAAGGATATGGCTAATCATCTCATCTGCAAAATAGGTATAGTATGGTATAGGTATTGACCTTGGAAGGGTTTTGTAAAAGCTACATAGTGCTTGAAATACAGTTGACACTCAATAAATGGTAGCTGTTATTAGACTCTCCTATTTTGGATTTTTGTCCTCTGGGTTTTTTTCTCTCCGTCCCTCATGGCAACACAAGGTGTGTCAGAGTAGAACTATGCTCTATAGGGCTTTCAGTGGCTGATTTTTTGGAAGTAAATCGTCAGGCCTTTTCTTCTGAGGTGCCTCTGGGTGGACTTCAACCTCCAACCTTTCAGTTACAGGCCGAGCGTATTAACCATTTCCACCACCCAGGGACTCCCCTCATCCCTACCCCTCTTTAAATAACAATTGAACTGTAAACATTTGAGAAGCTTTGCCAATGCCTAAATTCTGGTTGAAGAAAATCATTCAAGCTTTTGTATCACTTGTAGGATTCTAATGCCATGTGCTTATTGTCTCTGTGGTTTAAAAGAATCCAGAAATATTAAAACCTATCAGCAAGTACTTAATGGTAGTTTATTCCTTATGCGTAACCTGAACAATCACAGAATCTTCAGAAATGCCTTCTGAGGTCATCTGCTCACCACACTACAAAGTACTTAAGGTACATGAGAATTTATCCTTTCCTTTCATTCAACAAATATTTATTGAGCACTTGCTATAATAATTATTGAGCACTGTGCTAGGCACTAGAGATACAGCAGTGAATAACAACAGGAAGAAAATAGCCTGCTCTCATAAATTTGCATCTCCTGGCGAGACAACCCATGAACAGGATAATCCAGTAAACTGTACAATACACTACACCGCACACACATCTGTCGCCACACCTGTTGCCATCGAGTTGATTCCAACTCATGACAACCCCATGTGTGTCAGAGTAGAACCGTGCCCCATAGAGTGTTCACGGATGTGACCTTTAGGAAGCAGATCGTGAGGCCTTTCTTCTCAGGTGCCTCTGGGTAGGTTCGAACTGCCAGCCTTTCGGTGAATAGTGCTTAATCATGTTAAGGAGGAAAAGAAAGCAGGGAAGGGGAATGGGAAGTTTGGGGGAGGAGGGTTGCAAATTTTTTTTTATTTTTTATTTTTTATATTTTATTGTAGTTCAGGTGAAGGCTTACAGAACAAATAGTTTCTCATGAAACAGTAGTACACATGTTGTTTTATGACATTGCTCAACAACCCCACAACATATTAACCCTCTAAATTCTCAACCTTTATTTTTTTGGTGAAAATACATATAGCCAAAGATACACCATTTCAAAAATGTCTGCGTACACAGTTCAGTGACATTGACTACGCTCTTCCAATTGTGCTGTTATTCTCACTTAAGATGAAGGCTTATAGAACAAAATGGTTTCTCGTTTAACAGTTACTACAAATGTTGCCCTATGACAATGGTTAACAATCTCACAACACATCAACAATATCCTTACTCAACCTTGGGTTCCCTATCACCAGCTTCCTTGTCCCCTTCTGCCTTCTGGCCCTTGTCACTGGACTCCTGTACCTCGTTAGTCTCATTTGGTTTTACGGGGTTGTCCACTCCCAGGCTGAACAGTGAACCTCGGAGATAACTTCACCACTGAGCTAAAAGGGTGTCTGGGGGCCATACTCTCGGGGTTTCTCCAGTCTCCTTTAGGCCAGTAAATCTGGTCTTTTCTTTGTGAGTTAGAATTATGCTCTACATCCTTCTCCAGCTCTGTCCAGAATCCTCTGTTGTGATCCTGGTCAGAGCAGTCAGTGGTGGTAGCCGGGCATCTAGCTGTACTGGACTCAGTCCGGTGGAGGCCTTGGTAGCTGTGGACAATTAGTCCTTCGGACTAATCTTTTCCTTGTATCCTGTTCTCTTCATTCTCCCTTGCTCCCAAAGGGATGAGACCAGTGGAGTATCTTAGATGGCCGCTCACAGGCTTTTAAGACCCCAGACACTACTCCCCAAGGTAGAATGTAGAGCATTGTCTTTATAAGCTGTGTCATGCTAATTGAGCTAGATGTTCCCCGAGACCATGGTCCCCACAGCCCTCCCCCCAGGGTTGCAAATTTAAGTAAACTAGAAGATAAGAAGGTAAGGTATTTTTAAAAACATCCAATAGTGATTTTAATATTTAATTGTCTTTAATGTCAGCATATATCCCTAGGTTTAATGATCATCTGCATGACCAAGTCCCTTCCTCTTCTGCCCCCACCTGAGAGGGAGTGTAGCTGACCACACTGCTCTATGAGACAGCCCTGTCTGGACTAGAAGGAGATCATGTGCTCCCTTCTCGGCCCCAGCCCTCCACTTAACTCCTCACTCCTCCACCTTTCTGGTGGTTTCTGAGTCTCTCTTCTGAATCTTTGTAAGTCTTTGTTCATTATAGACTGCTGACATCTAGAGAGAAATATGACCAGAGCTGAGTACCTACTGGAAAATTCCAGGGTAGTACGAGCTTTTTGGAACCCCTGGGTAGAGCAAACCGTTATTGGGCTCAGCTGCTAACCTAAAAGGTTGGAGATTTGCGTCCACCCAGAAGCACCTCAAAAGAAAGACCTGGCAATATACTTGCAAAAAATCAGCCATTGAAAACCCTATGGAGCACATTTCTACTCTGACACCAGGGTCACCATGAGTTGGAATTGACTTGATGGGAACTGGTTAGGAGCTTTTTAAGAATGAGCATCACGATGCTGCCTTCTTTTTCAGCTTGCTATTCTCACCTCCCTTGATCTTTTTAACCAAGTTATAATAATAATAGCCACCTGGTTTACCATTTATTGAGCACTTAATAAGAACCAGTTAAGCACTTAATATAAGCACTTAATATGCATTCTCACTTAATCATCCCAACAATTATGAGATAGGTACCATTGTTACCACCATTGGTAGAGGAGGAAACTGAGTCACAGAGAGATAAAATATCTTGCTCAAGGTCACACAGGTGATAAATGGCACCTCCTGATTCCATGGTCCATCTTTATATTTCTTTATGATGGTAGCCAGTTGAATTTTGTCAATATTTTTGGAACCCTTGACTACAGGCTACAACTATCTCATTTAAATATTATTAGGTCTCTTACACCTGGTGGGTACCCCAACCTTTCAAGCTGGTTTGCCTGGTCCTGAATTCCATATGACTCATTGACAAAACTTTAAAGGCTACCATTATTCTCATCCAATAAAACAGAAACATTTTCCTTTGCCTTCTTTCTATTCCTTGTACCTGGAAAGGATAGTTCTTTGCCCCTTTTCGTCTTTCTCTAAGATGCCTCTCATTTCCTGCTTTAGTGTATAGGCACCAGTTTTAGACACATTACCTTTCACATGCTGGTTTTATTAGCTGTCACCATGGTACAATTCATCAAGAGGAATTTCACCTATTTTTGAACAGTTCTGCTGACAATATGAAAGATGTGTGAAAATGGCTTTCGTGTGCTCTCCTGAATAAAGTTCTGGAAGCCTTACACACATATACTAATTTATAGAATGGGCAGGTCACTGTCTTCTGGAAGTCACACAAAACTAAAATTGATGTGCTTTGTCAGTTCATACTCTAAAGAGACGAGTCTCCTAAGAGAATAAAATGAATTTTATAGGGTCTTACAACCAACCTGGGGAAATCAGGGTAATCCTGAGTTGAAAGTAAAATGACCAGCGGTGTTTTAGTTGCATGCTGCAATTTTAAAATTTTTTGCACAAATGCCCAGGATGTAGCTTTCACCCGGAAGCAACATACTCCTTAAGTTGGTGTTTCCTTCAATGGAAAATTTATATTCGACGTGTTGGGGAATCTGGAATAATTCAGCCAGAGCTTTGGGAAGCCAGATTCAGATTAGCGTATTCCTTCTCTCTTACCAAATGACTTCTTGTCTTGGGAATAAGCACTTGCTCAAGACAAATGTTTAGTCAATAAATAAAACTGTGAGTTCCATTCACTTTATTACGGATGCATCTTTCATGGAGAGAACTAGCTTGAAATATCTGTGTGAAAATTTGTACTTATTTATAAATTGCAATTAGGCCCGTAGATTAACAAACCAAAACACAACACTGTATCATCCAGCTGAGATGCCAGTTGCTATTGTTTACCAGGAAAAATATTCTTGTGTTCAATGAAAGAGAGACAAGTTTGAGAAGTAGAGGCAACCACTTTCTTCTTGGAGAAGCTACTGATTTCATTTCTCTGCTGCTGGTGACGGATGAGTCCTAAGAAGCAGGCAATTTCAGCTTAGCATAAATCAAAACAGGACAGAGTGTCAAAGAATATTTGATGACATGGGAAGATGCCTACAACAGACTGTTAAGTGAAAAAAGCAGGGGACAAAACTTGAATTTGAATTCAACTTGTTATTATATGTTGTTGTTAGGTGCCATCAAGCTGATTTCAATTCATAGCTGCGCTATGTGACAGAGTAAAACTGCCCCATAGGGTTTTCTAGGCTGTACCCTGGTGGCACAGTGGTTAAGAGCTCGGCTGCTAGCCAAAAAAGTCGGCATTCGAATCCACCAGCAGCTCCTTGGAAACCCTATGGGGCAGTTCTACTCTGTTCTATAGGGTCGCTATGAGACGGCAACAGGTTTGGTTTACAAGTTATTAATCTTTATGGGAGCAGATTGCCAGCTCTTTCTCCCTTGGAAATGCTGGGTGGGTTTGAACTGCCAGCCTTTCAGTTAGCAGCCAAGTATTTAACCATTGTGCCACTAGGGCCCCATGTTATTATATACATACATACAAATATTAACAGAAGTAACCTCTGGGTGACAATATGAGTGATTTTTATGTTTACCTTTTTGCTTTTCTGTTTATCCCAAATTTTCTATAATGAGCATTTATGATTTATATGAACCAAGCGGAAAAAATATTGTTCTTTTTTTTTTTTAACTGCATTGAGCAAGTCTGCCTAAGTTTTTTCCAGAAACTCTTGTCACTGCTTCAGCTGCAATGTGTTTGCATAATTTCCAGGGATTTTATAGCAGTTGATTCTCAGAGGAGAGTCACTGAACCACAGATGGACCTTGCAAAGTCATCTTCCTCATCACTCTGCCTATACAGGGTCACATTTAAATGATTCCAACCAGATGCAAATTCCAACTTCCATACAGAATCCAAAACCAAGGGATTCTAGGGGCTTTTGCATTAAATGTCTTAGAAGCCCTGTCTTAAATTCCCTTAAAATGGAAATCATACCTGGGAGAGAGACTCTGGACTATCTAGTAGTTTTATCTTCTCATGGGAAAGATAAAAAAGCACTCAGAAGTAAAAAAGTGAGGTTTCCGGGAAATTAATTCAGTGTCTGAGCTCAAAAAGAAAGAGGTAGTGGGAAACGCTTGATGCTTATTAAGGGAAAACATGTTTGTCACAAGTGCAGTCAACGATTACAAATTAAACCCACTGTTTTCTTATTATTATTGTTATTTAAATTACTGTAGCTGTACAATTTTCTCAATCATTTAGGAGAAAAGGAAGTATCTTTGTAATTTCTCCTAAATACTGTTTTCTGCTTAAATAGCATTTAAAATTATA
Source organism: Trichechus manatus latirostris (assembly GCF_000243295.1). Classification (NCBI taxonomy): domain Eukaryota; kingdom Metazoa; phylum Chordata; class Mammalia; order Sirenia; family Trichechidae; genus Trichechus; species Trichechus manatus. The sequence continues at coordinate 4,432,616 of NW_004444062.1, forward strand.
CATAAAAATTCAAGATTAGTCATTAACAAATATCTGTTCTTACTTTTTAACACATAAACCTTTCAAAAGGCAAAATTTGCATTAAAACTTTTTTTCAAATAAAAACCTTAAGTTCTTAAATGTTTATCAAGAAACAAAACACTTCTTATAGTTTTGACCAAACCTATCTCTATGGCATTTATTATACAAATACAAATTTTTTTTTTGCTCTCTGTAATCGTCTTTTGACTTAATCTTCTAAATTCAAAATATTGAGATTTTAAGAAATGTTTTGAAAGGAAAACATGAAAATTACTAAGTTTTTGTTAACTTTGAGTCTTCATCTTTCAGATTCAATTTATAATTTACCAAGTACTTTTATGTATATTACCATATTTGACCCACTCAAGAACATTATAAAATAACAGAACCAGATATTATTACTATTATCATCTGCATCTTCATTTTTTAAATAAGAAAAGTAGTACTCAGGAAGGTTAAGCAACTTCCATAAGGCCACACAGCCAGTTAGTGAGGGAACTCTCTGAATCAATTTACTTCTTTAGCATTTTCTCTCTCCCCTAAAAAATTACTTTCCCAAATTAATTCATTAAAGCACAATAGCAAGTGCACATTGAATGGAAGAGAGATGTGGAAAAAAAATAGAAAAAAGTGTTATTTTAAGAGGGTCATAGATTTATTGGTACAAAGAGTAGGATATAAAATTAAACTATGTGTACAGTAAAATCCCATGAAATATGAAAAGTGTTTTAAAAATATTTATTAGTATGCCTGAAAGACTGAAAATAACTATACCAAATAGAGTAATTGTCTCTGATTGGTGGAATTGGGGGTGATTTTTTCACTTCTGTTTCTTTAATTTTTCTACTCTGCAAATTTTTACCTATTAATAAGAATTAATTCTATAATCAGAAAAATTAACAATTCAAGCTGATTTTAATAAAATGTTATACATATATCGTTTGCTCTCTTCAATGATTCTCTATTGTATTTGGTTTTACTTCAGTTTTTTTGGTTGGCTGGGAATTTTTATTTAAAAAAAAAGGCAGATGTGGTTTCAAGGTTTAAAAAAAAAGTAATGTGAAATCACAGTGCTTTATCTGAGGACCCGTTTCTCCATTCTAGCCCATGTAGCCCACATAGTTTCTGAAAACATAACCTGAAAAATCATTTTGTGATTTTCTTTGTTTCCACAATAAGTCCTAAGGTTTAACTATTAACATGGATGACTACCTGACCAACAGTCATTTCTTCTTCCTTGCTAAAAGAATCTTTATTTTGGGATGGGCAAAGTGCCCCACCACAGGGGATGAATCATGATGTCTGGTCTAAGCCAGTGCAAAAGAATCTTCTAGTTCTGGCTTCCCAGCTTCGTTTGCAGCTATGGGGGCCATGTGACCCAGTTCTAGTCAATGAAATGTTCAGAAAAGTGTTTTGGGGTGCTCCCGAGAAAGGTGTTCCTCACTGCCTAGGTCAGGGAGACATGGGCAGAAAGCAGTTGCCTTCCTTTCATGCTTTGGGTGTTGTCACATGAGAATTCAATGCTCTAAAAGCTGCAACAGCCATATTAACACCAGCAGGAAAGTCAAGAAAACTGCAGAGACGCAGAGCCAGAAGCCTGACCTTGTTGACCCAATCACTACCTTTTACTCTTCATTATGTAAGATAATTAAATACTTTTATTATCTAAGCCACAGTTAGTCACTTAGTCTAATACTTGAAACAGAATGCCTTCTAATAATGCAGAAACAAATAACAAAAATCTGAAGTTGAAGCTATCAACATCTTACAAAATATAAAAAAAAAAAACTCAGGCAGGGCCAAGAAGGCAGAATAGTCAGACGCTTCCTGTCATCCCTCTTACAACAAAGACCCAAAAAAACAAGTGAATTAATTATGTATAACAATCCAGGAGACCTGATCATCAAAGACAAAGAGAAGAGTCAGACTGAGCCACAGGGGAAAGGAGAGACAATTCAAAAACAGCAGAGAAGTGCCAGCTGTGAGGTCGCTGGCACCCTGCTGGCTGGGTCAGCACAGCGCTTGTGGGTTGAGGTGAGCAGCAGCATTTGGGAATGAGTTTCACCACATCAGATGTGGCCAGTCTTCGGTGAGTCTGCACACACGTCCAGAGCCAGGTGGGAGCAGCACTGTAACTGCGAAAGTGAAGTGCAAGATTCTAACCTATCTTGCAGGGCCAAAATAACCCCTACCCCTCCCAGAGTTTCATAGCAGAGAAGTGCTTTCTTCCCCTCACCCACCATCCACCCCACTCCACTCCAATACCAGTCCTGCAGTATTAAAAAATGCCATACCCCCTAAGCCGGGAACTTAGGGCTCTCCACTCCCACACCAGTCTCGTGGCCACTTTGCTCAGTCACTGGCATAAGGGATCCACAGACTTGCAGTGCCCTTAACCCCTGCCCAGACCTGTGTGCGCCGATTGAACATCACTTGCCCTCGTTAGCATAAAACAACTGGGTATACACCTGAAGACCATTTTCAACTGCAGCAGCCAAGGGAGAGCTGCAGATTCATGACATTTGACACCACCCTGCCCATTAAGCAGGGACTTCATCCACCTACATCAGGGGCCTGAGGGCTGACAGTGCCACCCACTCCACCTAGCCACCCACGACAGGTCTGAAAATAAGTGATACCTCCCAGTCCCTCCAGTCAACAGCACCAAGTGCCCAAGGACCAGCTGCAATACCCCACCCACTATGTACTCTAGGGGACAGGGACACCCCCTCCACCCAGGCACCTTTGGGCAGCTGTCAGGCCTCTGCCTTGCTCTGCACATAACCCCCTATTACAGCCAGATACCTGTGCCTGCTCCAAATGCCCCTAAGCAACCCTGCCCATCTAGGACTATAGGTGAAAGTCTGCACCACGCACTCTGTGACTGACGACCTGGACATCTGTGCCACACCTCCACAAGAAAAGTGAACAGACTTCTAGGCTCACACACCTAGTAGCTGCTCTGACCACGTGGAGACAGGAAGTGACAGCTTCAAAGATGCCAACAACCAAAGTAGCTCACACACCCAGCCTACCTGGGCATATCAAAACAAAACAAAAAGTTAGGATGCAGTAAACATACAATAAAGAAATATAATAACATATTGATGCCCCGGAGACAACAGTCAGTATCAAATCACATAAAGAAGCAGGTCAAGATGGCTCCAGCAAGCGACCAAACTAAGGAACCAGGAAACCTTCTGGAGGAAGATAAGGTAATGGAACTACCTGAGAAAGAATTCAACAGACTAATATACAGAACTCTCCAAGAGATCAGGAAGGAGATCAGGCAAACCTCAGACCAAGCCAAGGAACATACAGACAAAGCAATAGAGGAATTCAGGAAAACAATACAAGAACAAAACAACAAAATTCACAGGCTGATAGAAAACACACAGAGACAGCAAATAGAAATCCAAAAGATTAACAATAAAATTTCAGTATTAGACCACGCCATGGAAGGTCATAGGAGCAGAATTGAGACAATGGAAGTCAGAATTAGTGAGATTGAAGATAAATTACTTGACACCAATTTTCTGAGGAAAAATCAGAAAAAAAGAATTAAAAAAAAATGAAGGAAGCCTAAGAATTATATGGGACACTCTCAAGAGGAAAACCCTACAAGTGATTGGAGTACCAGAACAGGGGAGGATAATAGAAAACACAGAGAGAATTGTTGAAGATTTGTTGGCAGAAAACCTCCCTGATATCATGAAAGACGAGAAGATATCTATCCAAGAAGCTTAGCAAACCCCATACAGGGTAGACCCCAAAAGAAAGTCACCAAGACATACCATAATCAAACTTGCCAAAACCAAAGGCAAAGATAGAATCTTCAGAGCAGCTAGGGATAAACAAAAAGTCACCTAGAAAGGAGACTCAACAAAACTAAACTCTGACTACTCAGCAGAAACCATGCAGGCAAGAAGGCAATGAGATGACATAAATAAAGCCTTGAAGGAAAAAAAATTGCCAGCCAAGAATTACATATCCAGCAAAACTGTCTCTCAAATACAATGGCAAAATTAGGTCATTTCCAGTGAAACAGAAGTTAAGGACATTTGCAAAAACAAACCAAAATTACAAGAAATATTAAAGGGATTCCTCTGTTTAGAGAACCAACAATATCAGACAACAATCCAAGACTAGAACACAGGATGGATCAACCAGTTATCAACCCAGAAAGGGAACTCACAAAAACAAATCAAAGCTAAAAGACTGAAAATAGGGAACCAGAGACGTCAATATGTAAACGATGACAACATCAAAACAAAAAAGAAGGAATAAACAGTGTAATCTTATAAAACTTCCATATGGAAAGGAAGTTAAGGCAATATCAAGAAATAAAACATCAGTTTAAACTTATAAAAATAGAGGTAATTTCAAGGTAACCACAAAGGAAGCTAACAAACCTACCCATCAAAATAAAAAAGAAGAAAAACATAAAGACTCGGAAAACACAAAATCAACAATAATAAAAAAGATGAAAAGAAAATACATAAAGAAAAACGACTTAGCACAGAAAATTAAGTGGAACAAGGACACTGTCAACACCACACACACGAAAAGAATACATCAAAATGATGGCAGCAAACTCATACCTATCAATAATTACACTAAATGTAAATGGTCTAAATGCACAAATATAGAGACAGAGAGTGGCAGAATGGATAAAAAAACACTCTTCGTCTATATGCCGCCTACAAGAGACACACCTTAGACACACAGACACAAACTAAAACTCAAAGGATGGAAAAAATACATCAAGCAAACAACAACAACAAAAGAGCAGGAGTGGCGATATTAATCTCCAACGAAAGAGACTTTAATGCAAAATCAACCATAAAGGATAAGGAAGGACACAATATAATGATTAAAGGGTCAGTACACCAGGAGGACATAACCATAATAAATATATGCGCACCTAATGGCAGGGCTCCGAAATACACAAATTCTAAAACAAATAAATTCTAACAGCATTGAAAATAGAAATAGACAGCTCCACAATAATAGTAGGAGACTTCAACACACCACTTTCAGTAAAGGACAGAACATCTATAAAAAAACTCAATAAAGATATGGAAGATCTAAATGCCACAATCAATCAACTTGACCTCATAGACATATACAGAACACTCCATCCAATAGCAGCAAAGCATACATTCTTTTCCAATGCACATGGAACATTCTCCAGAATAGATCACATTTCAGGCCACAAAGCAAGTCTTAACGGAATCCAAAACACTGAAATATTACAAAATATCTTATCTGGCCATAACACCATAAAAGTAGAAATCAATAACAGGAACTGCAAGGAAAAAAGATCAAACACATGGAAACTGAACAACACTTTGCTTAAAAACTACTGGGTTATAGAAGAAATCACAAATGGAATAAAGAAATTCATAGACTCAAATGAAAATGAAAACACATCTTATCAGAACCTTTGGGATATGCAAAAGCAGTGCTTAGAGGTCAATCTATAGCAATAAATGCACACATCCAAAAAGAAGAAAGTGCCAAAATCAAAACATTAACCCTACAACTAGAACAAATAGAGAGCAGCAAAGGAAGCCTTCAGGCACCAGAAGAAAGGAACTAATAAAGATTAGAGCAGAAATAAATGAAATAACCAATAGAATTCAACAACATATCAAAAAAATAATTCATCATGACCAAGTGGGATTCATACCAGGTATGCAGGGATGGTTCAACATTAGAAAATCAATCAACGTAATCCATCACATAAATAAAACAAAAGATAAGTACCACATGATCTTATCAATTGATGCAGAAAAGGCATTTGACAAAGTCCAACACCAATTCCTGATAAAAACTCTCAGCAAAACAGGAATACAAGGGAAATTCCTTGACATAATAAAGGGATTTATACAAAGCCAACAGCCAACATCATTCTAAACAGAGAGAGACTGAAAGCAGATAAGGATGCCCTTTATCACCACTCTTATTCAACATTGTGCTGGAGGTCCTAGCCAGAGCAATAAGGCAAAGAGAAAAAAAAAAAAGCGCATCCAAATTGGTAAGGAAGAAGTCAAAGTATCTCTATCTGCAGATGATATGATCTTATACACAGAAAACCCCAAAGAATCCACAAGAAAACTACTGAAACTAATAGAAGATTTCAGCAAAGTATCAGGATACAAGCTAAACATAAAAAGAGTCAGTTGATTCCTATACACCAAAAAAGAGCACTTCGAAAAGGAAACTACCAAATCAACACCATTTACAATAGCCCCCAAGAAGACAAAGCACTTAGGAATAAATCCAGCCAGAGACGTAAAAGACCTATGCAAAGAAAACTACAAAACATTATTGCAAGATACGAAAGGAGACCTAGATAAGTGGAAAAACATACCGTGCTCATGGATAGGAAGACTCAACATTGTGAAAACGGCAATTCTACCCAAAGCAATCTACAGATACAATGCAATCCCGATCCAAATTCCAATGGTATTTTTTGACGAGATGGAGAAACAAATCACTAACTTTATATGGAAAGGGAAGAGGCCGCAAATAAGTAAATCATTACTGAAAAAGAAGAACAAAGTGGTAGGTGTCACACTACCTGATTTTAGAACCTATTATACTGCCACGGTAGTCAGAACAGCCCAGTACTCGTAGAACAACAGACACATAGACCAATGGAACAGAATTGAGAACCCAGATGTAAATCCATCCACGTATGAGCAGCTGATATTTAACAAAAGGCCCAAAGTCAGTCCTTTAAATGGGGAAAAGACAGTCTCTTTAATAAATGGTGCTGGCGTAACTGATATCCATCTGTAAAAAAGCGAAACAGGACTCATACCTCACACCATACACAAAAACTAACTCAAAATGGATCAAAGACTTAAATATAAAAGTTAAAATGATATAGATCATGGAAGAAAAAATAGGGACAATGCTAGGGGCCCTAATTCATGACATAAATAGTATACAAACCATAACTAACAATTCACAAACACCAGAAGAGAAACTAGATAACCGGGAGCTCTTAAAAAATCAAACACTTATGCTCATCAAAAGACTTCACCAAAAGAGTAAAAAGACAACCTACAAACTGGGAAAAAATTTTGGCTATGACATATCTGATAAGTGTGTAATCTCTAAAATCTACAAGATGCTGCAACACCTCAACAATAAAAAGACAAATAACCCAATTAAAAAATGGGCAAAGGATATGAACAGACACTTCACCAAAGAAGACATTCAGGCAGCTAACAGACACATGAAGAAATGCTCACGATCATTAGCCACTAGAGAAATGCAAATCAAAACTACCATGAGATACCATCTCACCCCAACAAGGATGGCACTAATCCAAAAAACACAAAATCATAAATATTGGAGAGGTTGTGAAGAGATCAGAAATCTTATGCACCACTGGTGGGAATGTAAAATGGTACAATCACTTTGGAAAACGATATGGCATTTCTTTAAAAAGCCAGAAATAGAAATACCATACCATCCAGCAATCCCATTCCTAGGAATATACCCAAGAGAAATAAAAGCCATCACATGAACAGACACATGCACACCCATGTTCATTGCAGCACTGTTCACATGTTCATAGCAAAAAGATGGAAACAACCTAAATGCCCGTGAACAGACAAATGGATAAACAAATTGCGGTACATACACACAATGGAATACTATGGAACAATAAAGAACAATGACGAATCTGCGAAACATCTCGCAACATGGATGAATTTGGAAGGCTTAATGCTGAGTGAAATAGGTCAGTCACAAAAGGACAAATATTGCACGCGACCACTATTATAAGAACTCAAGAAAAGGTTTAAACACAGAAAAAGCATTCTTTGGTGGTTACGAGGGTGTGAGAGGGAGGAGAAATCACTAACTAGATAAATAGACAAGGATCAACCTTGGTGAAGGGAAGGACAACACACAGTAGAGGGGAAGTCAGCACAGTTGGACCAAAGCAGAAGCAAAGAAGTTTCCTGGACACTTCCAAACACTTTGAGGGACAGAGTAGCTGGGGCTGGGGCCTGGGGACCATAGTTTCGGGGAACATCTAGGTCAATTGGCATAACATAGTTTATTAAGAAACTGTTCTACATCCCACTCTGGTAAGTGGCCTCTGGGGTCTTAAAAGCTTGCAAACAGCCATCTAAGATACATCAATTGGTCCTATCCCACTCGGAGCAAAGGAGAATGAAGAAAACCAAAGACACAAGGCAAATACTGGCCCAAAGGACTAAAGGACCAAATGAACCAGAGATTCCACCAACCTAAGCCCAGAAGAACTAGATGGTGCCCGGCTATCACCAATGACCACCCTGACAAGAAACACAACAGAAAGTGCTGGACAGAGCAGAAGAAAAACGCTGAACAGAGCTAAAATTCACTTAAAAAGACCAGACTTAATGATCTGACAGAGACTGGAGGGACCCGTGAAACTATGGCCCCCAGACACTCTGTTAACCCAGAACTAAAACCATTCCCAAAGCCCACTCTTCAGACAAAGATTAGAGAGGACTACAAAACAAAAAATAATACACATGAGGAATGTGCTTCTTAGTTCAATCAGATGTACAAAACCAAACAAGCAGCTCCTGTCCAAAAGCAGGATGAGAAGGCAGAAAGGGACACAAACTGGTTGAATGGACACAGGGAACCCAGGGTGGAAAGGGGGAGTGTGCTGTCACATAGTGGGAATTGCAGCTAATGTCACAAAAATTATGTGTATAAATTTTTGAATGAGAAATTAAGAATAAAACTTAGCAAATACTCAGTCTAAATGACTAGCAATATAAAATGTCATATAGAAATGACTAAGTAAATTACTGCACCGGGATATTATACAGTTACTTAAAAATATTATTTAGGAAGACCATGTGGCCATATGAGGGATGCTCATGATGTAAATGTTATGTGAGAAAGAAAGAGAGAAAGGGGTGGAAATGTAAAATGGTACAACCACTTTGGAAATCCATTTGGCACTTCCTTAAAAAGCTAGAAATAGAAGTACCATACGATCCAGCTATCCTGCTCCTTGGAATATATCCGAGAGAAATAAAAGCTGTCACACGAATAGATATATGCACACCCATGTTCATTGTAGCACTGTTCACAATAGTAAAAAGATGGAAACAACCTAGGTGCCCATCAACGGATGAATGGATAAACAAATTATGGTATATCCACACAATGGAATACTACCCAACGATAAAGAACAACGATGAATCTGTGAAACATAACTTGGAGGAATCTGGAGGCATTATGCTAAGTGAACTTAGTCACAGAAGGACAAATATTGTATAAGACCACTATTATGAGAACTCAAGAAAAGGTTTAAACACAGAACACAACATTCTTTGATGGTTACAAGGGTGGGGAGGGAGGGTGAGAGTTATTGGCTGACTAGCTAGTAGATAAGAATTATCTTGGGGGAAGGGAAGGAAAGAACACACTAGAGGGGAAGTCAGCACAACTGGACTAAACCAAAGCTAAGAAGTTTCCTGAATACAATCAAACACTTTGAGGGACAGAGTAGCAGGGGTAGGGGTCTGGAGACCATGCTTTCAGGGGACATCTAGGTCAATTGGCATAACAAAGCATATTAAGAAAATGTTCTACATCCTACTTTGTGAGTGGTGTCCGGGGTCTTAAAAGCTTGCAAGCAGCCATCTAAGATGCATCAATTGGTCCCAACCACCTGGAGTAAAGGAGAATGACGAACACCAAAGACAGAAGGAAAGTAGTAGCCCAAGAGGCAGAAAGGGCCACGTAAACCAGAGACTTCATCAGCCTGAGACCAGAAGAACTAGATGGTGCCTGGCTACCACCAACGACCACCCTGACAGGGAACACAACAGAGAGTCCCTGATGGAGCAGAAGAAAGGTGGGGTGTAGAACTCAAATTCTAGTAAGAAGATCAGACTTAATGGTCTGACTAAGACTGGTGGAACCCCAGAAAGCATGGCCCCCAGATTCTCTATCAGCCCAGAACTAAAACAATTTCCAAGGCCAACTCTTCAGACAAAGATTGGACTGGACTGTGGGACATAGAATGATACTCATGAGGAGTGTGCTTCTTAGCTCAAGTAGTTACATGAGACTAAACGGGCAGCTTCTGTCTGGAGGTGAGATGAGAGGGCAGAGATGGTTAGGAGCAGGTTGAATGGACATGGGAAGTCAAAGGTGGAAGAGAGGAGTGTGCTGTCACAGTATAGGGAGAGCAATTAGGGTCGCATAACAATGTATGTATAAATTTTTGTATAAGAGACTAACTTGAAATGTAAACTTTCACTCAAACTACAACACTAAACAAAAAAAGTGAAAAAGAAAGAGAAAGGAAGGGAGGGAGAGAGAGGGAGGAAGGAAGGAAGGTAGCGAGGAAGGAGGGAGGGAAGGAAAGAAACAGGGAAGGAGGAAGGAGGGAGGGAGGGGAGAGAGGGAGGAAGGTAGAAGGGAGAGAGAGGGAACGAGGGAGGAAAGAAGAAAGGAAGGTAGGAAAGTAGGTAGGAAGGAAGGGAGGAAAGGAGAGAAGGAAGGAAAGAATGAAAGAAGTTGGGATTGTATATACACCATAATTACAACAATGTTTTGAAAGACTATGAGGAAACAAATCCAAATCACTAAAAAGAGTTGTCTTAGCGTGACAGGACTGACAATAGTTTGTTTTTAATATTTTCCTCTATTTTCTAAATGTTAGACCTCATAGTGTACAATTTTTACATTAAAAAGTATAAAGTAAAGTGACTCACATAGATGGGCAATCAGCTTAAATCCCTGGAAGAATTTTTTATCAGTTATCAGAATATGTTTGGCTCCCTATTTGCCTGCAGGACAAAAGCAAACTTTCCAGCTTAACTCATAAAGCTTTTCCTAATAACGTCCCTGCTCACCTTTCCAGCCTGATCTCCCAGCACATGTCCTGTTACAGTCACACTGGACACTCTATCATGCCTCTGTGCAAGTTCTTTTTTTTTTTAATTTAATTGTGCTTTAGGTGAAAATTTACAGTGCAAATTACTTTCTCATTCAAAAATTTATACACACATTGTTTAGAGACACTGGTTGCAGTCTCCGCAATGTGTCAGCACTCTCCTCTTTCTGTTTCCACCCCAGGTTTCCCACATCCATTTGTCTATTTTTCCTGTCACTTCCTGCCTTCTCATCTTTGCTTTTGGGCAGGTGTTGCCCATTTGGTCTTGAATACTTGCTTAAACTAAGAAGTACGTTTCTCACATGTGTTAGTTTTGTTTAGTAGACCTGTCTAATCTTTGACTGAAAGCTGGACTTCAGGAGTGACTTCAGTTCTGACTTAGCTGGGTTTCCAGTAGACATAGTACTGGGGGTTCCTACAGTCTCTGACAGACAAGTAAGTCTGGCCTTTTTTGTGAATTTGAATTTGAATTTCTCCTGCTCTGTCCAGGACCTTCTGTTGTGATCCCTGTCAGAGTGGTATGTAGTGGTAGCCGGGGACCATCTAGTTCTTCTGGGTTCAAGCTGGTGGAGACTGTGGTTCATGTGGTCCATTAGTCCTTTGGACGAGTATTTTCCTTGGGTCTTTGGTTTTCTTCATTCTCCTTTCCTCCAGACAGGATGGGACCAGCGGATGTATTTTAGACGGCCGCTTGCAAGCTTTTAAGACCCCAGGTGCTACTCACCAAAATTGGATGTAGAAAGTTTTCTTTATGAACTATGTTATGCCAATTGATCTAGATGTTCCCCAAGACCATGGTCCCCAGTCCTCGGCCCCAGTAACCCTGGCCCTGAAGATGTTTGGATGTGTCTAGGAAGTTTCTATGACTTTGTCTTGGTCAAGTAGTGCTGACTTCCTCTATATTGTGTGTTGTCTTTCCCTTCACCGAAGTTAATACTAGTCTACTATCTAGTTAGTGATTTCCCCTCCCCGCCCCTCCTGTCCCTTTTTTCCTATGTGTAAACCTTTTCTTGGGTTTTTGTAATAGTTGTCTCATACCTCATACAATATTTGTCCTTTTGTGATTGATTTATTCCACCCAGCATAACCCTTCCAGATGCATCCACATTTTGAGATGTTTCACATATTCACCATTCTTCTTTATCACTGCGTAGTATTACATTGTGTGTACATAGCATAATTTGTTTATCCATTCATCAACCTCGGTTATTTCCATCTTTTTGCTACTGTGGATAACGCTGCAATGAACATAGGTGTGCATATGTCTATTCCTGTGATGGTTCTTATTTCTCTAGGATATATTTCTAGAAGAAGGATTGCTGGATCATATGGTGTTTTTGTTTTTTGTTTTGTTTTTTTTCTCCCTAGCTTTTTAAGGAGGCGCCTGTTTTATAGGCCTGTCCATAGTGGTTATACCATTTTATGTTCCCATCAGCAGCACATAAGAGTTCCAATATCCCTGCAACCTCACCAACATTTGTTATCTTCCGGGGTTTTTCTGTTGTTGTTGTTTTATTTTGTTTTTTAATTAGTGCCATCATTGTTGGGGTGAGATGGTATCTCATTGTAGTTTTAATTTGCATTTCTCTAATGGCTAATAATCGCGAGCATTTGTTCATGTGTCTGTTAGCCACCTGAATGTCTTCTTTGGTGAAGTGTCTGTTCATATCCATTGCCTATTTTTTAATTGGATTATTTGTCTTTTTGTTGTTGGGTTGTTGAAGCATTCTACAGATTTTAGAGATTAGAACCTTGTTGGGTATGTTGTAGCCAAAAAATTTTTTCCCAGTCTGTAGGTTTTGTTTTTACTTGTTTGGTGAAGTCTTTTGATGAGCATAAGTGTTTAATTTTTAGGAGCTCGCAGTTATCTAGTTTATCTTCTGGTGTTGGTACATTGTTAATTATGGTTTGTACTGTATTAATGCCATGAATTAGGGCCCCTAACATTGTCCCTGTTTTTTCTTCTATGATCTATATCATTTTAGGTTTTATATTCAGGTCTTTGATCCATTTTAAGTTAGTTTTTGTGTATGATGTCAGGTATGGGTTCCTGTTTCATACTTTTACAGATGGACGTCCAGTTTTGTCAGCACTATTTGTTGAAGACATTGTCTTTTCCGCATTTAATGGACTTAGACCTTTTGTCAAAGATCAGATGTCTATAGGTGAATGGATTTACTAACTGGGTTCTCAATTCTGTTCCATTGTTCTAGGTGACTGTCAGTGTACCAGTATCAGGCTGTTTTGACTACCGTGGCTATATGGCAGGTTCTGAGATCAGGTAGTGTGAGGCCTCCTACTTTGTTCTTTTTCTTCAATAATGCTTTGCTTATCCAGGGCCTCTTTCCTTTCCATATAGAGTTGGTGATTAGTTTTTCATCTCATTAAAGAAAGCTGTTAATATTTGAATCAGGATTGGATTACATCTTTGGGTAGAATTGACGTTTTTGCAATGTTGAGTCTTCCCATCCATGAGTATGGTAGGTTTTTCCATTTATGTAGGTCTCTTTTGGTTTCTTGCAATAGTGTTTTGTATTTTTCATTGTATAGGTTTTTATATCCCTGGTTAGATTTATTCTTAGGTGTTCTATCTTTTTAGGGACTATTAAAAATAGTATTGTTTTCCTGATTTACTTTTTAAAGTTCTCTTTGTTGGTATATAGGAATCAACTGATTTTTGTCTGTTGATCTTGTATTCTGCTACTCTGCTGAATCTTTCTATTAGTTCCAGTAGTTTTCTTGTGAAATTTTTGGGGTTCTGTATATATAGTACATCATCTGTGAATAGGGATAGTTTTACTTCTTCCTTTCAAATTTGGATGACCTTTATTTCTTTTTTCTTGCCTTATTGCTCTTGCTAGGACTTCCAGCACAATGTTAAATAGGAGTGGTGATAAAGGGCATCCTTGTCCTGTTCCCCTTCTCAGGGGGAATGCTCTCAGCCTCTCTCTGTCTAGAATGATGTTGACTGTTCGTTTTATATAGATGTCCTTTATTATGTTGAGGAATTTCCCCTCTATATCTAATCTATTGAGAGTTTTTATCAGGAATGGGTGTTGGACTTTATCAAATGCCTTTTCTGTGTCAATTGAGATGATCATGTGATTCTTTTCTTTTTTTCTATTTATGTGGTAGATTACTTTGATTGATTTTCTAATGTTGAACCATCCTTGTATAGCTGGTATGAATCTTACTTGGTCATGGTGTATTTTTTTTTTCTATATGATGCTAAATTCTATTGGCTAGAATTTTGTTGAGATATTTTGAACCTATATTCATGAGAGATACTGATCTGTAATTTTCTTTTTTTGTGGTGTCTTTGCCTGGCTTTGGTATCAGGGTTATGCTGGCTTCATAGAATAAATTTGGGAGTATTCCTTCCTTCTCTATGCTCTGAAATAGTTTAAGTAGTACTGGTGTGGTCTCTTCTCTGAATGTTTGGTAGAATTCTCCAGTGAAGCTGTCCAGGCCAGGGCTTTCTTTTTTGGGTGGGGAGGTTGTTATTACCTCTTCGATCTCATCTGTTGTTATGGGTCTGTTCAGATTTTCTATCTCAGTTTGTATTAGTTTGGGTAGATAGTGTGTTTCCAGAAATTTGTCCATTTCCTCTACGTTCTCAAATTTGTTGGCATACAAATTTTTCATAGTATTCTGTTATGATCCTTTTTATTTCAGTTGGATCTGTTGTAATGTTCCCCATTTTATTTCTTATTTGGGTTATTTGCTTCCTCTCCTGTTTTTCTTTTGTCAGTTTGGCCAATAGTTTGTCAGTTTTCTTGATCTTTTCCAAGAACCAACTTTTGGTCTTGGTCGTTCTTCCTGTTGTTTTTCTGTTCTCTATTTCATTTATTTCTGCTCTAAAGTTTACTATTTCCAGTCTTCTGGTGACTGTGGGCTTCTTTAGCTGTTCTCTTTTGATTGTTTGAGTTGTAAGGCTAATGTTTTTATTTTGGCCTGTTCTTCTTTCTTGATGTGTGCATTTTTTGTTATAAATTGACCTCCGAGCATTGCCTTTGCTATGTCCCAAAGATTTTGGTGTGATGTGTTTTCATTCTCATTTGTCAGAATTTTTTTATTCCCACTTTGATTTCTTCTATTACCAAGTTGTTTTTAAGCAAGGTGTTATTCAGTTTCCATGTATTTAATTTTTTTCCTTGCTCTTCATGTTATTGATTTGTACTTATTTGGTGTTGTGATCGGAGAGAATGTTTTGTATTATTTCAGTGTTTTGGATTTTATTGAGGGTTGCTTTGCAGCCTAAAATGTGCTGTATTCTGCAGAATGTTACATATGTGTTGGAAAAGAATGTATACTTTGTTGCTGTTGGGTGGAGTGTTCTATATATGTCTATGAGGTCAAGTTAGCTGATTGTTGCCTTTAGATCTTCTGTATCTTTGTTGAGTTTATTTCTAGATGTTCTGACCTTTACCAAGAGTGGTGTGTTGAAGTGTCCTACTATTATTGTGGCACCGTCTATTTCTCTTTTCAGTGCTGTTACAGTTTATTTTCTGTATTTTGGAGTCCTGTGCATAGACCAAACATAACAATGATTGTGAAAATGACACAGGATCAGGCTGTGTTTCATTCTGTTGTACATAGGGTTGCTATGCATTGAAACCTACTCCATGGCACCTAACAACAACAAATGTCTTCTTGGTGTATTGTCCCTTTAATCATTATATCATGTCTTTCCTTGTCTTTTATGGTATATTTTACCTTAAATTCTATTTTATTTGAGATTAGCATTGCCACTCCTGCTCTTTTTTGGTTACTGTTTGCTTGATATATATTTTTTTTCCATCCTTTGATTTTTAATATATTTATGTCTCTGTGTGTAAGGTGTGTCTCTTTTAAACAGCATATTGATGGGTAGTGGTCATGGATTAGATTGTGTCCCCCAAAAATATGTGTCAACTTGGTTAGGTCATGATTCCCAGTATTGTGTGGTTGTCCTCCATTTTGTGATTTTCCTATGTGTTATAAATCATAATCGCTGCCTGTGGTTAAAGAGGATTAGAGTGAGATGTAACACCCTTGCTCAGGTCACATCCCAGATCCCATGTAAAGGGAGTTTCCCTGGGGTGTGGTCTGCTCCACCTTTAATCTTACAAGAGATAAAAGAAAAGGGAAGCAAGCAGAGAGTTGGGGACCTCATACCACCAAGAAAGCCATGCCAGGAGCAGAGGTGTTTGCTGACTCTTTACGTTTTTCGTCTTTTTTATTTTGATGAGTACGTTTGTTAGTTTTCTTTGTGGTTACCTTGAAATTTACCCTTATTTTCCTAAGTTTGAACCAGTCTTTCATTACTTGATATCACCTTCCTCTCCATTTGAAAGTTCTATACCTACATCGTCTATTCCCCCTTCTATTATTTTGACATTGTCATAATTTGCAGATTGACCTTTCTGTTTCCCTATTTTAAGTCTTTTAATTTGTTTTATTATTGAGAGTTCTTTACTTATGTTGGTATCTGGCTGATACTGTCCTGTGTCCTATACTCAGGTTATTGTCTGATGTTGTTTGTTCTCTAACCAAAGGACTCCCATTAATATTTCTTGTAAGTTTGGTTTGGTTTTTGTGAATTCCCTTAATTTCTGTTTATATGGAAATGTCCTAATGTCACCATTGTATTTTGGAAGGGAGGGGTGGTGTGCGCCTGGTGTGGCAGCAGGCCTGAGTGCTGGGGATGCTCTAGCCATGGCAGAGTGTCAGGGGCCAGTGGGGAGGGGGCAATGTGGCATACGGGGCTAAGTGGAGAGAAAGAAAAAAAGAGAGTGGCACAGCAGTAGCTGGCAGGTGGGGGTGGGCAGACCTGAGGACCAGCAGGAATGGGCCGCAAGTGGCATACAGGGCTAGGTGAGAGGCAGAAAGAAAAGAAAAAGAGAGAGAAAGAAAAAACGGTGGGGGCAGTGAGACAGTAGCCAGAAGGTGGTGGTGGGGTAGACCCAGGGGCTGGAGGAGGGCAGAGGAGGTGGCATACAGGGCAGAAGGGTGAGAAGTGAGTGTCTTAGGCTGGGTTCTCTAGAGAAGCAAAACCAGTGAGGTATATATATATATGTATATATACGTATATACACATATACATACATACATATGGAGTGTATACATGTGTATATATACGTATATACACATATACATACATACATATGGAGCCCTGGTGGCATAGTGGTTAAGAGTTCAGGCTGCTAACCAAAAAGTCAGCAGTTCAAATCCACCAGCTACTCCTTGGAAACCCTATGGGGCAGTTCTACCCTGTCTTATAGGGTCACTATGAGTTGGAATCAAATATATATCATATACAGAGAGAGAGAGCTACTCGACGTTCAAGAGCAAGTTTCAGAGTCTCTTCTAACATCCGTTTTGCTCTTTTCTTTCTTTCTTGTCTTTTTAATGACCTCTAGCTTTCTTCATTTATGATGTCCTTGATGTCATTCCACAACTTGTCTGGTCTTCAGTCATTAGTGCTCAACGCGTCAAATCTATTCTTGAGATGGTCTCTAAATTCAGGTAGGATATACTCAAGGTCATACTTTGGCTCTCGTTGACTTGTTCTAATTTTCTTCAGTTTCAACTTGAACTTGCGTATGAGCAATTGATGGTCTGTTCCGCCTTGTTCTGACTGATGATATTGAGCTTTTCCATCGTCTCTTTCCACAGATGTAGTCGATTTGATTCCTGCATATTCCATCTGGCGAGGTTCATGTGTATAGTCGGCCGTTTATGTTGGTGAAAAAAGGTATTTGCAATGAAGAAGTTGTTGATCTTTCAAAATTCAATCGTGCAATTTCCAGCATCGTTTCTATCACCAAGGCCATATTTTCCAACTACCGATCCTTCTTCTTTGTTTCCAACTTTTGCATTCCAATCACCGGTAATTATCAGTGCATCCTGATGGTATGTTCCATCAATTTCAGACTGTAGAAGCTCGTAAATATCTTCAATTTCTTCATCTTTGGCCTTACTGGTTGGTGTGTAAATTTGAATAATAGTCGTATAAGCTGGTCTTCCTTGTAGGCGTATAGATATTATCCTATCACTGACAGCACTGTACTTCAGGATAGATCTTGAAATGTTCTTTTTGACGATGAATGCAACGCCATTCCTCTTCAAGTTGTCATTCCCGGCATAGTAGACCATATGATTGTCTGATTCAAAATGGCCAATACCAGTCCATTTCAGCTCACTAATGCCTAGGATATCAATCTTTATGCGTTCCATTTCATTTTTTATTATTTCCAAGTTTCCTGGATTCATACTTTGTACATTCCACGTTCCAATTATTAATGGATGTTTGCAGCTATTTCTTCTTTGAGTCATGCCACATCAGCAAATGTAGGTCCCAAAAGCTTGACTCCATCCACATCATTAAAGTCGACTCTTTTTTGAGGAGGCAGCTCTTCCCCAGTCGTTTTTTGAGTGTCTTCCAACCTGGGGGGCAGGAAGGGGGCGCATCTTCTGACATTATATCAGACAATGTTCCACTGCTATTCATAATGTTTTCACTGGCTAATTCTTTTCAAAGTAGACTGCTGGGTCCGTCTTCCTAGTCTGTCTTAGTCTGGAAGCTCAGCTGAAACCTGTCCACCATGGGTGACCCTGCTGGTATCTGAATACTGGTGGCATAGCTTCCAGCATCACAGCAACACACAAGTCCCCACAGTATGACAAACTAACAGACATGTGGGGAAGAACACGCTCGGCATTTCTCAAGCTGAAAGAACTGAAGAAAAAATTCAAGCCTAGAGTTGCAATAGTGAAGGATTCTATGAGGAAAATATTAAACGATGGAGGAAGCATCAAAAGAAGATGAAAGGAATACACAGAGTCATTACACCAAAAAGAATTGGTCGACATTCAACCATTTCAAGAGGTAGCATATGATCAGGAACCGACAGTACTGAAGGAAGAAGTCCAAGCTGCACTGAAGGCATTGGCGAAAAACAAGTCTCCAGGAATTGATGGAATATCAATTGAGATGTTTCAACAAACGGATGCAGCGCTGGAAGTACTCATTCATCTATGCCAAGAAATCTGGAAGACAGCTACCTGGACAGCTGACTGGAAGAGATCCGTTTTTATGCCTATTCCCAAGAAAGGCCATCCAGCTAAAGGCAGAAATTATTGAACAATATCATTAATATCACACACAAGTAAAATTTTGCTGAAGATCATTCAAAAGCGGCTGCAGCAGTATGTCTACAGGAACTGCCAGAAATTCAGGCAGGATTCAGAAGAAGATGTGGAACTAGGGATATCATTGTTGATGTCAGATGGATCCTGGCTGAAAGCAGAGAATACCAGAAAGATGTTTACCTGTATTTTATTGACTATGCAAAGGCATTTGACTATGTGGATCATAACAAATTATGGATAACATTGCAAAGAATGGGATTTCCAGAACCCTTAATCGTGCTCATGAGGAAACTATACATAGATCAAGAGGCAGTTGTTCAGACAGAACAAGGGGATACTGCGTGGTTTGAAGTCAGGAAAGATGTGTGTCAGAGTTGCATCCTTTCACTATATCTATTCAAATCTGTATGCTGAGCAAATAACCCGAGAAGCTGGACTATATGAAGGAGAATAGGGCATCAGGATTTGAGGAAGACTCATTAACAACCTTTGATATGCAGATGACACAACCTTGCTTGCTGAAACTGAAGAGGACTTGAAGCACTTACCGATGAAGATCGAAGACTACAGCTTTCAGTATGGCTTACACCTCAACATAAAGAAATCAAAAATCCTCACAACTGGACCAATAAGCAACGTCATGATAAACAGAGAAAAGATTGAGGTTGTCAAGGATTTCACTTTACTTGGATCCACAATCAACACCTGTGGACGCAGCAGTGAAGAGATGAAAAGATGCTTTGCATTGGGGAAATCTGCTGCAAAAGACCTCTTTAAAGGGTTGAAAAGCAAAGATGTCACCTTGAAGACTAAGGTGTGCCTGACCCAAACCATGGTATTTTTCAACTGCATCATATGCATGTGAAAGCTGGGCAATGAATAAGGAAGACTGGAGAAGAACTGATGCCTTTGAATTGTGGTGTTGGCAAAGAATATTGAGTATACCATGGACTGCCAAAAGAACGAACAAATCTGTCTTGGAAGAAGTACAACTTAGAAGCAAGGATTACGAGACTATGTCTTACATACTTTGGACATGTTGTCAGGAGGGATCATCCCTGGAGAAAGACATCATGCTTGGTAAAGTACAGGGTCAGTTGAAAAGAGGAAGACCTTCAACGAGATGGATTGACGCAAGTGGCTGCAACAATGGGCTCAAGCATAACAACAATTGTGAGCATGGAGCAGGACTAGGCAGTGTTTCATTCTCTGATGCATAGGGTTTCTATGAGTTGGAACCAACTGGACAGCACCTAACAACAACAACAAATATATATATATATATAGAGAGAGAGAGAGATTTATATCAAGGAAATGGCTCTCGTGGTTGTAGAAGCTAGCAAGTCCCAAGTCCATGGGTCAGGCATCAAGTATCAGGCTGCAGTTTCTCCTGACTCACGTAGCTGCAAGAGCTGTTGAACTCAATATCCACAGGTAAGACAGCAGGCTGCTGGCCCAAGTCCCAAGAACTAGAGGTCAGATGCTGATGAGCCAAATGCAGGATCCAGAGCAGAACAAGAGCCAGCGATCTTTGCCAGTAAGTCCACATATATTGGATGCACGCCACATCCCCAAGGAAACTCCCTTTCAACTGATTGTCTACTCATAGCAGATCTCATCATGGGAGGTGATTACATCATTATACAATTGCCAAACTACATCTTAACTGCCAAACCACTGAGACTCATGGCCCAGCCAAGATGACACACTACCTTAATGATCATAGTGAAAAAGAGTATTTCTCTGGTTGCTGGGTGCTCTGTCTCCTGTTGAGAGCTCCATGAAGTTGCCTTCCCACACTCTCTCTCTGTAGTCATTGCTGGCTGTGTTTCAAGATGGCAACACTGTGCCATGTTAGTTGTCAGAGGATCTCCACTCCATATCTCTCCTCGTTCTCTGTTTTCCGTCAGTTTCTTCTTCCATTTGGTTTTTGATCTAGTTCTTTATCCCTTCATTTGATGCTTAGGGTTCCAGGATTGACATTTGAACCCATTTTACTTAGTTTTTTGGGTCTTTGCTGCAGATGGTTGGCATGGTATATCTGTCTAGGGTGACATACTGGCTCTGCCTACTCCATGCATATTCTCGCCTCAGACTGAAAGCCTTTTCTTGCGTGCAAGATAAAATAACTTTAGTCGTGGCAGAGACTGCTGGTTAACCACAAAAAAAGAATCCCTTTCTTTAGTGTTGTTTTTATTAGTTGCTGTCGAGTCACCTCCAACTCATGGCAACCCTATGTATAACAAAACAAAATGTTGCCAATCCTGTACCATCTTCATGATCATTGGTATGTTTGAGTCAGGGCTTCAAACCATAGTTTTTTCCATTCCAGTTATCATTCTCGTTCATCAAAATTATAAAAATTTGGTTCTGTTCAGGTTTTGCTTTGTTGATCATGACTGAACAAGTTTGAACTGGTGCAAACCTGTTTTTAATCTCTGATCTCAGATTTATATTCTGCAAATGGATAACCTGGAGCAATTTCATCTGAAGAAACATGGCCACCAAATTCATTCCTTATATTGCAAATAATGTTGCAATTTTATGTTAACTTGAATTTTGTTCATCCTAAGATTTTCTAATTAGTTTTGAAAGTAACGATATTAAACTACTTCTTTCTACAAATTCATTAATAGTGAAATCTAAAGTGATGATGATGTTCAATTTTAATCACTGTCTCAAAATATTTCAATACAAAGGAAAACATGATGTAAAATATATTATTTTTTAATTCCATTTTTAAAAGTATACTAGAATTCACTACAGCACTGAGTCACTTTAAAAATAGTATTGTGATAAAAACACTTCTAACATACTGTATAAATACTAAATTGAAGATTCAAAATACTTTTTTTAGTAGGAAATTCTCAACTTAATACTCTAAAATACACCAAACACAAATTTAATTTTAATATAGGTGAGATTTCACTGCTAACACTTAATAGTCACATAAAATTGACAAGAATTTATTCATGAAATATTAGAAATACAAAGTGTGCTATCATACTTAATATATCAATACATAAAGGCAAAGTGCAATAAAATATGTAATACTTTAATATTTACCCAGTTCTAAGTTAAAGAATTGCCATACCATTACACAAAATAAACATTTTATTACAAATATAGATTTAATTCATACACAATTATACAATTCATTTAGAAAACATCACTGCAAAAACCATAATTACTCTTTTTTTATTTAAGCTATCCACGTTATCTCACAAGATGTATTTCAAACCTGAGAAAGCTCTCTCAACACTGACCTGAGTAGCTGGTGCACTCAAAACTACCATAGCAATTTCATATAACTGGAGATAATGTGAACAGTTTTTGTCATGGATTTAATTGTGTCCTCAAAAGTGTGTGTCAATTTGGCTAGGCCATGAATCCCAGTATTGTGTGGTTGTTCTCCATTTTCTGATTTGATGTAATTATCCTCCATTTTGTGATGTATTATAAATCCTAGCCTCTATGCCTGTGATTATGGTCCCATTTGGGAGTGAGTTGTCTGTTATGTTAATGAGGCAGAATTAGGATGGGATGTATCTTGAGTCACTTTACTAGAGGGTCACCACCCTTACCACCAGTCACCACCCTTACCACCCTTATTCAAGTTGCACCCTAACTTGAGTCATAGCTTTTATCTTACAAGAGATAAAAGGAGAAAGAAGAAAGCAGAGATAGGAATCTCAATATCACCAGGAAGAGTCGGGAGCAGAGCACGTCATTTGGACCTGGGGTCCTGGCGCTGAGAAACTCCTAGAACCAGGAGACACAGAGAGAGAGCTGTAACACCAGATATGGCACAAGGGTATCAGAAGAGGCAGCAGCAGAACCAGAAGACCAGCGCCAGATGGTGCAGGAGCCGACCCACAGAGTGAAAGAGCTTAGTGCTTTTGGGCAGGAGGCTTCCTATTGGAGTGAGGTGTCTCTGCGCAATTATCAGTGGAGCTAAAGAGCTTTGTAACACTTGCCCAAGCAGGGCAGAGGCCATGCCAAGGGGCGGAGGGGCCAAGGGCCAGAGAGAGGCCTGCCTGCAGACACCGCTGAGAAAAGGCTGTCTTCATCAACACGGATCTTCCTCCAGAGCCAACAAAGC
This sequence comes from Trichechus manatus latirostris, assembly GCF_000243295.1. Taxonomy (NCBI): domain Eukaryota; kingdom Metazoa; phylum Chordata; class Mammalia; order Sirenia; family Trichechidae; genus Trichechus; species Trichechus manatus. Next base: position 4,455,805 of record NW_004444062.1, read on the forward strand.
CTTCCCCACAAGCCAGCACTGTGAATTTGGACTTCTAGTCTCCTAAACTGTGAGAAAATAAATTTCTGTTTTTTAAAGCCATCCACTTGTGGTATTTCTGTTATAGCAGCACTAGATAACGAAGACAGTTTTCTTCCCAAAATTCAAGAATACCTTTTTTTCTCGCAACTCTTTGTACACCATCAAAGCTTGTTAATATAGAGTCAATATTAACAGTACAGTCGTTTGATATCAATTTAACTTCTTTTATTTCATTTTGAGAAATAACTCCATCTCATCAACATCATCATTTGAAACGATAGTATTTCCTGAATTGCTTTCCTTTGTTACATTTTCAGTATTGCTCCTTTTCAGATTTTCTATCATTTCCTAAATGCTTTTTAAATGTAATATGGCCTTCACCTTAAGTTCAGAACTAATTAGAATTTGATAACAAGGATCCAGATAATCTGCTCCTAATATGCTATCATTTTCAATAACTTTTTCCCTGATGTTAAATTTTTCAATCAATGTGTTTCCAAATGTATTATTAAGAATCTTAATTTTAGCTTAGTTTGCTGATTTCTTCCATTTGGAGTCCCACTTTACAACATTCTTAGACATTTATCCAGCACCCTTTGAAGAAAAATCTCACTTCACAGTGATGCCATCAAGTTGTTTTTAGTGAAATAACAGTAATACTGCAATTGAAACATTAATTTTCTTTCCACTAGTTGCTGATGTTTGTTAACATTTCGATTTGTGAAATAAATATGAAATTTAAACAATAAGTACAAACAATGTGTGATAGCACATTTAAATCAAGATTTAATACAAGAATGGAATCATCAAAAAATTATATACTATTTTCTATTTCTTGAATTTAAATATCACACTTAAAAACGTGAATAATGTACATATAAAATTTTTAGTCACCTGACAAATTTCTGTTCACATGAAACTCAATTCAGAACTTGATGCAGTTTAATCAGCTCTTTCAGATTACTAACTACAAGTATTCTCAATCACCAAGCATTTCTCACACCTTCAGTAGGCATTGCTCATGTTACTGTCAGAGAGGTCCAGCACAGAGCGGAAATAGCGAACTCTGACTGGCCTGTGAGTTGTCTTGCATAACAGCAGTCATCACCTATAGTGAAGTCATCACCTGTAGCTGAAGCAATGAACTGTACCCTTACCAGCCATGTGCATTCAGTATACATGGGTGCCAGATGCAAATCAAACACAAATGGTCCAGTGGTCTTGCTTACAACTTAAAAATTATCATTGAACCGAAAATAAACCATCGAGTAGATTCCGACTCATAGCGACCCTATTGGACAGAACAGAACTGCCCTCCTCAAGTGCTCTCCCCCCTCCTTAGGGTTTCCAAGGAGTAGCTGGTGGAGTCTAACTGCCAACCTTTAGGTTAGCGGCCAAAATAGCAGAGTGAAAAAAACAACAATTTTCTATTTCGGTTCAGGTTCAGAAAAACTTTTTTTTTTTTTTTTCCCATTTGGGTTTTGGTTTCACTCTGGCGAAAATTTCGAGTTTTTTGGTTTCAGTTTTTGGTTCCATTCCAGTTTGAAGCCCTGGTTGGAGTCCATTGTTTTGGCTATTGTGTCAATCCATCTCATTGAGGGTTTCCCTTGTTTTTTCTGACCTTCTACTTTAGCAAACATGATGTCCTTTTCTAGCCATTGGTCTTTCCTGATGCCATGTCCAAAGTAAGAGAGTTGAAGTCTCATCATCCCCAATTCTAAGGAACATTCTGCTTCTATTTCTTCTAAGACTGATTTGTTCATTTTTTTGGCAGTCCATGGTATATTCAATATTCTTTGCCAACACTACAGTTTGAACATGTCAATTCTTCTGTCTTCCTTTTTCACCATCCAACTTTCACATGCATATGAGTTGATTGAAAAGATAATAGCTTGGGTCAAATGCACTATCAGTTGAGAATTATGTTCTACTACTAAAGAAATACTCTGTTGTGAAAATCCTATGGCTCACAACAGAATACTTCCTTAGCAATAGAACATAATTTTCAACTGAGTACATTACAGCCCAGAATAAAGATTATATTTCCCAGCCTTCTTTTCAGCTGGATGTAGTCATGTGACTATGTTCCGGCCAACTGGATGTAAGTAATCTCCAGGCAACCTCCAGGAATGTTCTTAACGGGAAGAGCTTTTCTCTTCTTTGTTACTTCCCTCTTAAGTGCTTAAGTTTGAGCAGTCAACATGGACTGTGAAATGGAAGCCAGGAAGTGAGCTTGGAGGAACAATAAGACAGAAGGTACCTGGGTCCCTGCTAATGGAGTCGCTGCCATACCAGGTCTGGAGTGCCTACCTCTGGGCTTCATTTCTACAGAAGAGAGAAATAAATTTCTATCTTGCATATCCTACTATTGTTTTTGGGCTTTCTGTCACACACAACCTAACCCTAATCCTAACTGATGTATAATTTAAGAGATGATCTAGTGGCAAAATTACTTTTAGAAGATGGGTGACAATAATGTCAACTGAATGCTCTCCAGAAGAAATGAGCAGAAAGCTGGGGGTTTGGGACTGGGAAGCTAATAAGGACAGAAGCTGAAGAAGAGAGAGGGACCCGGCAACATGGTGAGAAATTAGAGCCACTAATGACGATCTGAGATAGGGGGAGATATCATGGGGCAAAGATTTAGCCAAAGGATTTTTAAGTTACCAGTTGTACTCTCCGACAATGTAATTTCCTGATGTTACCACTGAAATATCAGTAAATGTTTAATATACACAATAGTCTGATGTGAGCAGGTTTTTTGGAAAATTAAGGAAAAGGCATCAAGACATAGCAAAAGTGAGACCAAAAACGCTGTACATTCAGTGGAAATCAGAGCATACAAAAAACATAAGCTCTCCCCAACCCCCAGAAAAATGAGTAGAAATGCTGGCTATCCCATTCAATTTGGAATGGGTTTTGGAGTCAATATTTTACATGTATTTATGTATTTTGTTTCCATATATATACATATATATTACACATACTTTTATATTTTTACCAGAAATAGAGCCACTCTAAACATGCTCAGCAATTTACTTTTGTTTTGTTTTTACCAATCTATGCCATAGGCATCTTTCCAAGTCTGGACATATAGGTCAATCTCACCGTTTAATGTTGTTGTTCTTATTAGGTGCCATTGAATCGGTTCCGACTCATAGCAACGCGATGTACAACAGAACAAAACACTGCCCGATCCTGCATCATTTTCACAAATGTTGCTATGTTTGAGTCCATTTTTGCAGCCACTATGTCAATCCATCTCATTGAGGGCCTTCCCCTTTTTCACTGATCCTCTGCTTTACCAAGCATGATGTCCTTCTCCAGGGACTGGTCCCTCCTGATAACATGTCCAAAGTACGTGAGACGAAGTACTTCTAAGGAGCATCCTAGGTGGGCAGGCGGGGAAAGCAGCGGGGCGCGGGGCCATCCCGCACGCCTCTCAGGCTTGCATGGGTGGGGGACACCCCCCCCACCCGGCCAGTGTTACAGCCATCTTGCAGCAGCTCTCGCTGAATCCTGGGCTGAGAGAGAATGATCGTCACCGCGCTGTCCCCACTCCAGGTCTATTCGATATTCTTCACCAACACCATAATTCAAACGCATCAATTCTTCTTCGGTTTTCCTGATTCATTGTCCAACTTTCGCATGCATATGAGGTGATTGAAAATACCATGGCTTGGGTCATGCGCACCTTAGTCCTCAGAGTGATATCTTTGCTATTTAACACTTGAAAGCTGTCTTTTGCAGCAGATTTGCCCAATACAATGGGTTGTTTGATTTCTTGACTGCTGCTTCCATGGGTGTTGATTGTGGATCCAAAATGAAATCCTTGACAACGTCAATATTTTCTCCATTCACTATGATGTCGCTTATTGGTCCAGTTGTGAGAACTTCTGTTTTCTTTATGTTGAGATATAATCCATACTGAAGGCTGTAGTCTTTGATCTTCATCAGCAAGTGCTTCAAGTCCTCTTCACTTTGAGTATGCAAGGTTGTGTCATCTGCATGTCGCAGGTTGTTAATGAGCCTACCTCCAATCCCGATGCCCTGCTATACTTTATATAGTCCATCTTCTCGGATTATTTGCTCAGCATACAGATTGAATAAGTATGGTGAAAGGATACAGCCCAGACACACTTTTCCTGGCTTTACACCACGTAGTATCCCCTTGTTCTGTTTGAATGACTGTCTCTTGGTCTATGCACAGATTCCTCATGAGCACAATTAAGTGTTCTGGAATTCCCATTCTTTGCAATGTTAGCCATAATTTGTTATGATCCACACAGTCAAATGCCTTTGCATA
>NW_004444062.1:4460231-4477611 GCF_000243295.1 Trichechus manatus latirostris
ATGTTAGCCATAATTTGTTATGATCCACACAGTCAAATGCCTTTGCATAGTCAATAAAACACAGGTAAACATCTTTCTGGTATTCTCTGCTTTCAGCTAGGATCCATGTGACATCAGTAATGATATCCCTCGTTCCACATCTTCTTCTGAATCTGGCTTGAATTTCTGGCAGTTCCCAGTCGATATACTGCTGCAACCACTTTTGAATTATCATCAGCAAAATTTTACTTGTGTGTGATGTTAGTGATATTGTTCAATAATTTCTGCATTCTGTTGGATCACCTTTTTTGGGAATGGGTACAAATATGAATCTCTTCCAGTCAGCTGGCCAGGTAGCTGTCATCCATATTTCTTGGCATAGATGAGTGAGCACTTCCAGCACTGTATCCATTTGTTGAAACACCTCAGTTGGTATTTCATCAATTCCTGTAGCCTTGTTTTTCATCAATGCCTTCAGTGCAGCTTGGACTTCTTCCTTCAGTACCATCGGTTCTTGGTCGTATGCTACCTCCTGAAATGGTTGAACGTTGACCAATTCTTTTTGGTATAGTGACTCTGAGTATTCCTTCCATCTTCTTTTGATGCTTCCTGTGTCATTCAATATTTTGCTCATAGAATCCTTCACTATTGCAACTCAAGGCTAGAAATTTTTCTTAAGTTCTTTCAGCTTGAGAAATGCTGAGCATGTTCTTCCCTTTTGGTTTTCTAACTCCAGGACTTTGCATATGTCATTATAATACTTTACTTTGTAGATACAAGAGACTAAACGGACAGCTTCTGTCCGGAGGTGAGATGGGAAGGCAGAGAGGGTTAGGAGCTGGTTGAATGGACATGAGGAATCAGGGGTGGAAAGGAGGAGTTGCTGTCACAGTATGGGGAGAGCAATTAGAGTCACATAACAAGGTATGTATAAAATTTTGTATGGGAAAAAATAAAACTTTACTTTGTCTTCTCAAGTTGTGGATGACATCAAGAACATCATACATGAAGAAAGCAAAAGGTCATTAAAAAGAAAGGAAAGAAAGAAAATACCAAAATGGATGTCAGAAGAGACTCTGAAGCTTGCTCTTGAACATAGAGTAGCTAAAACAAATGGAATAAATGATCACATAAAAGAGCTGAACATCCTTTAATAGCTTCATAGTACTCTATCATAAGAAAGTACCATAATTGATTTAACTACTTCGTGTTGATGTAAATTCACTTTTTGCAATTGTTAAACAATGTAACACTTGAACATGTAATTGTACATATGAGTAATGAAGTATACCTGTAGAATAAATTACAGGAAGTGGCTTTGCTGGGTTTCAGAGTATACACATTTTTGATCGTAGTAGATATTAACACATTACACTCCAGAAAGTCCACCAATGAGGTATCAGAGTGCCCATTTGCCTGTATTTTCACCACACTAGAGGTTATAAAACTCAAGCTGTTTATTGTTTTCATATTGATTTATAAAACCTGTTTATATATTAAACATATTAATAATCTGTCCCTATACATTTTACAAACATTTTTCTCAGTCTGTCATTTGTCTTTTAATTTCGCTTATGGTGTCCATTGCCATGCCCAAGTTTTTAATTTTAGAGACTGCTTAGAAAGACTTTACAACTCCAAAATATAAACAAAATTTTTCTATCATTTATGACTCATAATTCCTTTAAAGATACACTACAAAAATATAACAATTGAGTTAATTCTCTGGAGTCAATCTTCCTGAGTTCAAATCTTGATTATGCCATTTACTTGTTGTGTAACCTCAAGAAATTTAATTAACCTCTATGTGCCTTGGTTTCCTCAACTGATAAATGGAGATAATAATAGCATTTATACCTCATAGGGCTCTTTCAAGGATTAAATGAGTTAGTACATAACTGTTTAGAAGAGCCCTTGCAACACAGAAATTTTCAATAAACATTAGCTACTATTATTTTTGCTGCATTTTAATGACAGTAATTTCCCAAAATGTTTTAGTATCTGATATGGTATATAAATAAATGCTCTGGAAATGCCTCTAATCCTTCTAAGTGTTCTTAACTTTTCTGTCGCTTGTCTGTATCCATAAAAATAAAACTCTGCAACTGAAGATAGACAGAAAACTGAAGACTGGAAATGAGGGCAGACTGTTATTGCAAATCAACCAGAAGTACCAACTGCAACAACTCAACACTGCGTAAGTAAAGAGAAGGGCATAGGTAGGAATGTATGTTTCAACTGTGAGTCTTGCCCTATCTGGGCTCTCAGACAGCAGCTGCACAAATATGTTTCATCTCATCTGAGGCAAATGTGCCATTCATATTCAAAGGACATTTAGCAGTGAAGCATTGGTGGTTCAGGGGTGGAATTCTCACCTTCCATGCAGGAGATAGGGGTTTGATTTTTGCCAATGATAGTGAAGCCACCACTTGTCTGTCGTTGGAGGCTTGCATGTTGCTATGATGCTGAGTGGGTTTCAGCAGAGCTTGCAGACTAAGACAGACTAGGAAGAAAGGCATGGCGATCTACTTCCAAAAATCAGCCAATGAAAACCCTATGTCACAATGGTCCAATCCCCAACCAATCATGGGGATGGCACAGACCAGGCAGCATCTCTCAACAGGGTGGCCATGAGTCGGGGTCTGATTAGACAGCAGCTAACTAGCTAACCACATACATTTAGCAAGTCTCAGAGACCACCTTGTGATTGAATCTCTTCATATCTTTCAAAATCTCTTAGTCTCAGGCAACTGTATGTTGTTATCTAGAGAGCTTCATCACTGTCCTCATTAAGGATTGTGGCTGGAAGACCAATATCATTCACTATTTTATAGTGATATAGTATGTTTGTTAGTTTTTTCATTTATTTTATTTTCTGTTGTTGAGAATATACACAGCAGTACACCAGTTCAACAATTTCTGCATGTACAATTCAGTGACGTTGATTATATCCTTTGAGTTGTGCAATTGTTCTCACCTTCCTTTCCCGAAATATTCCTTCCCCTTTAAGATGAACTCACTGCCCCGTAAACTTCCTATCTAACCTTTCAAGTTGCTGTTGTCAGTTTGATCCCATATAAATAGTTCTTTTAAAAAGCACAATGCTCAAAGCAGACATTCTTTACTAATTAAGAAAAATTACTGTCTGGTTTAAAGAAGACTTCAGTGGATATTTTTGGTTTAATGTTTAAAGATTATCTCAGGGCAATAGTTTCAAGGGTTCATCAAACCTCTATGGCTCCAGAAAGTCTATATCCCACAAAAATTTGAAATTCTGTTCTGCATCTTCCTGTTTTGATCAAGATTCTTCTATAGAAAATTTGATCAAAACGTTTGGTAATTGTAGCTGGATTCTTCTGGTCTCATAGCAAAAGAGGCAGTTGTCCATGGAGGCAGTTAGCCACACTGTAATGCATCATATGTTTTTAATATTCACAGTGGATTTAAAATTCACAGTGATAGAATCAGATATTGACCACCACTGAAAGGTGTGCGCACATCCAGGTGCAGACCAGTGCCTGGAGAGAAAATAATAATAATGAAGATTTGTGATTAGGAGTGCCTACTCTGTGCCATATGCTTTATATCCATTGCCTCCTTTAATCCTCACACAGATTTCACAGATGAGGAGATCAAGACGCAGAGAGGTGAACCCAGCTTGTAAGTGGCAGTTAGATCTTTTTTTTTTTAATATATGTAATTTATTTTGTTTTTTGTTGTTGAGTGTTTTTTTTTTTTTTTAATAATCTTTGAAATCTACCAGAAAGGCACGTGGTACCCCAGGTATTGATAGTTCTTCTTTTAATTCTTTAACCTCTTCCATATCCGTGAGCTCTTTTTGTGCCTAAAGCTGAATGGGTTTTTTTTTCTTTTCTTCTTCTTTTTTTTTTTTTGATGAGTCTTGCCAGAGATTTCTCTGTAACATTTATCTTTTTGAAGGACCAGCTTTTGGTTTTATTTACTGACCCTTCTTTTATTATTATTTTCTAATTAATTCATTTCTGTTTCCATTTCCTTTGTGTTGACACTGACAGGTGACAGATAAGTAAACACTATTTTCAGATTGTTTCTAAGCAAACAATTCACCTCCTGATACTTTCTTTCATTTATTTTGTTTTCTGATTGCTTAAGTCAAACACTCAGTGCTTTCTTTTCAATTGCTTTCATTTCATAATAAAAGCATTTATTTGAGGTAATTTTACTTGCATTTCAAAGGATAGGGTGACTCAGCAGACATCTTGGCTACATACAGTTTATGAAAGCAGAGTTGCTTTTTCCAATTAATGCCTGTATGTGAGATGACAGCGGGAAAAATGACAAAAGTTTAGAACTGGAAGCAACATTAAGGAGAGCCGGAATCCCACACTCTACCCATGAGGGATCTGGTGCCAGACAATGAGACATTTTGTTGATATTAAAAAGCCAGTTATCATGCTGAGTCTGTGCTCTAGGTAAGAAGTCTTAAAAAGCAGAGCAGTGAAAACTCCCTCTTTCCCTCCCTCTCTTCCCAATGCATAGAACCTAGTTATCTGTTTCCTTTCATAATCAACCCAAGGCTGAAATACAGTGCAAATTCTATTTCCAAAGTTGAGCCTCAGCTAGGCACTGCCCTGAGGCCTCCTCCTCTCCTCCTGATTGGTGATGGAATAGAAGTTCTGGAAGGCAAGAGGGGCAGGTGGCTTTCCCCCTAGTTTGCTGCAAAAGCACTGTTGGTGACATCTATTTTGACTGAGATTCTAAATGCAAGAACAGGGAGCTTGAATCATCAATGTTAACTCGAGGGAAAAAAGAGCTAAGACACAATTATTCAGGCCTTTATTATGGTTCAGAATCACCTTGGCGATATTTTTGTCAAAATTATACACTCTCCATGGCCTGGATGTTAAACAATGATCTAGTCAAAGAAAAGAAGAGACTACAAAAGGTGAAAAGGAATCTAGGAATGTAGTTTTGGAAATAATTAGAAACAAGGATAAATGTTCATGACATTAAGGATGAAAACTTTGATGAGCATGAACGTCCAGGAACAAGAAAAAAAAGTATGTTACATGTTTCCTGTGGGGTATGTTTGTAAGTATTATAATAACTTTTAATAACATGGGAAAAGATGCAGGTTTAATTTTTACTGCAAAAAGCAGGATACTATGTATATGTGTGTGTGTGTATTATGATCTCAACTATTTAAATGTTTAATTTATATACACAGCAGAAAAGCTGTACAGGAAAGTCACCGAAATGTTAACAGTTGTTTGTTTTAAAAGGGATTAATGGAGAATTTTTCATTTTTTTCCTTCTTTATGCTTTTTTTTTTTTTTGTATTTTCAATATTTTTATCAAAAGCATTATTGCTTTTATAATCAGGAATAAATCGATAATGGTTTGGGGATAAAACCCTCAAATCTGCACCTTTTATTTCTTGTAATCAATTCTGGAGAAAGAAAAGAAATGAAAAAAGAAAAGGGAGAAGAGAGGAGACAGAACAGGAGACATAAGGAGAAAGAAAGTTATAATTCAGAGAAAAGGAAATATTGCTGGTTTACCAGTAGGGATGATATTTAAAATATTTAACCAGAGTCTAGCCCAGGCTCCATGCAGTGAGAACACTGGTTGACTGTATCTAACTGGTCCACACATTCTGGTATATACTCACTTTTTTTCGGGCTGACTTTACGAGAGAGGGTGCTGTTGGGAATATATCGACCATAACATTGAGCCTTAGTACACACTGTTCTCCCTGAACAGGGCACATTTCCCTCCATCTCCATTTGTCAAAGCCTGCTCAGGGGCCTCCTCTTTCATTCAGGAAGCCTTTCCTGATTATCCTAGTCAAAATAAACTTCCTCTGTTCCCCCATAGTCTTTTTTTTTTTTAAATCATGGTAAAATATACACAACAAAACATTTGCCAATTCAGTTCAGTGACACTGATTACAATCTTCTTTTTGTGCAACCATTATCACTATCCTTTGCTGAATTATTCCACCTCCATTAACATAAAGTCAGTGTTCCCTATGCAATAACTCTCCTTTCCCCTCCCTCCCACCCCCAGTAACCACTAATAAGCTTTGGTTTCTATCTATATACCTATTTCATATAAGTGAGATCATACAGTAGTTGTCCTTTATTGACCTATTTCACTCAGCATAATGTTTTCAAGGTTCTTCCATGTTGTGGCATGTATAGGGACTTCATTTCTCTTTATGGCTGAGTAATATTCCATTGTATGTATGTCCACATTTTGTTCATCCATTCATCTGTTGACAGACATTTCGGTTATTTCCTTTCCCATAGCTCTAATACACTATGTATCATAAATACTGCGTCATAGTATAATGATGTGCGGGTCTGTATTATCTTTCCTGCTATTCCTTAAATCCTTCAGAGTAGGGACCGTATCGCCACAATACCTAACTTAGCAGAGATCATGTTTGATTACTCTTACAGTTGTATTCAAGGCAATAACTCTCTGTCATCATGGAATAGCTTCCAAAGAGTTCCTGGGGTTAGGGCATCCAGTTACCTTTTGCAAATTGGGGTTGCCCGTTTCACTCACACCCTGGTTTGGACAGTTCCAGATAGTCTAGGCTGAGATGTAGCAGAGCAGAGCAATTTACTCCTAATGAGCCCCTCTGAGGAGAGGAGGGGCTCAATGGGGAGTTGGACTGACATGCAAAGGGATGCCCTCTACTGATGGTAAGAGTAAAACTGGATGTTGGTGGAGAAACTCCTTTGCTCTGGATGGCGCAGAGGGTAGGAGAGAGTTAGACAACATCACAGGATTTCAACTAGACATATTCTTAGTGATATCTGCAGGAAATACTGAGTGGTGCTTTTGCAAAAAGACAAAGAAGTTCTTAGCTTTGGAGCATCGTAGATTCAATATAATCATTCATTCATTTATTCAACAAATATTAATGGAGTCCTTGGGTAGAGTAAACAGTTAACGCACTTAGCTGTTTACTAAAAGGCTAGTGGTTCAAGTCCACCCAAAGGCACCTCAGAAGAAAGCCCTAGCAAACTACTTCCAAAAAATCAGCCATTGAGAACCCTACAGAGTACAGTTCTACTCTGGCACATACGGGGTCTACATTAATCAAAATCAACTCAACGGCAAGTGGGTTTTTATAGCCAACACATTGTCGATATTGGGAGATGTAAAGATATGATACTGCACATAGTTGAGAAGGTTACAGTGAAATGGTCACTCTCACACTCCACCTAAATCTTAGGGGATAATCCAAAGCTAAATCCAAACATCATCAGAGAGCCTTGAACTGCTTTACTGGCCACTAAATAAAACTTCACCAGAAGTATGAACCAAATAGAAAATACATAAAGCCTTATCTACCAGCACTCTCTTGATGAAGTTGGGCAGGATTCTCGGACTAGTGTCTGCCCTCTAGTGGTAAAGTTGTAATAAAGTTCTCAAATATATTGAACTCAATTCTCAATTGCTATCATTGAGGAGGAGCCCTGGTTGCCCAGTGGTTAAGAGGTTGGCTGCTAACCAAAATGTCAGCAGTTTAAATCCACTAGCTGCTCCTTAAAACCCTGTGGGGCAGTTCTACTCTGTCCTATAGGGTCACTATGAGTCAGAAAAAACTTGACAGCAAAGGGTTTGTTTGTTTGTTTTTTTATCATTGAGGAAAGAATCCGTCTATAAGGGATGAAAAGGAAAACAGTCACCCACAATTTCAGAGAAAATTGGTCTTTTCGACCCTAAGTGATGCTGGGATATTATGAACTCCTTGGTTGACTTCCACTGAAGCACTGATTTCAAGCTTCGTGCAAGCAAGCCTTACCCAAGAATTACAGACAAAGCAATACTCCTTGGTGTTGTGTTCAGACTCTTCTCTCTCCCTTTCCTCAATCTTTTTCAGTGTGCTAATAAAGAGAAGAAAACCCAACAGCAAGGAAGGAGAGGAAAGAAAGGTGTGGATAATTGGTCCCCACATAAGTGCTAACAAGTGCAGGTGTGTCCTTATGGAGTATTCACTTAAATAAATTATTCACTTTATCACACATAGTAAAGTGTTTCCAAAATAAAGCAATACCAATACACCAAGAAGAATTTATACATCAGAAAATAATCCTTCCACTCTCGTTTATAAGTAGTTAGACTTCAAACTTTGAAGCCATAAAGTAGAGGTAACCGATTCAGACTTTGGTCCCATAGGTCAGCAATGATACCATAAACAGATAGATTGCCAGTATCATACTCTTTTAAAAATAATAGCAGAGCAAATATAAAACTTGGGAAGAAATCACTGTTTCAAGAAAAACAAAACTATCTTCCCTGCTAATAATGTTGCTGTTAGGTGCCGTCGAGTTGGTTCCGACTCATAGCGACCCCATGTACAACAGAACGAAACACTGCCCAGTCATGTACAATCCTCACTAACGCCCATTGATGCTTGAGCCCATCGTTGCAGCCACTGTGTCAACCCATCTCATTGAGGGTCTTCCTCTTTTTCGCTAACCTTCTAATTTGTCAAGCATGATGCCCTTCTCCAGGGACTGGACCATCCTGATACCATGTCCAAAGTACGTGAGACAAAGTCTTTGCCATCCTTGCTTCCAAGGAGCATTCTGGCTGTACTTCTTCCAAGACAGATTTGTTCTTGCTAATAACAGGGTCATTGTTTTGATTCAAGCCTATTTTTGTTAACATATGCAGTGAAATTGATGATTTCCCAATCTTAACTAATTACAAGAGCTACAGAGAAACAATGATGGTTGTGATGGCCACTACAACTGGTCTATATCCCGGCCTTTCCCATTGTTCCAGTACTTGTCCTTCAGAATCATTCTGCAGTTCACATACACATGCAACGTTGCCTCACCCACATGCCTTCTTTTTATCTCTACTTCTTACTAGCACTTTCTTTTATTTTTATGTATGTGTGTACATATCCATGTACTTTAATCTTCTTGTTTACCTCTGCCCTCTGTCTGGCCCAGCTACTCACAACCAAAGTTAACTACTTGCTGTGATTCTTTCCATAGCGTTCTACCCATTCATATGATGATAAACATACACATACGTAGGCGTTGTCATTAACTGTTGTACAAAAAAATAGGATTGTATTATCCACTCTTGTCTTCATTATTATTCGTTTATTTGTTTGTTGGCTTAACAACAATCATGGATGCCCTCCCAGTTAACTGGTATGTATCTGTGGCAGGTTGTATCGTCCAAAAATAACCACAACAGTATGTCCTGTCCCACATGCTCTTCCAGCAACTTGCCACTCTCCTGTCAAAATTTTGTCTACTTCCCCTTCCTCTTTAACCTGGGTAGACCTTGGGGACTATCTTGACAAAGAGAATATGGCAGAAGTGATGCTACATGGCTTCCAACACTACGTTAGAAAACTAAGTTAGAAAAGGCACTATTCTCTCTCTCATCCATGCTGTGAGGATGCCCAGGCTACACTGGGAGCCCATGTGTATAAGTTCTGGCAGACAGCTCTAGTTAAGCCAACAGCGAAACTGCTAGACAAGTGAGTGAATGAGCCTCTAGATGATTCCAGACCCTACCATCGAATCACTCCCAGCTTTCTTGTCTTTCAGATGAGGCCTCAGACACCACAGAAAAGAGATGATCCATCTCTGTTGTGTCTGCAGCCTCTTTTGTGCCTTGTCCAAACAGGATCCATGAACATAGTGAAATTGTTGTTTTACGACACTAAGTTTTGGGGAACTTTGTTACATTGCAATAGATTACTGGAACAGGATTAACTCATTCTTTCTAATGGCTGCTTAATGTTTCACTGTGTCACAGTTATCTAATGCTGCTATAACAGAAATACTACAAGTGGGTGGCTATAACAAACAGAAATTTATTTTCTCACAGTTTAGGCGGCTAGATTGAATTCGGAGGCCTGGTAGCACAGTGGTTAAGACCTACGGTTGCTAACCAAAAGTCAGCAGTTCGAATCCACCAGCTGCTCCTTGGAAACCCTATGGGGTAGTTGTACTCTGTCCTATAGAGTCTCTATGTGTGGGAGTCAACTCGACAGAAATGAGTTTGGTTTTTAGATTGAATTCAGGACGCTGTCTCTCAGGGAAGGCTTTCTCTCTCTGTCAGCTCTGGGGAAAGGTCTTTGTCTCTATTTAGCTTCTATTCCTTGGCTCCTTGGTGATCTTCATGTGATATGGCATTATCTTCCCCCATCTCTGCTTACTTGCTTAATCTGCTTTTATATCTCAAAAGAGATTGACTTAAAACACACTCTACACTAATACGGTCTCATTAACATAACAAAGAAAATCCATTCCCAAATGGGATTCTAACCACAGTTATAGAGTTTAGGATTTGCAACACATATTTTGGGGGATACAATTCAATCCATAACATTCCACCCTTTGGCCCCCCAAAATCCATGTCCTTCCCACGTACAAAACACATTTACCCTATCACATCAACCCCAAGTCCAAAATTTCATAGTCTGAATCATCTGAATCACATATCAGTGAGACTTTATGTGTATTCCATCCTGGGGCAAAATTTCTCTTCATCTGTGAACCTGTGAAATCTAGAATACAAATTATTTGCTTCCAAAGTACAAGGATGGAACATGCCCAAGGTAGACATTCCAGTACAAATGGGAGAAATTGGAGGGAAAGAAGTGTTAACGGGCACTTACCAAGTCTAAAACCCAGCAAAATAAACTACACTAGCTTTCAACGCTTGAAAATAAACCTCTGTTCATCTGAGCAATGGTCCTGCCCTCCAGACTCTGGGTGTTGGCCATGCCCTCCTGATTCTGGGTGGAGGTCCCTCAGTCTTGAGTGAAGGTCTCACCTTCCAGGCCCACTAGGATGGAAACCTCACTCTCTTGGCTATGGGTGCCTCCGTTTTCCTGGTCTACTTGAGTGATGACCCCAGCTCCTTGGCCCCAGACAGCTCTGTTCTCCTGGCCCCTAGCGATGGCAGCCTGCACCCTCAACTATGGGTGTGAACCCTATTCTTTTGGCCCTTGGACATGTCAGCCCCTCTACTTTGGGCTCTATTCTCTTGGCCCACCTGAATGGCAGCCCTACTTCAGGAACAGAGGTAATGGCCTTGGCTCCACCCTTTGAAATCTAGGGGACTGTGGCTCCGCCCTTTGAAAATGAGGCAGCCCTATTTCCCGTGTTCCTTCCAACAGTTCTACTGATCTCCAAGCTGCTCCAGGGATGGTCCTTTTCTTTTCTAAGAGGACAACAGGTATAGCTCCTTTGGCCTATTTCCTGCCTATAGAATTCCAAGAGACAGACAGCATTCCTTCCTTTTGTCCCATCTCTGTCCCCTTCAGTCTAGGCTAATGGGTTTTCTGCTGTGGTAGTTAGATCTATCAGTTGCAGACTTAATTTCTTTAACAGAAGATTATGTAGCCACATTCTTGGTGAAAGTTATAGGACATATATCCTTAGTACATACAACAGAATTTTCCAAATCTTTAAGTTGTTTCTACTTTACACAATTCATTTTTAAGTCCATCTCTTTTCTCTTGCATTGTACTATAAGCAAGGAGAAACCATGAGGCCCCTTTAAGATGTTGCTCAGAAATCTCCTCAGCCAAATATCCAAGTTCATCACTTACAAGTTCTACCTTCCACCAAACATTTGAACATAATCCAGACAAGTTTGTTGGCACTGCATAAAAAGCATCGCCCTTTTTCCATTGTCCAATCACATTTATCATTTCCTTTTAAAGACAGACATGTTCAGCAACATTCTGATGATGGTGCCATATGTATTCTCTAAGATGACAGAGATTTTCTCTATGGCTCTCCTCACTTCCTTCTGCGCTGTCACCCAGAATTACCTTTGACATCCATAATTCTACCAACAATCCCTTCAAGGCAATCTAGGCTTTTACTAGTAGGCACCCTAAAACTCTTCCAGCCTCCAACCATTACTCAATTCCAAAATCACTTCCACATGTTAGGTATCTGTTAGGGCAGCATCCCACTCTTTGGTACCAAACAGACAGTACAGCTATAACATAGCTTGTTCAATTATTCCTTTTCTAAGAACACTTACTTTGTTTCCCGTTTTTTGTCACTAAGAACTATACTGCAATAAATATCCTTCAACATGTATCTTATGTCTTGAGACTTGCTTTTATTTCCATGGGTAATATTCCCAGGAGTAGAATTGTTGGGTTTAATGTGTATTTTAATTGTTAATGATTTTTTTTTTACTCTCAGGTTTATAAGTTTATCCTTTTTTTTTTTTTGTCCTTTTGATTTCTTTATCTTTTCTATGTTTCATTAATATAAACCTTTCTTTTTTTTTATTAATTCCCTCTTCAAATTTCTTTTATTCGAATGCTCTTTTTCTGATTTCTTAAGATGAGTACTGAGTTCTTCTATTTCTAGTCTTTGTCTTTGCAGCGCTTTAGCTGGGTCATGTAGGGTTGGCCATGTTACGCTGGCCTTTTTTGTTGTCTAGAAAGTTTATAATTTCAGTCTTGGTTTCTAATTTGATCCAAGGATTATTAAGGAAGGTGGTCTTAAATTTCAAATACTTGGTTATTTCATCTTTTAAAAAATTTATTTATAATTCCGTGAATTTACTTCTGATTTCATCAGATAATGTGGCCTGTTAAAATCTCTACTTTTAAAATATTGTTATTTTTTGTGGCCATGTTTATGATCAATTATTGTAAATATCTGATAATCATTTGTGCATGTAATTACAAATTACAGGAAATGTATATGTATTCTCTATTTGAAGAATGTAAGATGCTGTATATATTTATTAAAGCAAATATATTGATTATATTAGTCTTTCTATATTTTTCCTTATTTTTTGTCTACTAAATCTGTCTAGTTCTGAAAGAGGTATAGTAAACCGACTCTAATTTAATTTTTATGAAGTTATCTTAATGTTTCTAATAACCTTTTGGTTTATATATATTTAGCTATTATGTTCTTTGATGCATAAGAATATGTCTTTATAGGTAATGCTCTTCTCCCTGTTCAGTTCATTAATAGTTAATTCCCCCTTGTCGAATACTAATATTGCCTCTAATTTTTAATTTGTTTGTTTGTATTTGACTGGTATTGTTTTTCCAATCCCTGTATTTAAATTTTTTCTTTGTTGCTTTATATGTGCTTATTGTAGACAACATATAGCTGGTTTTATTTTTAATCTAATCTGGTGGTCTCTCTTTTTACAGGTAAATTAAGCCCATTAACATTTAATATAATAATTTCTACTACTGATTTTATACCTTCTCTCTTGCTTATGCTTACTATTAAACTTACTTGATTCATTCTCCTTTTTCTTTTTCTTTTTACTTATATGATCAAGTTATAATTTATTATCTTTTTCTTATTATTAATTTCAAAATGCTATTATGCTTTCCCATTCCATTGGTAGTTATCTTTTTTTTACATGCATCATCACATATTTTATTACTAGTGTATGAAAAGACGCTATTTCCCCCACCAAGTTATTCTATTTCCAGACACTTTCTCTCCACTCCAATAAGTTAATACTTTTAGAATACTTTTACTTCCCTACTCCCCTCTCTACCATAAGACCTTTAGAACGCTTTTATTTTCCACTCCCATTTCCTGATTCTCACTTCTTGGGTTTTTCTGAGAAATTCTGGAATTTTCACTTCCAAGCATTCATTTGGTGAGTCTCATTTATCTTAAGAGTCTTTATTTAGCACGTGTAGTACACATTCCCAGTCATTCCACCATCACCCCTTAAGTTGTTAACCATGTCATTAATTTGTTTAGTTAGAGTCTTCTTCTCATAATTTCCTCCGATAGATAGGGTATACAGGTGATGTATTGGAATTCTTGCATTCTTACGTCTTTCTTTCACCTGGTAAGTGAATGATACTTGACTGAAAAGAGAGCTCTTGGGTTACTTTCCTTTTCTCTCAATAGTGTATTGCTATTATTCCACTGTCTGATGCCAGTGTGAGTCTTTTCGCTTTGTAAATAACTTCTTTCTGTCTGGAAACTTATTTTTCTCTTTATCCTTGGGATTCAGGTATTCCATCAGAATATGCTTAGGTGGGTGCTTATTTTCATCAATCCTGCCTAGAACTTAGTGAGCACTTTCAACCTGCAAATATGTCTTTATTCAGCTGAAACAATTTTTCTTCCATTAAATTTGCCTTTTTCTTTATAATTCATTCTGGAACTCCTATTACTCACATATTCATTTTCCCTTCTGACAGCTGGCAGAGTATAAATTTAAGAGTTTAAAAAGGTAGATTAATGATTTTCCTGATTATATTGGATCATCATAGATACCAGTTTAATTATCTAATCATAACATTTGATACTAGAAAGCAGCCTAAATTGAAATAAAAGAAAATACATATAATTTGCACACTAGATAATTCCTCTGGTATCAAGTGTGACATTTTTCATTATATTTTTTAAAATGTGTTTATTAATTTTATATATTTTTTAAAACTATTCTAAAAGCAATACACACACATTTTTTAAAAAATCTCAGAAAATGAAAGTAAGATCTTCCTCCTCTACCTTTGACTCCCCAGGCCCATCCCACAAGATAACCTGTTGTTCAGTTTCTTGTCAAACCTTGTGGAAATTCTTCAAGTGTAACAAGGACAAAAATTATTACTGTGGGAGTATTTATAGCATCTTTCCCTCCTCCTACTAACAAAAAATTGTGACATTTTCACCCTGATCCTTTCCTACCCCCCATATTTGCATCTCCCACTGGCTTATAAAGCAGACTGTACACACGGGGGGTGGGTTTATAAGTGAAAAAACAAAAAAGTTGAGATGGGAGATATATATCCAAAATGCCCAGAGCTATTCACTATAGGGGAAAAAATAAATAAATGAAAAGGAAGAAGGAAGGTTGATAGATGAGATCTAGCACTGGCAGAGATATCAGCGAGCATGTTGATAAAATAGGAGGAGTAAGAAACTGGGGCATCTACAGAATGTGAGACAGCCAGAGACAGAAAGAATATGTGGGAAAGCAGATTTAAAGAGGTATTTATACAAGTGTTTTATATACATTGTTTGAGGAATACATGTAAAGATTAGAATTACTTTTGCTATCTTCTGAACATGACACCCTCTGAGGCTGAGTCATGAGGGGCTCAGGATCTATTCTGTTCACTCTATCTGTGAGTGTGCATTCATGTACACATGTATGTAAAACTGTCCCATAGGGTTTCCAAGGCTATAAAACTTTATGCCACATCTTTCTCTCGTGAAGCAGCTAGTGGGTTCAAACTGCTGACCTTTAGGTTAGCTGCTGACCACTTAACACAATGCCACCAGGGTTCCCTAATATATACACAGAGATATGTATACTATATAAGTGGATCTGTCTACAACCTCTATCACAAAGAGACGTTGAAAAAGCTCAATATTATCAGTCAGAACAAGGCAAGGGGCTGACTGCAGAACAGACCATCAATTGCTCATATGCAAGTTCAAGCTGAAACTGAAGAAAATTAGAACAAGTCCACTACAGCCAAAGTACGACCTTGAGTATATCCCACATGAATTTAGAGACCATCTCAAGAATAGATTTGATGCGTTGAACACTAATGACCAAAGACCAGATGAGTTGTGGAATGACATCAAAGACATCATATATGAAGAAAGCAAGAAGTCATTAAAAAGACAGTAAAGAGACTTCCAGGCAACATGGTGCTATAGACAGAAGCACCAAGCTACCCCTCCACAGCAAAGATCAGAAAAACTAAGTCAAACAGAGTCACACGTCAATCCTGAAACCCTAAACATCAAATAAAGAGATAAAGAACTCAGTCAAGCACCGAATGGAATAAGAAACTGACCGAGAACAGAGAGCGAGGAGTGACACATGCAGAGGTCCCGTATCAACTACAGCAGCATGGATCCACCATCTTGGACTCCTATCGGAGATCAGCAAACAGGGGGTATGAGAAAGCAGCTTCACAGAGCTTCCAGCAGGAGACAGAACAACTGGCAAACAGCGATATATGCTTTCCCACCCCCCACCCTTCTTCACCCTCACTCGGCCTCCTCTGTTTCCTGCAACCACAGTCTGTTGGCTGGGAAGCACCAGCCTCACCCTGATGTCGCTTGGATTCCACATGCCCGCACTGGCCACCTCCCTGAGTGCCATTTGTTTGCTGCTGGTGTTGTTTTTTCTGCTTCATTAGATTTCTTCCTTATCTCTCACCACCTCCCCCTACTTTCTCTCAAATACCTGGCTCCGTGTGCCATCTTTACTTCTTCCTGAAAGGCTGCAAAACGCCACTTGACTGTGAAATTGCTTCCCAGCACATACTGCCACACTGATGGGACTCCCAGGGCTTTTTGTTTGTTTGTTTGTTCTGATTTGTTCTCTTTTGATTTTTTGTTTGTTTGTTTGTTTTCTTTTTCTTTTCTCTGCTTAGGAGCCCCTTCTAACTGGGCAGTACTGCATGGCTTGGGAGCTACTCCCTTACGCTGTGCAGACGCACAGTGACATCCCTGGGGGCATTTAATTTTTTTTTCTTTTACCCTTTTTCTTTTTTTTCTCCTTTTTGTTTTTCTCCATTTCTCAGTCTCTCACCTCTGCACTCCAATAGCAAGATCCCTTAGCACTTTTTTTTACTTTGTGTGTATGTTTTTGGCTCCTGTTCCTCTCTCCTCTCTCTCCTCTTTCTCATACCTATCTTAGCTCCGCACATCACAATCTACTCCCTCCTTCCTGGTTACCTGCACCGTGCACTGGACATCACACTCCCAAGCAGTACAGGTACGGCCTACCGGAACCTGCCCTGCACTGATTCCCGGTCCTCCCTGTCAGCCCTAGTGCATGCCAAAAACAACCCACCCCAGCAACGGGCCTTCAGCCTGATCTGCCTTGCTGTACCATGCCTGAGTGACTGACCCTGCCCATTGGGAAAGGAGGTGAAAAGTATCATGCCCAGAGATGAGCAAACAACAAAGAATGCACAGCCCGCCAGCTCAGACGTAACCAAATAAAACAAAAAAGCAAGACAAAACAAACAAATCTACAATCACAGTAAATGAGGAAAAGAACTATTGAATGCCCCGAAGACAGCAAACAATATCAAAACATATGTAAAAGTAGGACAAGATGGTTCCAGTAGGCATCCAAAATAAAACACCAGATGACTTTCCAGTAGAAGAAAAGGCACCAGAACTACCTGATAGGGAATTCAAATGTCTAATATTCAGTATTATCCAAGAGTTGACATAAAAAGCAGACAAAAATGAAGAAAAAATAGACAAATTCATGGAAAAGGCAGACAAATTCATGGAAAATACAGACAAAAAATGGAAGAACTCAAGAAAATAATACAGTAACAAAATAAATTCACAACTAGAAATCATACAAAAACAACAATTAGAAATCCAAAAGATAAACAACAAGATTTCAGAAATGGACAGTGTCATAGAAG
>NW_004444062.1:4478837-4528409 GCF_000243295.1 Trichechus manatus latirostris
GCAAAGAATATTGAATAACCATGGACTGCCAAAAGAAAGAGCAAATCTGTCTTGGAAAAAGTACAACCAGAATGCTCCTTAGAAGGAAGGATGGCGAGACTACGTTTTACATACTTTGGACATGTTGTCAGGAGGGATCAGTCCCGGGAGAAGGACATCATGTTTGGTAAAGTACAGGGTCAGCAAAAAAGAGGAAGGCCCTCAACAAGATGGAGTGACACAGTGGCTCCAACAGTGGTCTCAAGCATACCAGTGATTGTGAGCATGGCACAGGACAGGGGAGTGTTTCATTCTGTGGTGCACAGGGTCACTATCAGTCAGAACCGACTTGACAGCACCTAACAACAACATGTACATACAGTCAATTCTCATTATTTGTGAATTCATCTACTTGCTAAAATTTATTTGTAACCTCAAAAGTCAACACTCATGGTACTTTCATGGTCATGCACAGACTTGCATGGAGCAGTGAAAAATCTGAGTTGTTCAACCCACACATTCCCAGCTGAGGTCGACTAGGTGTCACTTTGCCTTCTTGTTTCAGCTCTCATACTGTAAATAAGTGTCCTTTTCACAATCTATTTAGTGTCACATTTTTTGCACTTCTGTGTTTTTTCTTGGTGATTTTACTGTTTGAAATGGCCCCCAAGCATAGTGCTGAAGTACTGTCTAGTGTTGTAAGCACAACAAAGTTGAGATGTGCCTTATGGAAAAAATACATGTTAAATAAGCTTCATTCAGGCATGAGTTACATTGCTGTTGGCCGTGAGTTCAACGTAAGTGAATCAAATATATATGAAATAAGGTATCTTTAAACTAAAACAAGGTTATGTATTGATCAACTGATGAAAATGTTGTGACCAGAGGCTTGCAGGAAGCTAACCTTGTGTTTCCCCTAGGAGCAATGGTTCAGCATTTGGTAATTCAGTGTTTCTGGTGATTATATAGAATATAACTCAAGAATAACAAGAATTGACTGTATATCCTTTTCAAAAAAATGCAAATGGGATCATATAATCAGTACCTTTTTGTCCCTTGCTTTTTTTTTCCCTTAAAAATATAGACTGACTTATCTATATCCTTTCAAGCTGGATTCAGAAGAGGACGCAGAACCAGGGATATCATTGCTGATGTCAGGAGGATCCTGGCTGAAAGCAGAGAATACCAGAAAGATGTTTAACTGTGTTTTATTGACTATGCTAAGGCATTCAACTGTGTGGATCATAACAAGTTATGGATAACATTGTGAAGAATGGTGTCATGGTTTGAATTTTGTCCCCCAAAAAATGTGTGTATCAATTTGGCTAGGCCATGATTCCTGGTACTGTGTGACTTTCCTGTATGTTGTAAACCTGCCAATATGATGTTAATAAGGGAGGATGGGTGGCAGTTGTGTTAGTAAGGCAGGACTCAGTCTACAAGATTGGATTGTGTCCTGAGGCAATGTCTTGAGATATAAAAGACAGAACTGAGCAGAGAGACAGGGGGACCTCATACCATCAAGAAAGCAGTGCCAGGAGCAGAGCACGTCCTTTGGACCAGGGTCCCTGTGCGAAGAAGCTCCTAGTCTGGGGAAACACTGAAGAGAAGAGCCAACAGAGAGAGAAAAAGCCTTCCCCTGGAGCTGATGCCCTGAAAGTGGACTTTTAGCCTACTTTGACTATGAGGAAATAAACTTCTCTTCATTAAAACCATCCACTTGTGGTATTTCTGTTGTAGCAGCACTAGATGACTAAGACAAATGGGAATTCCAGAACACTTAATTGTGATCACGAGGAACCTGTACATAGATCAAGAGGCAGTTGTTCGGACAGAACAAGGGGATACTGCGTGGTTTAAAGTCAGGAAAAGTGCGAGTCAGAGGTGCATCCTTTCACCATATCTATTCAAATCTGTTTGCTGAGCAAATAATCCAAGAAGATGGACTATATGAAGAAGAACAGGGCATCAGGATTTAAGGAAGACTCATTAACAACCTGTGCTATGCAGATGACAACCTTGCTTACTGAAAGTGAAGAGGACTTGAAGCACATACTGACGAAGATCAAAGACCACAGCCTTCAGTATGGATTACTCCTCAACATAAAGAAAACAAAAATCCTCACAATTGGACCAATAAGCAACATCATGATAAACGGGGAAAAGATTGAAGTTGTCAAGGATTTCACTTTACTTGGATCCACTATCAACACCCATGGAAGCAGCAGTCAAGAAATCAAAAGACACACTGCACTGGGCAAATCTGCTGCAAAAGACCTCTTTAAAGTGTTGAAAAGCAAATATGTCACCTTGAAGACTAAGGTGTGCTTGACCCAAGGCATGGTGTTTTCAATTGCCTCCTATGCATGTGAAAGCTGGACTATGAATAAAGAAGACCGAAGAAAAATTGATGCCTTTGAATTGTGGTGTTGGAGAATACTGAGTATACCATGGACTGCCAAAAGAACAAACAAATCTGTCTTGGAAGTACTACCAGAATGCTTCTTAGAAGCAAGGATGGCAAGACTACGTCTCACATAATTTGGACATGTTTTCAGGAGGGATCAGTCCCTGGAGAAGGACATCATGCTTGGTAGATGTCAGAGAAAAAGAGGAAGATCCTCAATGAGATGGATTGACACAGTGGCTGCAACAATGGGCTTAAGCATAACAATGATTGTGAGGATGCTGCAGGACCGGGCAGTGTTTTGTTCTGTTGTACATACGGTCGCTATGAGTCAGAACCGACTCGATGGCACCTAACAATGACAACATCTATATCCTGCCTGTTTCCAAAAAGGATTTGAGTCAGCTTACTATAAAAACACAGGGATAGGGCCTAAAACTATTAACATGACTCCAAAACAGGAACTAAGAAATATAAGGGCCAAGGAAGAAACTATACTCAGAAATTCTGGCTGTTAATTTCATTTCATGAATGTAATACAAAATTAATAAGGTGTTTTAAAACTAGATTCCTAAGGAACCAAATGCCAGAAATTATTTTTGAAAGAAATTAATCTTACCTAAAAAGACAGACAATGAAAAAAAAAACTTAGCCTGCAGCTTAATAAAGACATTGAGCTCTTCTTTCTATACAGTCTCATCCACTTCAGAATCTTAGCAAAGAGATCTGGGAGAGTTGTCATTAATTCTCGATTATTTATATAAATAGAGAAACTTAGATAATACTGGATAATTTTTTAAAGTATATTTTATTGATTTCATATATTCAGATAAGTAAATAAACATGAAAGAGTGACTTCAAAAAGGTCCCACTGCAAAGAATGTTTCAGAAGGACCTGTGAAACAGTCATTTTCCACAACCCTCTCAGCCTCTCCAGTGATCCTATCCACGTCATCTCTCCGGTTGGTGCAAAGCAGCAGATTAAAGCAGAATAATTCTTATAAATCTTTCCTCAAAGTAGGGCTGTGGGGAGTCAGATTCTATCAGTGTGAAGGATGGGGACCATGCAAATAAAGAAAGCATTTTTTAATCCACCCTCACTTCAACAGAACAAGCTTTCAATCTTTCTCTCCACCCCATTGTTTGTCACCTCCCTAGGCAACATGTACATCAAAATGGATGATCCAGAAATTTGATATCAATTCTATGACCTTCTCCACTCTGAGGACCATCATCTCCATGCTCAGCCACAAATCAAACTCTGTTGGGAACAATTATCTCTACCCCTAATATCTTGAACAATGAAATTCTCTTACTACAACCTCCTTCCACTTTCCCTCTCCCTTGCATATTCTGAATCTGCTCTTTACCCTCAACTACACCTTTACTTCTTGTCTCCGTTTTCCCAGTCTATCAGCCCCCTCTGGATTGCACTTGACTCCTCACCCAGCCTGTAGTTCAATCATTTCAACCCTATACATACAGCACCCTGATGCCTTCTCCCTTCTTTCCCACACTGACCTTCTTCTATACCTGTTTGTCAATCACTAGCCCTGCTTAAACCAACTGATTTCTCTGCTTCTCCTCTCTTACTGCTGAGAATTACTGGAGAAAAATCATTTAATTGATAAAACAAACAAGTACCAGGCTTTTAAGACATAGAGATCTCAGTCTGAAATCTGGTTCTGCTATTAGCTGGGAAATTTTGGGCAAGTTACATAACCTCTCTGAACATGTTTTCTAATCTATAAAATGGTATATTAGGATGCTTTCAGCTGTAAGTGACAGAAAACCCAGCCAAGAGTAGTTTATTGTCTCCCATAAGGAAAAGACTAAAGGTCAGTTCTAGGGTTAATTCAGTGGCTCAGTGATGTCATTCTTTCCTCTTTATGCTCCATCATCCTTAGCATAATGGCCTGGGCCTAAGGCTTATCTCTTCACAGTTTAATGGATATTGCAGTTCTAAGGATCACATATAGACACAAAATCTTGCTGAACAAGAGTGCATTGTCTCCCATGGGCCTCTCTATATTAGTGAGGAAAACCTCTCCTAGAAACCTCTAGTAGAATTTTCCTTAATCCCTTTGGCTTGGTCATATAATCACCCTTTAACCAATCATTGGAAAAGGGAAAAAACTTGGCTTATAGATCAGTCATAATTCATCCAAGAATATAAAGGGACCAATCTTCCCTGGGTATATTGTCATCAGATACCTGAACAAAAAGATTTGTGATAATAAGAAGAATACCTGTTAGGTAGGCCAACAACATCTGCCACGTGGGACAATAATGCTTACTCAAGAGGGTGGTTATAGATGTGATGCTTTTAACATATGTCCCCAAATTCTCGGACTTCTATCCTTCAGAAGGTAGAGCTGATTCCCCTACCCTTGAATGTGAGCTGGACTTAGTGACTTGCTTCTAACACATAGAATGTGGCAGAAGTGATGGTGTGAGACTTCCTACACTGAGTCATTAAAGGCAATGTCACTTCTGTTTTGCTCTCTTGGTTGCTCTCTCTGGGAAGAACCAACTGCCATGTCATGAGGATATTCAAGCAGCCTGTGGAGAGGCCCAGATGAGGAGAAATTGAGGACTCTCACCAACCAGCACCAACTTACCAGCAACGTGCGTGAGCCACTACCTTGAAAGTGACTGACTCCAGCCCCAGTCAAGCCTTCAGGTCACTGAAGCCCTAGGCAACATCTTGACTGCAACCTCATGAGAGACTCCAAGCCAGAATCGCACAGCTAAGTAACTCACTCCTGGAATCCTGACTGGTAGAAACTGTGAGTATAACAAATATCATTATTATTCTTTCTCACCGGTGGACCACCTGCACTAGGGTCATCTGGGTGTTTGTTTAAAATTGATTCCCGGGCCTAACATCTTGAGATTGACTAGGCAAGTCTGAGGCAGAAATCTATATTTTAAATAAGTATTTTGTAGATGATTCTTATGTACTTTAAGTTTGAGAATCACTACTCTAGGGAAAGGGAGTACCTGGGTGGTACAAACAGTTAACACATTCAACTACTAGCCAATAGGGTGGCAGTTCGAACCCATCCAGAGCTGTCTTGGAAGACGGGCCTGGCTATCTGCTTCTGAAAGGTCACAACCTCGTAAACACTATCGAGCAGTTCTACTCGCACACATGGGGTTACCATGAGTCGGAATCTACTCGACTGCAACAGTATTTATTTTTGTTTAAATATGCAAACATTTTAACCAGTTGCCATTTATTCCAACTCATGGTGACCCCATGTGTGTCAGAGCAGAACTGTGTTCCACTGAGTTTTCAATGGCTGATTTTTTGGAAGTAGATTGCCAGGCCTTTCTTCTGAGGTATCTCTAGGTGGACTAGAACCATCAACCTTTCAGTTAGCAGCTAAGCGTGTTAAATGTTGTATCTGGGGACTAATACACAAATAAGTTACATTAAATAATAAGCGATGTATATTATCTGCCACTGAATAAAATTAATGTTCCTGAAAGACATGCTAAGATATCCTGGACTTAGGGTACCCCCCTGCATCCCTAGCTAACATGTAAGACTTTTGTAAAAAATGTCAACCCAAATGGAAAATTCTTCACTAAATGTATATGGAAGTAAACCTTGTGGTAATTTGAACAATTTTTATGCTACTCTGGTGTCTAGAAAAATACTCTGTATTATTACATTGGTCCCTACTTTTCTACCATCCTTATTTCAGACCAAAGAGAAAGTAAACATTTCCCCCTTTCTAAATACTTAGAAAATACTTATAAAGACAATGTTCTACATTTTACCTTGGTGAGTAGCATCTGGGGTCTTAAAAGCCTGTGAGCAGCCATCTAAGATACTCCACTGGTCTCACTCCTTCGGGAGCAAGGGAGAATGAAGAGAACAGGATACAAGGAAAAGATTAGTCCAAAGGACTAATGGACCACAGCTACCAAGGCCTCCCCAGACTGAGTCCAGTACAGCTAGATGGTGCCCAGCTACCACCACTGACTGCTCTGACTGGGATCACAACAGAGGGTTCTGGACGGAGCTGGAAAAGGATGTAGAACAAAATTCTAACTCACAAAAAAAAGACCAGATTTACTGGCCTGACAGAGGCTGGAGAAACCCCGAGAGGATGAGCCCTGGACACCCTTTTAGTTCAGTGGTGAAGTCACTCCCGAGGTTCACCATTCAGGGGGTTGGACAGCCCCATAAAACAAAACGGGACTAATGAGGCACAGGGACAAGGACTAGAAGGCAGGAGGGGACAGGAAAGCTGGTGATAGGGAACCCAAGGTTGAGAAGGGACACTTCACATGTCATGGGGTTGTTAACCATTGTCATAGGGCAATATGTGTACTAACTGTTTAATGAGAAACTATTTGCTCTGTAAACCTTCATCTAAGGTACAAAAAAAAAAAAAGAATTATCTATGTGAGATCAAATTGACAACAGCAACTCAAAAGGTTTGATGGGAAGCCTAGGGGGCAGTGAGTTGAAGATAACGGTGATGGAATACTTTGGAAAGGGATAGTGAGAATTGTACACAACTGGAAGAATGTAATCGAGGTCACTGAATTGTACACGTAGAAACTTTTGAAATTGTTTAACTTTGGCTATGTATATTTTCACCAAAAAGAAAAAAAAAGTCCTCCAAGATCGAGAAGGGAGAGTGTTGTCATGGGGTTGTTAACCAATGTCATAAAACAATTTGTGTACTGACTGTTTAATGAGAAACTATTTGTTCTGTAAACCTTCATCTAAAGTACAATAAAAAAAGAAAAATACCAGAACCTTGGACAAATAAACCATATCTGAAGCTTGAAAAAAAAGTCTCCTTGTAAAGAGTTTTCATTCATGTTAGACTGATGGTATTGGTGTCTGGGAAGAGTAAGATGTACTGGGAAGTTTTCAAATTCTTTTGGTGACATTTTACCATCTGAGGATCTCTTGAAACTTACTTTTGCGTATCTTGGATATCTCTCTCCTAAAGCTTACTGTCTTAGTCATCTAGTGCTGCTATAACAGAAATACCACAAGTGGATTGTTTTAACTAAGAGAAGTTTATTTCCTCACAGTTAAAGTAGGCTAAAAGTCCAAATTCAGGGCATCAACTCCAGGGGAAGTCTTTTTCTCTCTGTCGGCCTTCTCTTCAGTGTTCCCCTGGACTAGGAGCTTCTCTGCACAGGGACCCCTGTTCAAAGGACACACTCTGCTCCTGGCACTGCTTTCTTGACGGTATGAGGTTCCCGTCTCACTGCTCACTTCTGTCTTTTATATCTCAAGAGATTGCCTCAGGACACAATCCAGTCTTGTAAATTGAGTCCTGCCTCGATAACACAACTGCCGCCCATTCTCCCTCATTAACATCATAGAGGCAGGATTTACCACACATGGGAAAATCACACAATACTGGGAATCATGGCCCAGCCAAATTGATACACACATTTTTGGGGGGACATACTTCAATCCATGACACTTACCAATGTAAATCTAGCTTTATTCACCCAGGGTTACACAGAGTGGGAGGATTTTATTTCTAATACCTGGTTTGACAAGTACCATCACTGTAGTAGATACGGACAATTGATAATCATCCTCCAGTTCACTTTTTTCTAATGAGCCTTTCTGCACTGCAGAGGCTGGAAGGTTTAAAACTACATTTTCCAGGCCCCATTTGCAGGTAAGATTCTAGATATAAATGTTTTCACCAATTAGATACACTCTTTATGAGATTTGGCAGGCTGAAGTAAAGTGGAGGCCATATCCTTACTGTTATGACTTTTTCTGATAAAAAGCACAAGTTGTAGAGATGTCAGGCTTTCCTGCAACACTTTTTGTTGCCTAGTCACCAGCTCCGTGTATACTTGAAGACTCTTATGGTAATAGTGCCTTGGTGGCCTCCTGACTCCTCACCTTTCTAAATACTGTAGAGGTAGCAGCTCCCACGACAGGTCAATAGTGCAGTGTTTTGGAAGTCATTTCCAGAGCCCAGTCTAGAGTCCATTTCTCCAGCCATTCACCGTTTCAAAAATAATTTTTATAATGAATTTTAAATATATTCAAAGTACATAATATAATATAATGAACTTTCAGCTTTAACATTTGTCAACTTAGGGCCAATCCTGTTTCATAAGTAGTCCCATTCACTTCCTCCAACTTATTTTGAAGTAAATCCTAAACATAGCATTTTACATAAATATTTCAGCATATATTTTTTTAAGTAGAAACTGTTCAAAAATATAACATTATCATCCCTAAAAATAAAACTGTCCTTTAATGTAGTCAAGTACCCACTCAATGCACATATTGTCAACTGTCTTGTTATTGTCATAAAAATTTTTATAGTTATTGAACCCAAATAAGGTCAAAACGTTGCAATTGACTGATATGTTTCTGAAGTCTAAATGTATAAGTTCCCCTTCCATCTGTTTTCTGTTATTTTTTGCAATTTTTTTAAAAAACTATGTGCTAGACTTTTCCATAGTCTGTATTTTGGTGATTGCACCCCCATAGAGTTTGACACATTCTTCTGTCTTCTGTGTTGTTGTTGTTAGGTGCTGTCCAGGCAGTTATGACTCACAGTGACACTATGTACAACAGAACAAAACACTGCCTGGTCCTGCGCTATCCTGACAATCGTTGCTATGCTTGAGCCCACAGTTTCAGACACTGGGTCAATCCATCTCATTCAGAGTATTTCTCTTTTTTGCTGACCCTCTACTTTACCAAGTATGATGTCTTTCTCCAGGGACTGGCCCCTCCTGATAACATGTCCAAAGTACATGAGACAGGGTCTCACCATTCTCACTTCTAAGGATCATTCTGGCTGTACTTCTTCCGAGACAGACTTGTTCATTCTTCTTGCACTCCACGGTATATTCAGTATTCTTCTCCAACACCATAATTCAAACACGTCAAGTCTTTGGTCTTCCTTATTCATTGTCCACCTTTCGCATGAGTATGAGGTGAGTGAAAACATTATGGTTTGGGTGAGGTGCACCTTAGTCCTCAAAGTGACATCTTTACTTTTTAACACTTTAAAGAGGTCTTTTGCAGCAGATTTGCCCGATGCAATGCATCATTTGATTTTTTTTTTTTTTCCATCATTTGATTTCTTGACTGCTGCTTCCACGGGTGTTGACTGTGCATCCAAGTAAAATAAAATCCTTGATAACTTCAATATTTTTTTTTCATTTATCATGATGTTGCTGATTGGTCCAGTTGTGAGGATTTTTGTTTTTTTTATGTTGAGGTGTAATCCATACTGAAGACTATAGTCCTTGATCTTCATCAAGTGCTTCAAGTCCTCTTCACTTTCAGCAAGCAACATGTGTCATCTGTGTATCGTAGGTTGTTAATGAGTCTACCTCCAACCTCAATGCCCTGTTCTTCTTCATATACTCCAGCTTCTCAGATTATTGCTCAGCATACAGACTGAATAAGTATGGTGAAAGGATACAACACTTTCTGACTTTAACCCACTCGATATCCCCTTGTTCTGTTCGAACAACTGTCTCTTTTTCTATGTACAGGTTTCTCATTAGCACAATTAAATGTTATGGAATTCTTCATAATGTTATCCATAATTTGTTATGATCCACACAGTCAAATGTCTTTGCACAGTCAATAAAACACAGGTAAACATCTTTCTGGTATTCTCTGCTTTCAGCCAAGATCCATCTGACATTAGCAAAGATATCCCTCATTCCACATCCTCTTCTGAATCTGGCTTAAATTTTTGGTATTTCCCTGTCAATGTACACTGCAACCATTGTTGAATTATCTTCAGCAAAACTTTACTTGTGTGTAATTTTAATGATATTGTTCCATAGTTTCCACATTCCACTGGATCACCTTTGAAATGGGCACAAATACGGATCTCTTCCAGTCATTTGGCCAGGTAGGTGTATTCCAAATTTCTTGGCATAGATAAGTAAGCACCTCCAGTGCTGCATCCATTTGTTGAAACATCTCAGTTGGTATTCTGTCAGTTCCTGTAGCCTTGTTTCACCAATGCCTTCAGTGCAGCTTGGACTTCTTCCTTCAGTACCATTGGTTATTGATCATATGCGTATCCTGAAATGGTTGAACGTCAACCAATTCTTTTTGGTACAGTGACTCTGTGTATTCCTTCCATCTTCTTTTGATGCTTCCTACATTGTTCAATTTTTTGCTCATAGAGTACTTCAATACTGCAACTCAAAACTTGAATTTTTTGTGCTTGTGTGTGTGTGTGTGTGTGTGTGTGTGTGTGTGTGTGTGTGTGTGTGTAGTTCTCTCAGCTTGAGAAATGCTGAATGTGTTCTTCGCTTTTGGTTTCTAACTCCAGGTCTTTGCACACTTCATTATAACACTTTACTCTGTCTTCTTGAGTCACCCTTTAAAATCTTCTGTTCAGCTCTTTTACTTCATCATTCCTTCCTTTCACTTTAGCTACTTTACATTCAACAGCAAGTTTCAGAGTCCTTTCTGACAACCATTTTGGTCTTGTATTTCTTTCCTGTCTTTTTAATGACTGTCTTAGGTATCTAATGCTGCTATAACAGAAATACCACAAGTGGCTGGCTTCAACAAAGAGAAATTTATTCTCTCACAGTCTACTAGGCTACAAGGCTAAAATCAGGGCATCAGCTCCAGGGGAATGCTTTCTCGTCTCTGTCAGCTGTGGAGGAAGGTCCTTGTTAACAATTTTCCCCGGTCTAGGAGCTTTTCAGAACAGGGACCCCAGGTCCAAAGGACGAGTGCCCCTGGCTCTCCTTTCTTGGTGGTATGAGGTCTCCGTCTCTCTGCTCGCTTCTCTCTTTTATATCTCAAAAGAGATTGGCTTTAGACAAAACCTAACCGTGTAGATTGAGTCTTGCCTCATTAACATAACTGCCACTAATCCCATCTCATTAACATCACAGAGATAGGATTTACAACACATAGGAAAATCATATCAGATAACAAAATGGTGGATAAATCACACAATACTGGGAATCATGGCCTACCCAAATTGACATATTTTGGGGGGACACAGTTCAATCCATGACAATGACATTTTGCTTTCTTCATGTATAATGTCCTTGATGTCATTCCATAGTGTTCAATGCATCAAATCTATTCTTGAGATGGTATCTAAATTCAGCTAGGATATACCCAAGGTCATACTTTGGCTCTCATAGATTTGTTTTCCTTTTCTTCAGCTTCAGCTTGAACGTGCAGTATAAGCAACTTATGCTCTGTTCCACAGTCAGCGCTGGCCTTGTTCTGATGATATTGAGCTTCTCCATTGTCTTTCCACAAATGTAGTCAACTTGATTCCTGTGTATTCCATCCAGCAAGGTCCACGTGTATATTCGTCGTTTATGTTATAGGAAAAAGGTATTTCCTATGAATAAGTCATTGGTCTTGCAAAATTCTATCATGTGATCTCTAGTGTCATTTCTATCACCAAGGCCATATTTTCCAGTTACTGATCCTTCTTCTTTGTTTCCAATGTTTGCATTCCAGTCACTAGTGATTATTAATTCATCTTGATTTCATGTTTG
This sequence comes from Trichechus manatus latirostris, assembly GCF_000243295.1. Taxonomy (NCBI): domain Eukaryota; kingdom Metazoa; phylum Chordata; class Mammalia; order Sirenia; family Trichechidae; genus Trichechus; species Trichechus manatus. Next base: position 4,490,743 of record NW_004444062.1, read on the forward strand.
ATCAATTTCAGACTGCAGAAGTTGGTAAAAATCTTTAATTTCTTCATCTTTGGCCTTAGTGGTTGGTGCATAAATTTGAATAATAGTCATATTAACTTGTCTTCCTTGTAGGCGTATGGGTATTATCCAAACACTGATGGTGTTGTCCTTTAGGATAGATCTTGAAACATTCTTTTTGACGATGAATGCGATGCCACTCCTCTTCATTTTGTCATTCCTGGCATAGTAGACCCACCAATTGTCGAATTCAAAATGACCAGTACCAGTTCATTTCAGCTCATTAATGCCTTAGATGTCGACCTTCAAGTGTTCCATTTCATTTTTGACAACTTCCAATTTTCTTTGACTCATACTTTGTACATTCCACATTCCGATTACTAATGGATGCTTGCAGCTGTTTCTTCTCATTTTGAGTCATGCCACATCAGCAAATGAAGATTCCAAAAGCTTTACTCCACCCGTGTCATTAAGGTCAACTCTAGTTTGATGAGGTAGCTCTTCCCCAGTTGTATTTTGAGTCATATTCCAACCTGAGGAGCTCATCTTCCAGCACTACATCAGACAATATTCCACTACTATCTGTAAGATTTTCACTGGCTAATTTTTTTCAGAAGTAGATTGCCTGATCATTCCTCTAGTCTGTCTTAGTTTGGAAGCTACACTGAAACCTGTCCACCAATGGGTCTCCGCTGGTATTTGAAATACCGGTGCCATAGCTTTCAGCATCACAGCAACATGATAGCCACCACAGTACGACAAGCTGACAGAAAAGCCTTCTCTAATTCCTATAAAATGGTTGTTTTCTCCACAGGCTTGATAAAATTTGGCTCAACTTTTTCTATAGATGTTGATGTGTCCTTCCACTGATTTTTGAGCACCTAATTCCATGTATTAGCTACTTTCTAGAATAATAGACACTACTAAAAACCAGAACAAAAATATGAGCACAATAATCTGCATTTAATCAATGGGACCCCAACTACAGAGTTAATGGAGATGAGCAAATTGCCTATATTGGAGCCCATCATCTGGAAACAGAAGGCAGGAATTGAATAATAGTATTATTCAATTTGAACCTTTTAATCAACTGTAATCTAAAGAAGTATTACTGGAATGCTGCTAGAGATAGGCCAGGTGTCTAAGTTTAGGACTACTGATCATAGCTTATATGAAGCTGAGAATAGGATGTCTCCCAAGGCCATTTGGAATCTGGCTTCCAAAACTTCACTTATCAAAATTACATTAGTCCCCCTTATCTGTAGTTCTGCTTTCCACGGTTTAAGTTACCCACGGTCAACCACGGTCTGAAAATATTAAATGGAAAATTCCAGAAATAAATAATTCATAAGTTTTAAACTTTATCATAGGTATGTTTGTATAGAAAGAAACAGTATATATAGGGTTCAGTACTATGCACGGTTTCAGGCATCCACTGGGGGGTCTTGGAATATATCCCCCACGGATAAGAGGGCCTATGTTATGCATAACTATATTTTAAAAAATCAGCTTTCATTGATGTTATGGCCCAGCACAGGTTTCCCAGAGATACCTTACCTTTTTTTTTTACTGGGCAACAAGAAGTTTTATATAAGATTTAAATATTTTAAGATCCTGGATATTTCACTCTATATTTCTATATTTCACTCTACTAACCTAAGATATTCTAGCTACCTTATAGTATCAGTCAGGGTTCAGTTCAGGAACAAGAACAATTCTAGGTATTTTCATCAGAGATTCCCAACTACTGTCATCATTGAATCTATTCTGTAGTTTTAGCATTAGCATTGGCTCTTTTGAAGCTGGGCAAAGTAAACCCAAACCAGAATAAATTATGTCTAGCAGCAGTTTCTAGAAATAAGGAGACTTTGGCCTCTCCCCACTGTCTACCCACCAAGCTATTACTGGATTTCATTGAAGAGGACTGAGTTAATCATTTTCCCTAGTTCATGGCCCACTATCACTGTGAAAGTCCTCTATCATTTTCTTGACTTCTTTATCCCTTTTTTGCTGCATTCCTCGTTTCCATACCCATTTCCCCGCAGGCAAGCTTTATGTTTCATGTGTATCATTTTGCTTATATGTGTTCTTATAATCATGCATTGTTGTTTTGTGTGCACATATTTTAAATTTACATCAATAGTGTTGTGCTACACATCTCATTGTTTCTCTCACATAGCACTATTTTCAAGATATACCCAGGTTGCTGTGTGTACATCATGCCCATTGCTTCTAACTCCTGTGTAGTACTCAATTATGTGTATTAATCACCTTCACATTCTCCTGGTGATGAACACCTAGGTTATTTCTAATTTCCTGGTGGCTTGTATATAAACTTCTTTGAGATATGCTCAATGGCATGAACACCGGGTCAAAAGATACATAAATACTTAACTAAGTACTACCAGATTGCTCTTTTGCATGACTGCACAAGTCTACATTCACACTAGTGGTACAACAGTAACGTTTGGCTCTATCCAAAATTCTATTTTGCTAGCCTAATAAATGTGAAAGAATATCTCATTGTCATTTTAACTGTATTTATCTGATTAAGAACAAATCTGAGCATCCCTTTACTGGCTTGTTGGCTTTTAGTCTCCCCTTCTGTAAATTGCCATCATATTCTTTGACCATTTTCCTATTTTTTTTTTTTTCCATCTGTAAGTTTGTCATACTGTGGTGGCTTGCATGTTGCTGTAATGCTGGAAGCTATGCCACCAGTATTTCAAATACCACCAGGGTCACCCATGATGGACAGGTTTCAGTAGAGCTTCCAGACTAAGACAGACTAGGAAGAAGAACCTGGTGATTTACTTCTGAAAAAAAGTATCCAGTGAAAATCTTACGAATAGCAGTGGAACACTGACATAGTGCCAAAAGATGAGCCCCTCAGGTTGGAAGGCACTCAAAATACAACTGGGGAAGAGCTGCATCTTCAAAGTAGAGTCAACCTTAATGATGCAGATGGACTCAAGCTTTTGGGACTTTCATTTGCTGATGTTGCATGATTCAAAATGAGAAGAAACAGCTGTAAACATCTACTAATAGCAGCGTGGAATGTATGAAGCATGAATCTAGAAAAATTGGAAATTGTCAAAAATGAAATGGAATGCATCAACACTGATATCCTAGGCAAACTTCATTGTTGTCTTATTTTAAGAAATTGCCACAGCCACCCCAATCTTCAGCAACCACCACCCTGATCAGTCAGCAGCCATTAGCACTGAGGCAAGACCCTCCACCAGCAAAACGATTACAACTCACTGAAGGTTCAGATAATGGTTAGCATTTTTTAGCAATAAAGTATTTTTTAATTAAAGTATGTACATTGTATTTTTAGACATAATGCTATTACACACTTAGTGGACTACAGTATAGTGTAAACATACTGGGAAACCAAAAAATTCATGTGACTCACTTTATTGCAATATTCGCTTTATTGCAGTGGTCTGGAACTGAGCCTGCAATATCTCCAAAGTATGCCTGTATATAAAACACTTCACCAACAATAGCACAGTATACATTCTTCTCTAGTGCACATGATCATTCTCCAGGATAAACTATATTTCAGGACAAAAGTTAGTCTCGATAAATTTATAAAGATCGAAATCCTACAAAGTATCTTTTCCAACCATAATAGAACAAAACTAGAAATAACAGAAAGAAAACTGAAAAAAAAAAAAACTGCAAATATGTGCAAACTAAATAACACACTACTAAGCAACAATGGCTCATAGAAGAAATCAAGAGAAAAATAAAAAAGTACTTATGAGCTGAACAAAAACGAAAACACAACACACCAAAACATGGGATACAGTGAAGGCAGAGCTCAGAGAGAAATTTACAGCAATAAATGTTTACATTAGAAAAGAAGAAAGATCCCAAATCAATAACTTAGCTCTACAACTTGAGGAATTAGAAAAGGAAGAAAAAACCAAACCCAAAGCTACCAGAAGAAAGGAAATAATAAAGATCAGAGCAGAAAAAAATGAAATAGACAACAGAAAAACAACAGAGAGAATCAATGAAACCAGAAGTTGGTTCTTTGAAAAGATCAATAAAATCGACAAACCACTGGCTAGACTGACAAAAAGACAGAGAACATGCACCTATTTAAAATTAGAAACAAAAGTGAGGACATTACAACCAACCCTACAGAAATAAAAACGATTGTAAGGGAATACTATGAACAATTGTATGGCAACAAATTATAGATACTTAGAAAAAAATGGACAAATTCCTTGAAACACATAAACTCCCTACATTATCCCAAGAGAAAATAATGGCTCTCAACAGGTCCAAAACAAACAAAGAGATTGAATCAGTAATCAAAAACTTCCCAAAAAAGAAAAGTCCTGGACCAGATGGTTTCACAGGGGAATTCTATCAAATATTTATAGAAGAAATGGCTACAATCCTATTAAAACTTCCAAAAAATAGAAGAGGAGGGACATTACCTAAAACTCACTATATGAGGCGAGCATTACCCTGACATCAAAACCAGACAAAAACACCACATGAAAACTATAGACCAATATACCTAATGAATATAGATGTGAAAATGCTCAACAAAATACTAGCAAACCAAATTCAACAGAATATTAAAAGGATTATACACCATGATCAAGTGGAATTTATCCCAGGAAAGCAAGGGTGGTTCAACTAGAAAATCAATCAATGTAATACACCACATTAGTAGAACAAAGGAAAAGAACCACATAATTATCTCACCTGATGCAGAAAAGGCATTTGACAAAATTCAGTACACTTTCATCATTAAAACACTCAACAAAATAGAAGGGAAATTCCTCAATATAAAAAAGGGCACCTATAAAAAAAAACCCTTACCTGTGGATGTAATCTAATATAATGTAATGTAATCACCTTTCATAATGCAATCTAATGTAATATAATCAATTAGTTGAGGTCATGTCAGCACAGGGTGGATCCTACACCTAATCATTTGTGAGTTAAAAAATAACAGAGGCATGCACACACCAGGGAAGAAGAAGACAAATGACCAAGACAGATGCATCTACAAGCCTAGGAATGCCAAGAATTGCTGGCAGCTACTAGAAGCTTTTGAACAACGCACAAAGCATCAAAAGATGGAAGGAATACACAGAGTCACTATACCAAAAAAGAACTGGTTGACGTTCAACCATTTCAGGAGGTAGCATATGACCAAGAACCAATGTTATTGAAGGAAGAAGTACAAGCTGCACTGAAGGCATTGGTGAAAAACAAGGCTACAGGAATGGTGGAATACCAACCGAGATGCTTCAACAAACAGATGCAGCACTGGAGGTGCTCACTCATCTATGTCAAGAAATTTGGAAGACAGTTACCTGGCCCACCACCTGGAAGAGATCCATATTTGTGCCCATTCCAAAGAAAGGTGATTAGAATGCAGAAATTATCGAACAATATTATTAGTATCTCACACAAGTAAAATTTTGCTGAAAATCATTCAAAAGCAGTTGCAGCAGTACAGCAAACTGACAGAAATGCAAGCTGGATTCCAAAAAGGACATGGAACAAGGGATATCACTGCTGATGTCAGAGGGATCTTGGCTGAAAGCACAGAATACCAGAAAGATGTTTACCTGTGTTTTACTGACTATACAAAGGCATTCAACAGTGTGGATCATAAAAAACTATGGATAACATTGCAAAGAATGGGATTTCCAGAACACTTAACTCTGCTCATGTGGAACCTGTACATAGACCAAGAGGCAGTTATTCGAACAGAACAAGGGGATACAGCATGTGTGTCTGAGTTGTACCCTTTCACCATACTTATTCAATCTGTATGCTGAGCAAACAATCAGAGAAGTTGGACTATATGAAGAAGAATGTGGCATCAGGATTGGATGAAGACTCATTAACAACCTGCGTTATGCCAATGACACAACCTGGCTTGCTGAAAGTGAAGAGGACTTGAAGTACTTACTGATGAAGACCAAAGACTACAATCTTGAGTAGGGATTACACCTCAACATAGAGAAAACAAAAATCCTTACAAATGGACCAATAAGCTACATCATGATAAACAGAGAAAATACTGAAGTTAAGGATTTCATTTTACTTGGATCCACAATCAACACCCATGGAAGCAGCGGTCAAGAAATCAAATGGCGTATTGCATTGGGCAAATCTGCTGCAAAAGACCTCTTTAAAATGTTAAAAAGCAAAGATGTCATTTTGAGGACTAAGGTGCGCCTGACCCAGACTGTTGCTACAGGGTCAGTGAAAAAGCTGAAGACCCTCAACAAGATGGAGTGACACAGTGGCTACAACAATGGGCTCAAACATAGCAACGATTGTGAGAATGGCACAGGACCAGGTAGTGTTTTATTCTGTTGTACACAGGGTCGCTATGAGTTGGAACAAACTCGAAGGTACCTAACAACAACAAGAATGAAAAAACCACAGCTAACATCACACTTAGTGGAGAAAGACTGAGAGCTTTCCAATTAAGATCAGGAACAAGACAAGGATGCCCACTCTCTCCACTATTGTTCAAAATCGTTCTGGAAGTCCTAGCTGAGCAATTAGGCTAGGAAAAAGAAAAGTATTCAAATCAAGAAGCAAGAAGTAAAAGTATCTCTTTTTGTCGATAACATGATTCTATACATAGAAAACCCCAAAGAATCCACAAGAACACTATTAGAATAAATGAATTCAGTAAAGTGGCCAGCTACAAGGTCAACACACAAAAATCAGCCAGGTTTCTATACATCAGCAATGTGCAAGAAAAAAAGGAAATTAAGGGAACGTTCGCATTGCCATTTACAATAGCATCCAAAAGAAAAATGTACCTAGGAATAAATTTAACCAGGAAGGGGAAAGACCTGTATACTATAAAACATTGCCCAAATAGATCAACGAAGATCTAAATAAAAGGAAGGACATTCCATGTTCATGGACTGGAAGGCTTAATGTAGTGCAAATGTCAATACTACGCAAAGCAATCTATAAATTCAATGCAAACACCATCAAAATTCCAAAAGCCTTCTTGACAGAAATGGAAGTCAATTCTCAAGTTTATATGGAAGGGCATGGGAACCCAAATAGCTAAAGCAATATTGAAGAAGAATAAAGAGAAGGACTCATACTTCCTGACTTTGAAACATACTATAGAGCCACTGTAGTTAAAACAGCCTGGTACTGGTATAACAGATATATAGACCAATGGAATATAACTGAGTCTAGAAATAAATCCATACACCTACGGTCAGCTGACTTTCAAGAAGGGTGCTAAGTCTGCCCAACAGGGAAGGAAGAGTCTTCTTCAATAAATGGTGCTGGGGAAACTGGATTTCTACATGCAGAAGAATCAGTCAGGATCTAACACTCAAACTACGCCAGAAAAAAAAAAAAGAAATCAAAATGGACCAAGGACCTAAATGTGAAAACCAAAACCATAAAATACTTAGAAGAGCATGGGACCTAGGTTTTTGTGATGGGCTATCAGATATGACAACAAAAGCACAACCACCAAAAGACAAAATAGATAAATGGGGTCTCATAAACATTAGGTGGTGTAGTGGTTAAGAGCTCAGCTACTAACTAAAAGGCTGGCAGTTCAAATCCACCAACTGATCCTTGGAAACTCTATGGGGCAGTTCTGCTCTGTCCTATAGGGTCGCTATAGGTTGGAATTGACACGATGGCATCTAACAATAACATAAACATTAAATACTTCTGTGCATCAAAGGACTTTATCAAAACACTAAAAAGACAGCCTACAGATTGGGAGAAAATCTTGGAGAGATACGTATCTGATAAGGGTCTAATAACCAAAATTTACAGAATATTTCTACAACTTAACAAAAAAATGCAATCAAAAAATGAGCACATTTCACCAAAGAGGATATTCACATGGCCAACAAACACATGAAAAGATGTTCAAAATCATTACTCATTAAACCTGTTGCCACTATGATTCCAACTCATAGCAACCCTACAGGACAGAGTAGAACTGCCCCAAAGGGTTTCCAAGGCTGTAAATCTTTACAGAAGCAGACAGTCACATCTTTCTCCTGCAGAGCAGCTGGTCGGTTCAAACCATCAACCTTTGGTTCGCAGCTGAGCACTTAACCACTGCGCCACCAGAGCACCTTTCATTGGTCATTAAAGAGATGTAAGTCAAAATCACAATGAGATACTGTCATGGATTGAATTGTGCCCCTCAGAAGTATCTCTCAATTTGGCTGGGTCATGATTCCCAGTATCGTATAATTGTGTACCATTTTGTAATCTGATGTGATTTCCTTATATGTTGTAAATTCAATCACTATGATCCAATGTGATGGATTAGCAGCAGTTATACTGATGAGGTCTATAAGACTGGATTAGATAGTATTTTAAGCCAATTTCTTTTGAGATATAAAAGACAGAAGTGAGCACAGACTCACAGGAACCTCATACCACCAAGAAAGCAGTGCCGGGAGCAGAGCACATCCTTTGGACCTGAGGTTCCTGCACAGAGAAGCTCCCAGACCAAGGAAGATTGATGACACGGACCTTCCGCCAGAGCCAACAGGGAAAGTGTTCCCTTGGAGCTGATGCCCTGAATTTGGACTTGAAGCCTACTAGACTGTGGGAGAATAAACTTCTCTTTGTTAAAGCCATCTACTTGTGGTATTTCTGTTATAGCAGCACTAGATGACTAAGACAGATACCATCTCATCCTCATTAGAATGGCAATGATAAAAAAATGGAAAACTTTAAGTGTTGGCAAGGTTGTGAAGAAACAGGAACCTTCATCCATTGCTGGTGGGAATGTAAAAGGGTACAGCCACCATAGAAAACAGTTTGGCGGTTCCTAAAAAAGTTTAACATAGAACTACCAGAAGACCCAGCAATTCCACTCCTAGGTATATAACCAAAAGACCTGAAAACAGTGACAAGAACAGACACATGTACACCAGTGTTCACTGCAGCACTTTTCACAATAGCCAAAAGGTGGAAACAATCAAAATGTCCATCAACTGATGAATGGATAAACAAAATGTGGTATATACATACAATCAAATATTACTCAGTCATAAAGAGAATGAAGTTCTAATGCATGCCACAACACAGATGAACCTAGAAAACATTATGCCAAGTGAAATAAGTCCATAACAAAAGGACAAACACTCTATGATCTTGCTTATATGAAATAAGCAAATACACAGACACCAAAAGTTATTAGTGGTTACTAGGGGTGAAATAGAGGGAGAAAGAGGAAGTTTTTGCTGACAGTGCACTGAATGTATGTTTCTGGTATGGGGATAATTTGGAAAAAGACAGTAAGAATGGTTGCACAACTTGAAGAATGTAATCAATGTCACTGAATTGTACATGTAGAAATTGTTGAATTGCTGTATGTTTTGTTGTGTATAATTTTACCACAATAAAAAAGGAAGAATAAAAGCACTAATTTTCACATTATTTGCATACAATGATTAAAAATGATGTGCTAGGAACTACTATTCATTTCCCTAATATCTGTTCTCTTTCCTCCAAGAGAATACCCAAATTTTAGCTGAACATACAGCAGCCCAAAATAAAGACAAAATTTCCCAGCCTCCCTTGCAGCTAGATGTGACCATATGAGTAAGTTCTGGCCAACAGAATATAAGCAGAAGAGGCCTATAGCAACTTCCAAAAAATCTTTACAAGACCACTGTCACCTGAGCTTTGTTCCCTTCTTCCAATAAAATGTAGATGTGACAGCTAGAGTACTAGTCATCCAATCTGGTTCAGGAAAATGAGGGTCACACCCTGGACATGACAGAGTGATGGGATGAAAGATCTATATACTCTAAAACTTCATTGAAAAGAGCAATCACATCAGTCCTGGACTCTTATCTCTGAAATTTAATATTAAGAGAGATTAACTTTTATCTTTTCTTTGCCATTGGTATTTTGGGTGTCCCAAAAATACCAGCTGCCTTCAGATAAAGTAGGAGGGCAGATTTATAAATGGCAGATTTTCATAGACATATTGTGAAGCCAAATCTCTCTCAGGAAGCATTAACAGGGCATTATCTCTTTATAAGTAACTATTTTCATTCTTATGACAGATATAGTTTATACTGGGAGCCAGAGAACCTAGGTTCAAGTCTTAACCTGTGCCACTAATTGGCAAACTAGTCAACTTCTCTAAGCTTATGTGTCCTCATTCAATAAACTGGGATAGCAGTACCTATGTGATAAAATTCTCGTGAGACTTAAACCATAACTTATATGAAAGTGTTGCATAAGCTATAAATCACTACACACATAACAGTTTATGAGAATAATAAGATAACCTGTGTAAAGAAGTCCTGTCTGTCTCACTCACATTGTATCCACAGTAACAATTGTTCAATGACTATTTGTTGAATAAATATTTTTAAGTCCTTGCTAAATGAATGTATTATTCTGCTTCGGAGTTGAATAAAGTTCAAAGATCCTTAATGTTAATTAAAATACTACTTGAGCCCCTAAGAAGCACAATTCTTAATTTTTTATGTCAGTCAAAAAGGTACAAGGTTGTGAAGACAGAAACTATGGCTAATCCTTCTATCTAGTTCAAAAGTTAGACCCATTTGCCACAGCAAAATATTTTAAACTAGAAGATAAGTTGTGTATTCAGAAATAAAATTTTTATGACCCTTTTCCCATGAACAATGTTACACATAAAATATATTTTAATATTTAAACTACTAACCTTACCACATCAAATGAAGGACTTCCTCACACTGGATTGTGGCTAAAATATTTTATTAAACTAAGTATGTAATTTGTAAATGGTTCATAAGAAATTTTAAAAGCAAAGTTATAAAAAATTTTCAATACAAAAGTACAGAGTTAACAGCAAAATTACATTTTCTTTATAGTACAAATAAAAACATTTTGTTTCTGATATAGTGTCTGAAAATTTTTATAATATATTTTCCAACTGATAGCTGCAATATTATATTTTAATAAGAAATCCCATGGTTAATTCAATCATTATATTAATAACAGGTTTATCATTTGAACTGTAAATATCAAATGTTCACTTTTAAGGAAAATAATAATAAAATTTGTCATCAGAAAATGTGAAGTTATAAAAGGCTCTGTAGGATAAAGATATGTTCTTATTTCTCTATTAAATTCTGTAAAGAGGCATTAAGAAATATTGTAAACTTGAATTACATTAAAAAATAAGCACCATTAACAAACATTCTATATAAACTTACACCTTTTAAATCAAATTTTTTTTGGCCACAAAAACATGTTTTCTTTATTGTGTAAATAAACATAAACAACATTTAATCATTACACAGGAAAATTATCAAACTTCACCTCACTGCACAATGGAAAAACTTAGAAAAAGCACTTGGAAGAAACAGCACACATTATTTTTGTGTCTTTTTTTAATACATTTTGTCATTTTCTTAAATTGAGAGCAGTCAAAACATTGTCAGAGCAATTTCCTGAGTTTAAAAATTTCCAATTTCCAGCCCAGAAATAACCAATCCTGCTATTATATATGTCCTTTTTCTAAGCATATAAAACACTTGAATTCAAAAAGAAAGAGACAAAATAAAGGACAGGAAAACATACAAAAGAATTGTTTGGCTTTTTTTTTTTTTTCCTCAGAATGTGTTATAATATACAAGACACTTTAAAGTGAGTCACAATCTCTCCTATAAAATATGTCTTCTATTTAAAGGCCATAGAATTACAAATAGTAAGGAAATACTAATAAACTGAAGAAATAATATAGAAGCATATGAACAGCCAATAAATGTAAGAAAACATACTTCCATTTCTCACGTTGGGGTAGGGAGATGGAAAGATTGAAAATACTGTTAAGACTACTTCCCACCCTCATCCACGTCACCTCAGGGTTCCACATTAGTTCTTTTCTTCGTGGTAAATACCAGTAAGAGACTATTGGAAGGATGTAACTATTATGAAAACATTCCAAACTACAGAAGTGCTATACTTTTAAAATATTTTAAGATATTAATTACGTTTACAAAAAAACATTCTAATGAGGCATGTATTGCTACAAATATACCAGGACATGAAAACTTTGATAATCCCCAAACTATCTATTACTTTTGGCATATAGGGTTTAGAAATGGGCAAAAGAAGAAAGGAGGAATTATAAAATTCTCTTTCATGTGTTGTTTCAATCAGAGGAGTAGGAGGAAATTTAGGTTTAAATACTTCCATAAAAACACAAAAATGATATTCAAATTTGCCTACATATTTATGAATAATGATTAAAAAGAAATGTTACTAGAACCAAAATAAGGCAAAAAATTAAACTTGACACTTGGCTTCTTTCACTTGGTTTCTACCCACAGAATACCTCAATTCTAGTTCCTTTTTACTTTCCTTCATTCAGCAACACCATAACAATACTGAAATAAGTCTAACTGAAGTGTTCAAAAGTAAAACATTGGATGAGGAAATATAAAAACACAGACGATGAGTATGCAGCTGTAAACACTCCAACAATCAGGTTTTAGTATTGTTAGTCACATCTCTTAAATCACATTAATTTATACACCGGAATGTTTGTTTTCACTAACTAACAACTGCAGTTTTATATTATGTTGTTGAAAAGAATTGCTTTATTTTTAATGTACACAATTATTTTAGACATCACAAAAAACATACTAAATTGCTGGCATTTTTTCAGGTTTTTTGAAACAAATTACTATAAACATAAGAATGTGAATAATACTTTGATATCAGTCACTAACCATTTCTAAATAATAAACATATATTCTGATTGTTTTGAAAATAAAGTTCACTGATAAGGCTCTTCTTTCAAAAGCATGCATTCATGAAATATAAAAACATGTATTTTTAAGTTTTATTTTCATTAAAATGTTTGCCTTTTTGGGAAGCCATTCTGTATTTCAGGGTTCTATCAGTAACAGCTCAATTTTATAATTCTTGATCCAAATGAGCTCTTTAAGCTTAAAAAAAAAAAGCAACACAATTGTTTGCTAAAATTACTTATGTTGAAAATATTCTCCATCTCTGAAGGCAAATTTATTTAAACCATTGTCTCATACTGGAAAATTCTGTTTAAAGTTTAACACATTAAACTTATATAAAGGAAATTATAATTTACATACTAATAGGAATTATTAGCTCACCAAATAAAAGGAGTCAATGAACATTTCCTTTGAGAAAGTTGGCTCTTAATAAAAATAAAAGTAAAAAACTTTAAAAAACTATGATTCCTTTCATGATTATACAAAAAAGGTTTTCTATATTTGTTTCAAGTTAATAGGATTTTTACTTACTGCAATTTAGAAATTACATGCCTCAATCTAAATAAAGCTATTTAGTACTGTCTTACATACTACGTACACAGACAGTTCTAGAAGCAGTTCTATAAGGCAGCAGCATTTGAAAGATATCTAACCATCTGTCCTTCTCTGAAAACTTTTCTGCCTATGGAAGGTATAATACTGTAATATAACCTCAGACTCAACTTTCCTCCCAGAAAATGCATAGAGGAGAGGGACAAAAGGTAAGAGATCAAGATCATATAAAAGCAGAAGAAAGTGCAACAGCATGTATTCCTTACTATAGGATATGGCAAAATGAAGTGATTTCATGTGTTTTGTTTTGAAATAAGAAAATATTTTTGTTAGGTCTCCTATCTTTACTGCTACTTTTTTTTTTTTTTTTAATTACAAGCCTTTAAAGGGCATGAACCCTGTCTCAAAGCACTTTAAATGCCTTTCACAGAAATCTTTGGGACTTTACTAAATGTCAGACAAGTAATACAAAGGTAATATTTTCTCTCTGAAAGAATTAGAGGACATAAAACTTTAAAACTGTAGCTGATAATTTTCACAGACATTTTCTGATCAATAAAAACCCTCTTTAACATTTTTAACAGGAAACATATTTGGCATGTGATTCAGTAAAAAAATTAAACTTCTCTTGAATTTTGAGAAAAACAAATTTTTTTCTGTTTTACAACTGACATTTTCTAAGAACGCATCTGTTTACAGTAAAATTGACTGAATTACTGCAAGTAAAACTAATTTTAACCTACAAACCTTCACATTCCTCAGTCAAGGATGCTTATTTTACTTTAGCATGACTTTCAAGCACCCTGGTTTAATTTCGGAGAACCTGTAAAAAATGAAAATAGAGTTATTTTAAAGATAAAAATTTCACCTGTCTAAGGAATATGTACCCCTATAAACAATTTCAACTGCCTATGCTTAATATGGAGCCTTGGTGGCACAGTGGTTAAGAGCTTGGCTGCTAACCAAAAGGTCGGCAGTTCAAATCCACCAGTTGCTCCTTGGAAAACCTATGCGGCAGCTCTACTCTGTCCTATAGGGTTGCTATGACTCGGAATCGACTCCATGGAAACAGGTATGGGTTTTATGCTTAATATAAGGAGCCCTAGTGGTACAGTGGTTAAAGCAATCAACTGCTAACCAGAAGGTATGGGGTTTGAAACCACCAGCCATTCCACAGGAGAAATATGTGGCAGTCTGCTTCCACAGAGATTTATAGCCTTAAAACAAAACCCACTGCCGTCAAGTCAATTCTATCTTATAGCAACCCTATAGGACGAAGAAGAACCGCCCATAGTGTTTACAAGGAGCAGCTGGTGGATTTGAACTGCTAATATTTTGGTTAGCAGCCGGACACTTAACCACTGCACCACCAGGGCTCTGCTTATGTTTATTTTAATCTATTATCAAAACAAATACAATCCTAAGGCTGGAAGTTACTCTTAACTTAGTAGCTATTGAAATTTAAGATTTTTCAAAACCTCCCAAATCTGAATTTGACCTTTACAAAGACGAACATGCTGTATAAAGATGATGTCTACATTACAATATTTCTGGGTATTAGGTCAGTACCAAGAAGAAATCTCTGATGTAGCAGGTAAAGTCTGATTCACTTGGCCATGCAACGCCTCCAACTCTCTCAGTGTGAAACTTAAAGGAACACTCGTTTCTAAAATAGATCATTAACCCAAACCTGGTAACTACTCCTTCCGTCAAAATAACTCTGAAATGTCACCCTGTTTTCATGCTCAGAATTAATGCTACCATTTCCTACAATATAGTCAAATAACATTTTACAACACAGCATAAACAAAATATGCTACATGAATTGAAATTAGGGGTGGGGAAGACCGTGTTATACATACATCCTCAGAGATTCTATCCATCAACAGGTCTTTATTCTTGGACTTTTCTTGTCATTTTCTGCTACTGAATAATGACCACTTAATGAAAAAGGACATTTCATGTCCGTCAACTAAAAGTGTTAATGGCATTTAACTTGCAAAAAAGTATTAAATTCAAATTAACTGGAATATTTCAGCCAAAGTTAATACTCACGCCCATGTTTCAGCATAACCCTCCTAATTCCATCCAAAATCCACAAACATCTATTTTCTTTCAAAAGAACAATTTAACAGCAAATCCTAAACTATAATAGGTTTATTCTCATTATCTTTAATAACCAGAGTCCTTAATGGATAATACATTATCAAAGAAACACAAATATATTTATTTTCTTTCAAAATTTTAAATTTATGATAGAAATAGTTTTATCAGACGATTACTTCAACACCAAACATGTTTTTTCTTTCATTTCTGGTTTACCATTCAACAGAAATCCAGCAGGGAAAGTTGTATCGTAATTTAAGCATAAATTTGTGGCTGCAATCAGATGGTTAAATTTGGTTAGCTATTTCAACAAATTGTTCGAAGCAAACTATTAGTGTTTACCTAGCTATGTATATATGGGCCATTGCCAATAACTGTAACAGAAATCTACACTCACCTGAAGCTATGGTTTGTGAGGTATTTAATGACGGCTGGTTTGATGCGAGCAATGCCTCCCTGGCTGTGGTTTCCTCTGCCCGTAATCACAGAGAGATAGGGCTTACCGCCATTCTGCCTAAATTCTGTTATAACAGAAAAGTTAAAGTAAATTTATCTAATTCTCTCAAAAGAAAACCAACTTTAACTCAAACACACATAAAATTGCTTTTATGAGAACTTAAAAGATTTACTACTTTAAAAAGCCCCAAAACTAATGTTGCAAAACGTATGTTTTATCTACACTGTAAGTATGAAAGCTTCAGAGCAAACCACCCAACTAAAAATTTTGGCAGGACTTCTCCCCCTTCTACTTCTCTGAGAAAATGATAATTACAACAATAATAATAATAACGATACTTACCAATTATGGTACACATGAAGTCAGGCACTGCTTTAAGTGATTTTTATTTATTAACTAAAAATCTTCACAACAACCCTAGGAAGTGATACTGAGAAGGCATCAAGCTTTGGTCTGAATAAAAGCTCTGCCACTAAGTGACTGTGGGACCATGCACAAGTCTCTTGGCTTCGCTGTGTGCTTCCTCCTCAATAAAATGGAGTAACAATAGCCAACTACTTTATAGAATCTCCCCTCAGAACAGCTATTAGCAAATCCACTAACAACAGCAGTGACTGCAGCCCTACTATTAAATATAATCAATTTTTTCTTAACCTAAACTTTTCCAAAAAGGATGATTTTTAAAATATCAAACAAGCCTAAGCCCATTGAAAACCTGAAAGGTTACAGTTGGTGCTTTTAAGTATGAACTTGCAAAAATCAAGTATATGAATCCTGAAAATCAATAACTGTCAAACAACAGCAAAAACTATTAATAATAAAGAATTGCTTTCATGAATTTAATCATCGATCTTTGTTAACACATAGCCCAAATCTGATCTTTAGTATAAAACACATAACATATAATACAAACACTCCATAATTTGCCCATGAAGTTGCTCTAAGACTCCAGCTGAAATACAGACAGATGGTTTATCAAGTCTTATATGTCCAAGGTAATATTTAGCCTTTTCTTTTAAAAGGGCATGCTGCTCTTGCATTTCTAATTCCTTACCCTTCTTTAAGATTTTCTCCATTTCTACTTTAATTCATATCCATTACTTCAGAAAATATATTGTTCAAAATTCAGCCCTGAGTCTAGGCTACACAGTGTTCAACTGGTAAAAAGTTTTGGCAGTATACACTTGTAACACGCAAATTGTTCTTTATGTGTGTTATATTAAAAGTTGACATTAAAAAAATCTTGTAACTGACCATACTTGACTTTCCTCATTCCTTCACTACTATTGTCCCTACCAGTCATTTCTATCATTTCACCTTTCAAAAGTTCATTTGTTATTCTGAAAATGTTCTCAAGTTGATTCACATGCTTTAAATAAAGTAGGTGTTCAATATTGAAGGATTCTACAGGGAAAATGCTGAACAATGCAGGAAACATCAAAAGATGGAAGGAATACCCAGAGTCACTGTACCAAAAAGAACTGGTTGACACTCAGCCATTTCAGGAGGTAGCATATGACCAAGAACTGATGGTACCGAAGGAAAAGGTCCAAGCTGCACTGAAGGCATTGGTAAAAAACAAGGCTCCGGTAACTGACAGAATACCAATAGAGATGTTTCAACACACGGATGCAGTGCTGAAGTGCTCACTCATCTATGTCAAAAGATTTGGAAGACAGTTACCTGGCCAACCGACTGGAAGAGATCCATATTTGTACCCATTCCAAAGAAAGGAGATCTAACAGAACGGGGAAATTATCGAACAATATCATTAATATCACACACAAGGAAATTTTTGCTAAAAATCATTCAAAAGCAGTTACAGCAGTATATCAACAGGGAACTACAAGAAATTCAAGACGCATTCAGAAGAGGATATGGAATGAGGGATACAGTCTTAGTCATCTAGTGCTCCTCTACCAGAAATACCACAAGCGGATGGCTTTAGCAAAGAGAAGTTTATTCTCTCACAGTCCAGTAGGCTACATGTCCAAATTCAGGGTATCAGCTCCAGGGGAACGCTTTCTCTGCGGGCTCTGGAAGAAGGTCCGTGTCACCAATCTTCCCTTGGTCTGGGAGCATCTCAGCGCAGGAACCTCAAGGTCCAAAGGACACACTCTTCTCCTCACACTGCTTTCTTGGTGGTATGAGGTTCCCAGGTGTCTCTGTTCGCTTCTCTCTTTTATATTTCAAAAAAGATTGGATTAAGATACTATCCAATCTTGTATACTTCATCAGTATAACTGCTGCTAATCCATCTTATTAGATCACAGTGATTGAATTTACAACACATAAGGAAATCACATCAGATTACAGAATGGTACACAATTATACAATACTGGGAATCATGACCCAGCGAAGTTGGGAGATATTTTGAGGGGACACAATTCAATCCATGACAGATATCACTGCTGATGTCAGAGTGATCTTGGCTGAATGTAGAGAATAGCAGAAGGATGTTTACCTGTGTTTTACTGCCTATGCAAAGGCATTCGACTATGTAGATCATAACAAATTATGGATAACACTGTGAAAAATGGGAATTCCAGAACACTTAATTGTGCTTATGAGGAACCTTTACATAGACCAAGAGACAGCTATTCGAACAGAACAAGGGGACACTAATGTGGTTTAAAGTCAGGAAAGGTATGCGTCTGGGTTGTATCATTTCACCATACTTAATTCCATCTGTATGCTGAACAAATAATCTGAGAAGATGGACTATATGAAGAAGAATGGGGCATCAGGATTGGAGGAAGACTCATTAACAACCTGCGATGTGCAGATGACACAACCCTGCTTGCTGAAAGTGAAGAGGACTTGAAGCACTTAATGATGAAGATCGAAGACCACAGCCTTCAGTATGGATTACACCTCAGCATAAAGAAAACAAATGTCTTCACAACTGGACCAATAAGCAACATCATGATAAACAGAGAAACAACTGCAGTTGTCAAGGACTTCGTTTTACTTGCATCCACAATCAATGCCCATGAAAGCAGCAGTCAAGAAATCAAACAACGCACTGCACTGGGCAAATCTGCTGCAAAAGACCTCTTTAAAGTGTTAAAAAGTAAAGATGTCACTTTAAGGACTAAGGTGCACCTGACCCAAGCCATGGTGTTTTCAATCACCTCATATGCATGTGAAAGCTGGACAATGAATAAGAAAAGACTGGAGAAGAACTAATGCCTTGGAATTATGGTGTTGGTGAAGAACATTGAATATACAATGGACTGCCAAAAGAATGAATGAATCTGTCTTGGAAGAAGTGCAGCCAGAATGCTCCTTAGAAGAAAGGATGGTGAGACTTCATCTCACATACTTTCAGCATGTTATCGGGAAGGACTAGTCCCTGGAGAAGGACATCATGCTTGGTAAAGTAGAGGGTCAGCAAAAAAGAGGAAGACCCTCAACAAGATGGATGGACACAGTGGCTGCAACAATGGGCTCAAACATAGCAACAATTGTGAGGATGGCACAGGACCAGGCAGTGTTTCGTTCTGTTGTATATGGGTCACTATGGTTCGGATTCAGTTTGATGGCACCCAATGACCACCTAACAACAAAAGGCGTTCAAAATATGTTTCTTGAATGAATTAACATATATGTTTAATTCTCCAAATTACAGGCTGTTCCTGCTGTTTATCACCTCAAAAATTAAAAAAACTATTTAACTCATTTTTTAAAAATATTTTATTTGATTTTGTAGAAGATTTATTAGCAAATTAGATTCTCATTTAACAATTTCTATACATATTATTTATTCAGGGACGCTAGTTATACTTTTCACAATGTGTCTGCATTCTCATTATTTCCATTATGCTTGTTCTGTTTCCATTAATCTAGTCTTCTTGTCCCCCCTTAACTTTTCATCTTTGGTCTACGGTAAATGTTGACCTAGGTCTCATTTAGATGATTGTTTAGAGGAGGACAGTACTCAAGGGTGATATTATTTATTTTATGAGCCACTCTATCTTTTGGCTGATATGTGACCTCCAGGAGTAGTTTGTGTTTCAAGTTTAAAAGGTATCCCAGTCTCATGAGTTCCTCTAGTCTCTACCAGTCCAGTATGTCTGACCTTTTTTAGGAATCTTGAGTTTTGTTCTACATTTTTTTTATACCTTTCTATCCAGGACCATCTATCATGTCCCTGGTCAGAACGGCCGGTAGAGGTAGCCAGGCACCATCTAGTTCTTCTGGTCTCAAGGTAGGTGAGGCTGTGGTTCATGTAGACTACAAGTCTTGTAAACTAGTTTCTTCTTTGAATCTTCAGTTTCCTTCTTTCTCTTTTGCTCCAGATGAGTAAAGACCAATAGTTGTATCTTAGATGGCTGCTCGCAAGCTTTTAAGACTCTAGATGCTACTCACCAAACTACGATGCAGAACATTACCTTTACGAACTATGTTATGCCAGTTGACCAAGTTCCCTTGAGTGTTTACAACTTACTTTTAAGCACATTCAAGATTTCTTACTTCAGACATAAATATTTCAGTATCTTGAAAAGATAAGAACTTTCTTAAAAACAGAATAACAATCACATAATCACACTTTATAAAATGAACAATAGCTCCTTGTTGTTGTTAGGTGCCATTGAGTCAGTTCCGACTTATAGCAACACTACGTACAACAGAATGAAACACTGCCCAGTCCACAGACATCCTCAAAATCGTTGTTAAAGTCTTTTGTTGCAGCCACTGTGTCAATCCACCTCGTTGAGGTCTTCCTTTTCATCTCTGACCATCTACTTTAAGAAGGATGATGTCTTTCTAAAGGGACCGGTCCCTCGGGATAACACGTCCAAAGTATGTGAGACTAAGTCACACCACCCTTGCTTCTAAGGAGCATTCTGGCTGTACTTCTTCCAAGACAGAGTCATTCATTCTTCTGGTAGTCCGCAGTATATTCAATATTCTTCACCAACACCATAATTCAAAGGCATCAATTCTTCTCCAGTCTTCCTTATTCACCGTCCAGCTTTTGCATGCATATAATGCGACTGAAAATACCATGGCTTGGTCAGGCGCACCTTCATCCTTAAAATGACATCTTTGTTTTTTAACACTTTAAAGAAGTCTTTTGCAGCAGATTTTCCCAATGCAATGTGTTATTTGATTTCTTGACTGCTGCTTTCATGGGCATTGATTGTGGATCCAAGTAAAATGAAGTCCTTGACAACTGCAATCGTTTCTCTGTTTATCATGATGTTGCTTATTGGTCCAGTTGTGAGGACAGTTGTTTTCTTTATGTTGAGGTGTAATCCATATTGAATGAAGGATGTAGTCTTTGATATTCATCACAAGTACCTGAAGTCCTCTTCACTTTCAGCAAGCAAGGTTGTATCATCTGCATATCGCAGATTGTTAACAAGTCTTTCTCCAAACCTGATGCCGCATTCTTCTTCATATAGTCCAACTTCTCGGATATCTGCTCAGCATACAGACTGAATAAGTATGGTAAAAGGATACAATCCAGATGCAAACCTTTCCTGACTTTAAACCACAGTTCAAATGACTGCCTCCTGGACTATGTACAGATTCCTTATGAGCACAATTAAGTGTTCTATAATTCCCATTCTTTGCAATGTTATCCATAATTTTTTATGATCCACACAGTTGAATGCATTTGCACAGTCAATAAAACAAAGGTAAACATCTTCCTGTTATTCTCTGCCTTCAGCCAAGATCCATCTGACATCAGCAATGATATCCCTTGTTCTACGTCCTTTTCTGAATCCACCTTGAACTTCTGGCAGTTCCCTCTCGAGGTACTGCTGCAATCACTTTTGAATCATCTTCAGCAAAGTTTTACTTGTGTGTGACGTTAATGAATATTGTTTGATAACTTCAACATTCTGTTGGATCACCTTTCTTTGGAATGTGCACAAACATGGATCTCCTCCAGTTGGTTGGCCAGGTAGCTGTCTTCCAAATTTCTTGGCATAGACGAGTGAGCACCTCCAGTGCAGCATTCGTTTGTTGAGACATCTCAACTGGTATTCCATCAATTCCTGGAGCCTTGTTTTTCACTAACGCCTTCAGTGCAGCTTGGACCTCTTCCTTCAGTACCATAGGTTGTTGGTCATATGCTACCTCCTGAAATGGCTGAACATCGATCAATTCTTTTTGGTACAGTGACTCTGTGTACTCCTTCCATCTTCTTTTCATGCTTCCTGCATCGTTTAATATTTTCCCCATAGATTCCTTCAATATTGCAACTCGAGGAATGAATTTTTTCTTCAGTTCTTTCTGCTTGAGAAATGACAAGCATGATCTTCCCTTTTATTTTTCTAACTCCAGGTGTTTGCACATTTCATTATAATACTTTACTTTGTCTTCTCAAGCTGCCCTTTGAAATCTTCTGTTCAGCAATTTTACTTCATCTTTTCTTCCTTTCGCTTTAGCTATTCTACATTCAAGAGCAAGTCTCAAAGTCTCTTCTGACATTCATTCTGGTCCTTTCTTTTTTCCTGTCTTTTTAATGACCTCTTGTTTTCTTCACGTATGATGCCCTTGATGTCATTCTACCACTCGTCTGGTCTTCAGTCACTGGCGTTCAATGTGTCAAATATATTCTTGAGACAGTCTCTAAAGTCAGGTGGGATATACTCCTGGTTGTACTTTGGCTCTTTTGGACTTGTTTCAATTTTCTTCAGCTTCAACGTGAACTTGCATGTGAGCAACTGATGATCTATTCTGCAGCCAGTCGCTGGCCTTGTTCTGATTGATGATATTGAGCTTCTCCATTGTCTTTCCACAGATTTAGTCAATTTGAGTCCTGTGTATTCCAACTGGTGAGGTCCACGTGTATAGTCGTTTATGTTGTTGAAAAAAATTCTTTCCAATGACTAAGTTGTTGGTCTTGCAAAATTCTATCATGCAATCTCCTGCATCGTTTCTATCACCAAGGCCATATTTTCCAACTACTATTCCTGCTTCGTTTCCAACTTTCACATTCCAATCACTAGTAATTATCAATGCATCTTGACTGCATGTTTGATCAATTTCAGACTGCAGAAGTTGGTAAAAATCTTCAGTTTCTTCATCTTTGGCCTTAGTGGTTGCTGCGTAAATTTGAATAACAGTCCTAGTAACTGGTAGCCTTCGTAATCATATGGATATTATCCTATCACTGACAGCACTGTACTTCAGGACAGATCTTGAAATGTTCTTTTTGACAATGAATGTGACAGCATTCCTCTTCAAGTTGTCATTCTCAGCATAGAAGACCACATGATTCTCCGATACAAAATGATCAATACCAGTCCATTTCAGCTCACCAATGCCTAGGATACTGATGTTTACGCATTTCATTTTTGACAATTTCCCATTTTCCTAGATAAACACTTTGTACATTCCACGTTCCTATTACTAATGGATGTTTACAGCTGTTTATTCTCATTTTGAATCATGCCACATCAGCTAATGAAGGTCTCAAAAGCTCGACTCCATCTGCGTCCTTAAGGTCAACTCTACTTTGAAAAGGCAGCTCTTCCCCAGTCATCGTTTGAGTGCCTTCCAATCTGAAGTGCTTATCTTCTGGCACTATATCAGACAATGTTCCACTGCTATTCATAAGGTTTTCACTGGCTATTTTTTTCAGAAGTAGAATACCAGGTCCTTCATCTTAGTCTGGCTTAGTCTGGAAGCTCAGCTGAAACCTGTCCCCTGCTGGTATTTGAAATACTGGTGGCATAGCTTCCAGCATCACAGCAACATACAAGCCACCACAATACAACAAACTGACAGATGCACGGGGATAGCTCCTTAGTACCACTAGTTTCTAAAAATGACTAAAAACTTCTCCCAATTTTCAAAGGAAAAAAAAAGTTTTTACAGTAATTTGTTTGAATCAGAGCCCAAACAAGTCCACACATTCCATTTGGTTTATAAAGTTTTTAAATATAAAGGTTCTTACTCCCCTTGTTTTTCTTTACCATGCATTTGTTAAAAAAAATTTTATCACTTATCCTATAGTATTTGACAGTCTGAATTTTACTGATTGTATCCCCATGGTGTCTTTTAGCATGTTCCTCTGTCCCTGGTAGGTTCCTGTAAAGTAGTAGTCAGATCTAAAGGCTTGATCTGCTTCTAATTTGATTTAGGGACATAAATACTTCATACGTCACATTGCATACTTCAACCAGAAGGTATGAAAGGCCCACATAGCCCTTTTTTTTTTTTTTTAATCTTTTCATCGTATCGTAACTAAAAGTAATGCAGGACAGAGCACAGATATTCACCAGCCACATTTCTATTCAACAATACTACCATCTGGTGGTGGCCGTTGGTACTACAGGCTACCATCGGTGACAGCATGCAGAGATGGCCCCCAGGTTCAAGAAATGGTCACATTTGACAAGTTAAAAAAAAAACAAAACCAAACCTGGTGCCGTAGAGTCGATTCCGACTCATAGTTATTGAACTCTTCTGGCAATTTTTTTTTAGATAAAATTCATATAACTTAAATTAACCATTTTAAAGTATACAGTTAAGTAGTTTTCAGTACATTCACAACCATCACTATTACCTAATTCTAGAAAGTTTCCATCACCCCAAAAAGAAACCTCATACTTGTTAGCAGTCACTCCCCATTCCTGCTTCTCAAGCCCCTGACAACCATTAATCTACTTTCTGCCTCTGTTGTTGTAATTGTCAGGTGCCGTCAAGCTGGTTCTGACTCATAGCGACCCTACGTAACAACAGACAAAACACCGCCGGGTCCTGCGCCATCCTCACAACCATTGCTATTTTTGAGCCCATTGTTGTAGTCGCTGTGTCAATCCAACTCATTGAGGGTTTTCCTCTTTTTCGCTGATCCTACTGTACCAAGATGATGTCCTTCTCGAGGGACTGGCCCCTCTTGATAACATGTCCAAAGTATGTGAGACGAGGTCTCACCATCCTTGCTTCTAAGGAGCATTCCGGCTGTACTTCTCCCAAGACAGATTGTTTGTTCTTTTGGAAATCCATGGTATATTCAATATTCTTTACCAACACCATAACTCCAAGGCATCAATTCTTCTCTGGTCTTCCTTATACATTGTCCAGCTTTCACATGCTTATGAGGCAACTGAAAATACCATTGTTTGGGTCAGGCATACCTTAGTTTTCAAGGTCTCTATGAGCTTGGTTATTCTGGACATTTCATATAAATGGAATCATACAATATGTGGTCTTTTGTGGCTTTTTCACTTAGTAATGTTTTCAAGGTTCATCCATAGCATAGCAAATATCAGTATTTTATTCCTTTTCATGGCCGAATAATATTCCATCGTATGAATGTACCACATTTATCCATTCATCAGCTAATGAAGGTTTAGGTGATTTATACTTTTTGGCTATTATAAATAATGCTATGAACATTTATGCACATGTTTTGTGTGAATGTATGTTTTCAGTTCTCTTAGGTATATATCTAGGAGTAGAACTTCTAGGTCACATGGTAACTCTATGTTTAACTTTTTGAGAAAATGACAGCTTTTCACAGCAGTTGCACCATTTTACATTCCCATCGCCAATGTATGAAGGTTCTGATTTCTCCATATTCTAGCTAACATGTTATTTTTCATTTTATTAAACTTGTTAAATTATCAGTTTCCTCACCTATAAAATGAGAGTAATATCTTCCATTTATTCTATCAGTAATTTATTCTAAAGTTTTCTTGAGTGTCAAATGAAAAGCACTAATATAATGGTGATTAAGAAAGATTCAGTCCCTGCCCCTCAATTTCTGGCCAAAAAGAGGCATTTAATAATCAATTTTACAATGAGCTTTTTTATAAACACTGCAATCTATAGGACTACTATGAGAGGCTATTAACAGGAACCTAACTTTGTCTGCAGGTCAAGAATGACAGTGTAAGTAAAAGTACAGAAAAGGAGGACGAACAGAAAAAGAGATGCAACTGGAGAGGCAAGGAATAGATTGTGTAGGGATTTTGGAAGTTACCTAAATGCAACAAGACAATCTATACTTTCTTATCACAGTGTGTAATTATTTGTTCACTGTCATTTACGCCAGTAGACAGGAAAGGTCATAAATACAGTGCTTGTGTGCCTTTTTCACTGCTTTATCCTTGGTGTCTAGAGTATAGAAAGTAATGAAATATTTATTGAACAGACCATCTATGCTCTGTTTTTTGTTTTTTTTTTCACCATCTCTGCTTCTTATTTTTACCACCTGTGCTTCATATTTTTTTACCCCTCTCCTTTTATCCCGCTACAGACCTATCTTCTTTCCTACCTCCCTTTCTAGTGGAAATCAACATCCTGCAATTGGGTCTACATTGCTTCTACTGTGTTTTAATACTTCTATTAAATGTGCATGCACCTATATTCGATTTATGTCATGGATTGAATTATGTCCCCCCAAAAACGGGCGTATCAATTTGGCTAGGCCATGATTCCTGGTACTGTGTGATTTTCCCATATGTTGTAAATCCTGCCTCTATGATGTTAATGAGGGTGGATGGGTGGCAGTTGTGTTAGTAAGGCAGGACTCAGTCTACAAGATTGTATTGTATCCTGAGGCAATCTCTTGGGATATAAAAGAGGGAAGTGAGCAGAGAGACATGAGGACCTCATACCATCAAGAAAGCAATGCCAGAAGCAGACCGCATCCTTTGGACCTGGGGTCCCTGCGTGGAGAAGCTCCTAGTCCTGGGGAACACTGAGAAGCCTGACAGAGAGAGAAAGCCTTCCCCTGGATTTGGACTTTTAGCCTACTTGACTGTGAAGAAATAAATTTCTCTTTGTTAAAGCTATCCATTTGTGGTATTTCTGTTACAGCAGCATTAGGTGATTAAGACAATCTATAATATTGCTTTTACGGGAAAAAAGTAAAAGTACATGGTGTCACACTGTATTATTCACATGGGTACTATGAATTTTTACTCTGATATATGGGTACATGAGTATTTACTGTATTACTCTGTAATCTTTTCAACATGGTTGCTATAGTTCATGACAAACAGATGAATTTTCATCTTTTTATATCATATTTTAATATCAACTATTTAATTAATTATAAATGATGTGTTGAACTGATAAACCTGTATAAAGTATAGTATAAAACTTTCTAAAATGTATATATAAATCAGCTAACCAGAACAATACATATCAATGATAGGGCAGGGCTCGGAAGCCACAAGGCGATAGCTAAGGCACAGGGCTCTAGCACGTGCATGATAAATTGCAAGAGAAAGGCAAGTAAAGAATTCAAAAATATTTTTTTTTTTAAATAAGTTTATTGTGTTTTCACTAAAAGTTAACACAGCAAATTAGGTTTCCATTCAACAATTACTACACAAATTGTTCAGACATGGGTTACAATTTTCTCAATGTGTTAAGATCCTCATTAATTCCTTTCTGGGTGTTTCACTTCTGGCAGTCTGGTTTTCCTGTCCTTTTACCCTTTCATTTTTACTTTAGAGTAATTATTGACCATTTGGTCTCGTACAGATGATTTTTTTTAAAGGTGTGCAGTACTGACTGGTAATATTCTTTATTTTATGGGCCAATCTGTTATTTAGCTAAAAGGTTACCTCAGGGGTTAGTTTCTGTTCAAAGTTTATGGAGTATCTCGGGGCAATAGTGTTGAGGAGTCCTCTAGTCTCAAGCAGTTTGTTTTTGAACATTTCACTGAGGTTTGGGTGAAAGTTTACAGAACAAATTAGTTTCCCTTCAACAATTTATAGACATTCCATTTCGTGACATTAGTTGCAATCGCCTCAATGTGACAGTACTCTACCCGCTTCCTCCGTGGGTTCCCCGTTTCCATTCGCCCATCTTTCCTGCCCCTTCCTGCCTTCTGAACTTTGTTTTTGGGCAAATGCTGCCCTTCTGGTCTCGTACGGCTGATTCTTCTGAGATGCACGTTCCCCACGGGTGTTACTGTTCACTTTATAGGCTTGTCTATTGTTTGGCTGAAAGGCGCTCTCCAGGAGTGGGTTCAGTTCCAGGTTTGAAGGATGTCTAAGGGCCATAGTCACATGGTTTCCACCAGTCTCTATCAGACTAGTAAGTCTGGTCTTTTTTATGAATTGGAATTTTGTTCTACATTTTTCTCACACTCTGTCCAGGATCTTCTATTGTGATCCCGATCAGAGTGGTCAGTAGTGGTAGCCGGGCACCATCTAGTTCTTCTGGTCTCAGGCTAGTGGAGCTGTGGTTCACGTGGTCCATTAGTCCTTTGGACTAATTGTTTCCTTGAGTCTTTTGATTTTCTTCCCTCTTGTTTGCTCCAGACGGGAAGAGAACAATAGGTATATCTTAAATGACCACTCACAAGCTTTTAAGACCCTAGACATTACTCACCAAAATAGGATACAGAACATTGTCTTTATGGACTATGTTATGCCAATTGACCTAGATGTCCCGAGACTATGGTACTAAGCCCTCAAGGTATATGGTTATGGCTCAAAAGTTTTCATAACTTTGCCCCCTGTGTGCTCTAACACATACATTGATACATTTGCAGCACATACAAATATGTATGCAGAAATATCCTCTGCCAAACCAATATATGCTCATGGGTGTACTCCCATACGCCATCCCACACCTGTTCAGCTTACATATCTACCTATGTATCTACTCGTAAATTATTGTTATTACTGTTATTGTAGGATTGTGTATGTAATACTATTTACCATTGTTTCCTTTTACACTGGTGTTCTGCCCAGTGTCTTCCTTCACCTTGGTCATGTTATGCTCACATCCCCCTTATTGTGTGTTGCCTTTCCCTTCACCGAAGTTAATAACATGTCTACTATCTAGTTACTAGTGATTTTCCCTCCCCCTCCCCGCCATCCCTACTGACCATAAAAGAATGCTTCTTTCTATGTATAAATCTTTTCTTGAGTTTTTATAATAGTAGTCTCATACAATATTTGTCCCTTTGTGATTAACTTATTTCACTCAGCATAATGTCCTCCAGGTTCACCTAAGTTGTGAGATGTTTTACAGATACATTATTATTTTTTAACATTGTACAGTATTCCATTGTATGTACCATAGTTTGTCTATCCATTCTATTGATGGGCACTTAGGCTGTTGCCATCTTTTTGCTGTTGTGAATAATGCTGTGATGAATATGGGTGTACATATCAAAAATATTCTAATAGCAGTTAAAGGAGATGACTTCTAGTAAAATAGATTGTACTCTTCTCATAAATGCTACTATCTGATGATGGAAAAAAATGAGATGTTAAACCAAGAAGATATCTGAATAGTACATGCAGTACATGATATTCAGCTCAGACAAGAGGCAGGCAATGGCCTTTGCTACTGACCTGCAAAGTCAAAGATACAAAAAGACAGGGAGAAAGGGGTACCACAATACTACTAACACTCAGAAATCCTGCCTTTGGTGAGGAAAAGTCCTATCAACTGTATTTTATTAAACACTTACATAATATCCTCAACAAAATACTGTGAAAGCTCGAACCTGTGTAAGGCAGAAACCTGTCAGAAGGAAAACTCAAGTATTTTCCACTAAAACAAGCAATAGACAAGTGACACCCTGTCAAAGGCAGAAAACTTGTGAGACCTGGAAAAATAAGGCAGTCTCATCAGGTTCCAGCTTTCATCAGTTTCACTGTTCTACCAAACCAAAGCTAATACCATATTAAAAGGATTATATACCATGACCAAGTGAGATTTATTCCAGGAACGCAAGAGTGGCTCAACATTAGAAAATCAATCAATATAATACACTAATGAAGGAAAAGAACAACACAATTATTGCAATCGATACAGAAAAGGCATTTGACAAAATCCAACATCCTGTCATGATAAGAACACTCTACAAACTAGGAACAGAACAGAAATTTCTCAATATGATAGAGGGCATTTATGAAAAACCCGTAGCTGATATCACACTCAGTGGAGAAAGACTGAGAGCTTTACCCTTAAGATCAGGAACGAGAATGCCCAGTCTTACCACTGCTATTCACTATTGTACTGGAAGTCCTAACCAGAGAAATTAGGCAAAGAAAAAGAAAGAAATTCTTCCTTTCCAATGAAGTAAAACTATCTCTATTTGCAGATGACACAATCCTATATATAGACAATCCCAAAGAATCCACAAGAAAGCAACTAAAGCTAACAAGTGAATTCAGCAAAGTTTCAGGGTACCAGGTCAATGCACAAATTTCAGCTGGGTTTCTATATACCAGTAATGAACAATCTGAAAAGGAAATTTAAAAAAAAAAAAATTCTATTTACAATGACCTCTAAAAGAATAAAATACCTAGCAATAAATTTAACCAGAGAGGTGAAAGACTTGTACACTGAAAACTATAAAATATTGCTGAAAGAAATTAGAGGGGGCCTAAATAAATGGACAGACATTCCACATTCATAGATTGGAAAACTTAATATTGTTAAGACGTCAATACTAGACAAAGTGATCTATACATTCAACACAATCCTTATCAAATTCCAACCACCTATTTTTTTTGCAGAAATGTAAGAACCAATCCTAAAATTCATATGGAATTGCGAGGAGCCTCAGCTAAAGTAATCTTGAAAAATAAGTACAAAATAGAAACACTCACACTTCCCAATCTCAAAACGTACTATAAAACTACAATAATCAAAACAGTGTGGTACTGGTATAATGATAGACATATAACCCAAAGGAAAAGAATTGAGAGTACAGAAATAAACCCATATATCCATGGTCAATTGATTTTCAACAAGGATGCTAAGTCCATTCAATGAGGAAAGAATAGTCTTTTCAGTAAATTATCTGGGACCAGATGTAAAAGAATGAAGTTGTACTCATACTTCACATCATATACAAAAATTCACTCAGTAGCGTCCGGGGTCTTAAAAGCCTGTAAGCAGCCATCTAAGATACTCCACTGGTCTCACCCCTTCGGGAGCAAGAGAGGATGAAGAGAACAGGATACAAGGAAACGATTAGTCCAAAGGACTAATGGACCATAAGTACCATGGCCTCCACCAGACTGAGTCCAGTACAACTAGATGGTGCCCAGCTACCACCACTGACTGCTCTGACAGGGATCATAACAGAGGGTCCCTGGACAGAGCTGGAGAAAAATGTAGAACAAAATTCTAACTCACAAAAAAAAAAAAAACAGACTTACTGGCCTGACAGAGACTGGAGAAACCCCTAGAGTATGACCCCTGGATACCCTTTAGCTCAGTAATGAAGTCACTCCCGAGGTTCACCGTTCAGCCAAAGATTAGATAGCCCCATAAACAAAGCAACACTAATGGGGCACAACAGCCCACGGACAAGGACTAGAAGGCAGGAGGGGACAGGAAAGCTGGTAATAGGGAACCCAAGGTTGAGAAGGGATGGTGTTGACATATTATGGGGTTGTTAACCATTGTCATAAAACAATATGTGTACTAACTGTTTAATGAGAAACTGTTTTGTAAACCTTCATCTAAAATACAATAAAAAATAATAACAATAATAATTAACTCAAAATGGAACAATGACCTAAATATAAGAGCTAAAACCACAAAACTCTTAGAAAAAAACATAGAGGTAATGCTTTGAGACCTAGTTTTCAACAATGGATTCTCAGATATACCACCAAAAGCATGAACAACAAAAGAATAGATAAATTTGTACTTCACCAAAATTAAAAACTTTGTCCATCAAAGGATTTTATCAGCAAAATAAAGAGACACCTACAGAATGGAAAAAAAAATGTCTGGGGAACCATATATCTGATAAGGGTTTAATGTCCAGAATGTATAAAGAACTCCTGTAACTCAGCAACAAAAAGACAAACAAACCAATCAAAAAATGAGCAAAGGACTTGAATAGACATTTCTGCAAAGAAGATACAGAACTGGCTAATAACCACATGAAAAGATGCTCAATGTCATTTGTTGTTAAGGAAATGCAAATCAAAATCACAATGAGATAACACTTCACACCCAACAAGATAGCTATCATCAGAAAAATGGACAATAACAAGTGTTGGCAAAGATATAGAGAAACTGGAACCCTCATCCGTTATTGATGGGAATATAAAATGGTGCAGATGCTATGGAAAAGTTTGGCAGTTCCTCGAAAAGCTAAGTGTAGAGCCAGCAATTGCACTTCTAGGTATATACCCAAAAGAACTGAAAGCAGGTACTCAGATACTTGTACACCAATGTTCACTGCAGCATTATTCACAATAGTCAAAAGATAAAAACAACCCAAGTGTCCATCAGCGGATGAATGGATACACAAAATGAGGTATACACATACGAGGGAATATTATTCATCCATAAGGAGAAATGATGATACATCCTATCACATGGATGAACCTTGAGAATATTATGCTGAGTGAAATAAGTCAGATACAAAAGGTCAAATATTATATGATTCCCACTTATATAAAATATCTAGAATAGGGAAATGCATAGAGACCGAAGTTTATTAGTGGTTACCAGGGACAAGTAGGAGGTGGGGAAATGGGGAGTTATTGCTTAAGGAGGGTACTGAGTTTCTGTTTAGGGTGACAAAAAAATTTGGAAATTGATAGTGATGAAAATTGCACAACATAGTGTATGTAATTAATGTCACTGAATTGTACATGTAAAAATGGTAATGGCAAAAGTTTGTTATATGTATATTTTACAATAAAAAATATTTGGAGCAACTGGTATTTAATAAATATCTATTAATTCTAACAAATGTCTCTTGAACAAAGATATATAATATTCCTGAAAGATTCCATTTACAGGCCACAGAGGATTCTCAGATTACACTAGTGCCCTCCTTTTCATAAATTTAACAGAGGAATACAAATAACTAAAATGGGGAAGCAAAAAAGAAGAATGACAATGGTCATGCAAATAAGAATTCTTTCCCAAGAAGGTTCTCTTAAAGAATGAGACTATTAGAAACGTCTACAAATGTGGCACAGATATCCCTAGGCTGCACATTCAGACTCTCCAGAATTTCTAAGTTATACTGGCATAAGCAAAGACACCTTTTCTATTGAAATTTGTCATTAGCACAGTCCTACCTTCAGTTTTCTGCTGTAAAACTGTCATCAAATGTGCTATAGCTTCATCCACACGCAGCCCGTGGAGGTCTAACACATTCTGTGGCAGCAGGGAGGCATTGACCTTCTCAAAGATCTCCACAGCAGCAAGGTGATTGGCTTCTTTCATCTTCCGCTCATGGAGACTACCCTTTAATTACAAACATATTACCAGTGGACACTTCCAATATTTTCTACTTAGCAGGAAATTAATAGCGCCCCAAAAAAAAAGACCAAAAATAAAATAAAATAAAATTTTAAATAATGCAATGGGACAATATACACGAACGCACTAAAATTTAGGGGAATTTCAATGAGTTAATAGTGTACCTCTTAAACTACTGAATCATTATTTCTAACATTTTCTAAACCAAAAAAAAAGGAACACCACACATCCCAAGAAAGAATCCACTGGTTTATTATTTGTGTATCTTTTGATAATCATCGGTCTAATCTTGATACTCCCTTTCAGCATCTTACAGTTTACTCCTGAAGCAAAACTCCTAGGTTTGCTATTAGGTCTCACAGGGCTATACACAGTTTGACACCATTCTCTGCTTACTCATGAAAGAGTAAGCCACATGGAACCACAAAAGTAAAAAGTAAATTAGCAAGTTTCTTGTAATATGATGCAAAAAGAGTCTGGGTAGAAATGTTACTTCCCTGAAAAATTATATTAATGTCATTTCTTTTTTCTGACTATAAAAGTGATGCATTACTAAAAATTCAAACATAGTAGGAATTGTAAGTCCCCTGTAATCACATCCTTAGATGGTCAATATTAACATTCTATCTTTCCTCCTTCCTGGAAGAAAGACAGCAGAATGTTAATATTTATCAATGCCAAAAATGTAAATATAACCACAGAAATCAAGCATTTCAAAGAAGATGAAATTCTCAGAACTACACATTTCTTCTATTATTTGAATATTTACATCACTTAAATAATCTCTCCATTTCCCGGGATAACTTAATCTAGTCACAATACAGTGCTTTCTCCTTCAAGATTATTCAGACATCGTAAGTGACAAAGAAAACTATAATAATGGTTTTATACTTTACCTGCTGGGCATAAAAAGTGGCAACATTTTTTCTCCCCATTTGATAAGCTTCTTTTGCCTTGGTGTAGCATTCCATCCTCTTCTGCTGGTGCAAGAAAGCCTCTGCCCTGTAGTCATCATACACTGGGTATTCAAAATCCTGGGTAGACGGTTCGCTTGGTATATCTTCAGTCTCTTTTGATCTCTTTGCCTAAAAGGTATTAGACAATAAAATACAAAGAAAGTATAACACACAGGCCTTCCAAAAATGTGTATGAAAACTGAGTTCTCATATTTTTCACTTTTCTTCTCAGAAAACAGATTCTCCCCAGTGTATATCTAGTAAGTCATGCACTTAGAGAATATCAATAACTCTTCTTATTATTATTGTGGTAAATATGTAACAAAACATTTGCCAATTCAGCATTTTTCACATGTACAATTTAGTGACACTGTGTTCATAAGGTTGTGCAACTATCACCATTTCTAAATTTTTCCAACACCCTTAAAAGAAAGAAGCTCACTATCTCCTAAGCAATGAGTTCCCCTTCCCCCCCACCTCGCCTGCTTCTGATAATCACCAATAATCTTAGGTCTGTATGGACTTGCCTATTGTAGATATTTCATATAAATGGAATCATACAATATGTGACCTTTTGGTACTGACTTATTTCATTCAGCATGATATTTTCAAGATTCATCCACGTTGTAGCATATATCAGGACTTCATTACTCTTTATGGCTGAGTAATATTTGATTGTATGTACGTACTGCATTTTGTTTTTCCATTCATCTGTTGATTGACATTTAGGTTGTTTCCATCTTTCGCCTACTGTAAATAGTTTGGCAGTGAACACTGGTTTACATGTATCTGTTTGTGTTCCTGCTTTCAGATCTTTTAGGTGTATACCATAAGTGGTTGCTGGATTGTATGGTAATTCTCTCTTTAACTTTTTGAGGAACCAATAGATTGTTCTCCACAGTGACTGTACCATTTTACAATCCCACCAGCAATGGATGCGGGTTCCTATTTCTCCACATTCTCACTAACATCTATTGTTTTCAGTTTTTTTAATCATAGCCATTCTAGTGGGGGTGAGGTGAAGTGGTATCTCACTGTGGTTTTGATTTCCATTTCTCTAATTAGTAATGACTTTGAGCATCTTTTCATGTGCCTAGTGGCCATTTGTGTATCTTCTTGAAATATCTATTCAACTCCTTGGCCCACTGATTGAGTGTGTTATTTGTCTTTTTGTTGTTAAGTTATAAGATGTCTTTATATATTCGGTATACTAAACCCTTATTTGCTATCTGGATCCAAAAATTTTCTCCCAATCTATAAGCTGTCTTTTCACTTTGTTGACAGAGTCCTTTCATACACAAAAGTTTTTAATTTTGAAGACGTTATTAACTTTTTAATGCCATTAAATCTAAGCCAGTTGTCACTGAGTTAGTTCAATGCCATTCAGGGTACCCGCCTTTTCTTTAACCACACTTAGCGGATGTTGAGTTTTCTCACATCAAAAAAAAAGAAAAGTAAGTCACAAAATCAAGCCAAAAGATAGAATATAAGTTGCAAAGAATAAAACTCATTTCTCTGGAGGTGGGGCCAAGATGGCAGAGTAGTCAGACACTTACAGTGGACCCTTTTACAACAAAGACCCGAAAAAACAAGTGAATCAATTATATATGACAATCTAGTAGCCCTGAACATCTAAGGCAAAGTTGAGGAACCAGACTGAGTGGTGAGGGGAGAGAGAGACGGTTCGGAAGCAGCGAGGAGTTGCCAGACTTGACCTGGCGAGAACCTGAGCCCTTCAGGCCTGATCAGCTCATGGGTGAGCGGTGAGACAGGCAAGCAAAAGCACTCGGGAGGCGTATTCCACACTGGAAGAGACCCAGCTGCAGAGAGCCTACTCGACCACCCAGAACCAGTGAGAAGCAGCCATAGATTGGCGAAAGATAAGTACTTGCGTATGGCCTACTGTGCGGATCAAAAACACCCCCCTTAGGGAAAAACCTCTCCACCGTTTAGCTCCCTGCTCCCTGCTCTGCAGTGGCTCCCAGACTGGCTTCAGCAATCACCAAGTCTCCTGGGCCAGAAGTAGGATCCGTCATACACCCTGAGCCAATCTCTCGGCCTTGGAGACTGAACAAATTAACAAACAGAAAAAAATAAACTGCCGGCTCCCCTAAGCCAGGAACCCAGGGTAGGCACTGGTCCTTTGCCTATGCACAGGCATAAGGGATCCAGGGACTTTGAGTGGCTTTTCCCCTGCAGAGACTTGCGTGGGCCCATTTCAACAGCTAGGCCTTCATTACCGCAGTACAACAGGGTATATACCTGAACTCTAACTTGAACTGTTTCAGTTATGAAGTGGCAGGTTCGTGACATTTGACACTGCTCTGCCCATTAAGCAGGGTCTTCACCTACCCACATCAGTGTCCTCCTGTACGCTCGGGGGAGGCCATCAGTCCCCTGCCTTGCTCAGAGTGTGTCCCCGTGCTGCAGCCAGACGCCTGTACCTAAACCAATCACCCATGCCTGTCTAGGACTGTAGGTGAGAGCCTACACCACACATTTCATGGCTATCTACCTGGGCACCTGAGCTGAATCCATACAGGAGGAGTGGGCGGACTCCCAAGCTCACATACCTAGTAACAGATCTAACTACCCAGTGACAGGACATTAGACCTAGAAAGGTGCCAATAATCAAACTAGCTCATACGAGCAGCCTATTTGGGCATATCAAAACAAAACAAGAAGCTAGGACAGAGTAATCAAACATAAAATAAATAAATATAATATCTTATTGATGGCTCAGAGACAACAGTCAATATCAAACAACATAAAGAGGTAATCCATGATGGCTTCAGCAAGCTCCCAAAATAAAGAATCTAGAAATTTTCCAAAGGAGGAAAATTTCTTGGAATTACCAGAGGCAGAATGCAAAAGATTAATATACAGAACTCTTCAAGAAATTAGGAAGGAAATTAAGAAGATGCAGAACATGCAGTAGAGGAAATTAAAAAGATTAGAGAAAAGCATAATGACAAACTTAACAGGCTGCAAGAATCCACAGAGAGATAGCAAACAGAAATCAAGAAGATTAACAATAAAACTGCAGAATTAGACAACTCAATAGAAAGTCATAGGAGCAGAATTGAGGCAATGGAAGTCAGAATTAGTGAGACTAAAGATAAAGCACTTGACAACAACTTATTTGAGGAAAAATCAGATAAAACAATTTTTAAAAAATGAACAAACCCTAAGAATTATGAGGGACTCTATCAAGACGAATAACCTACGAGTGATTGGAGTACCAGAACAGGGGGAGATAACAGAAAATACAGAGAGAATTGTTGAAGATTTGTTGGCAGAAAACTTCCCTGATATGGTGAAAGATGACAAGATATCTATCCAAGATGCTCACCAAACCCGACGTAAGGTAGATCCCAAAAGAAAGTCACCAAGACATATTATAATCAAACTTGCCAAAACCAAAGATAAAGAGAGAATTTTAAGAGCGGCTAGGGATAAACGAAAAGTCATCTACAAAGGAGAATCGATAAGAATAAGCTCAGACTACTCAGCAGAAACTATGCAGGCAAGAAGGCAATGGGATGACATATATAAAGCCTTGAAGGAAAAAAGCTGCCAGCCAACAATTACATATCCAGGAAAACTGTCTCTCAAATATGATGGTGAAATTAGGGCATTTCCAGATAAACA
>NW_004444062.1:4528509-4530282 GCF_000243295.1 Trichechus manatus latirostris
TAACCACAAAGGAAACTAACAATCCTACAAGTCAAAATAAAAAAACTAGAAAAAGATAAAGACTCAGCAAACACAAAATCAACAACAATGAAAAAGATGAAAAGAAAATACATAAAGAAAACCAACGCAGCACAGAAAATTAAGGGGAACAAAGAAGCTATGAATAACACACAAAAAAAAAAGACATCAAAATGATATCACTAAACTCATACCTCTCAATAATTACACTGAATGTAAATGGACTAACTCTACCAGTAAAGAGACAGAGAGTGGCAGATTGGATAAAAAAACATGATCCGTCTACATGCTGCCTACAAGACACACCTTAGACTTAAAGACACAAACAAACTAAAATTCAAAGGATGGAATAAAATATATCAAGCAAACAACACTCAAAAAAGAGCAGGAGTGCCAATATTAATCTCTGACAAAACAGACTTTAAAGTAAAGTCCACCACAAAAGATAAGGAAGGACACTATATAACGATTAAAGGGTCAATACACCAGGAGGACATAACTATAATAAATATTTACACACCCAATGACAGGATTCCAAAATATATAAAACAAACTCTAACAGCACACAAAAGAGATACAGACAGCTCCACAATAGTAGTAGAAGACTTCAACACACCGCTTTCGGTGAAGGACAGAACATCCAGAAACAGGCTCAACAAAGACACAGAAGAGCTAAATGCTACAATCAAGCAACTTGATCACATACGCATATACTGAACACTCCACGCAACAACAGCCACGTACACTTTCTTTTCCAACACACATGGAACATTCTCTAGAATAGACCACATGATTAGGCCATAAAGCAAGCCTTAACAAAATCCAAAGCATCGAAATACTACAAAGCATCTTTTCTGACCATAAAGCCATAAAAGTAGAAATCAGTAACAGAAAAAGCAAGGAAAAAAATCAAACACATGGAAACTGAACAACACCTTGCTCAAAAACTAATGGATTGTAGAATAAATTAAGGATGGACTAAATAAATTCATAGAATCAAAAGAGAATGAAAACACATCCTACCAGAACCTTTGGACACAGCAAAAGCAGCACTCAAAGGTCAGTTTATAGCAATAAATGCACACATCCAAAAAGAAGACAGGGTCATA
Organism: Trichechus manatus latirostris; assembly: GCF_000243295.1. Classification (NCBI taxonomy): domain Eukaryota; kingdom Metazoa; phylum Chordata; class Mammalia; order Sirenia; family Trichechidae; genus Trichechus; species Trichechus manatus. The sequence continues at coordinate 4,529,637 of NW_004444062.1, forward strand.
ATCAAAACATTAAACTTACAACTGGAACAAGTAGAAAGAGAACAGCAAATGAAGCCCTCAGACACCAGAAGAAAGGAAATAATAAGAAATAGAGCAGAATTAAATGAAACAGAGAATAGAAAAACAACTGAAAGAGTAATACGACCAAAAGCTGGTTCTTTGAAAAGATCAACAAAATTGATAAACCACTGGTCAAACTGACAAAAGAAAAATAGGAGAGGAAGCAGATAACCTGTATAAGAAATGAGATGGCTGATATCACAACAGACCCATCTGAAATTAAAAGAATCATAACAGAATACTATGAAAAACTGTACTCTAACAAATTTGAAAACCTAGAGGAAACCTACAAATTTCTAGAAACTCACTACCTACCTACTCTAACACGAACAGAGGTAGAACAACTAAATAAACCCATAACAAAAGAAGAGATTAAAAAGGTAATTTAAAAACTAACCCAAAAAAAGCCCTGGCCCGGATGGCTTCACTGGAGAATTCTAACAAACTTTCAGAGAAGAGTTAACACGACTACTACTAAAGGTATTTCAGAGTATAGAAAAGGATGGAATACTCCCAAACTCATTCTATGAAGCCAGCATAACCCTGATACCAAAACCAGGTAAAGACACCACAAAAAAAGAAAATT
>NW_004444062.1:4530382-4538207 GCF_000243295.1 Trichechus manatus latirostris
CCTCAATATAATTAAGGGCATTTATACAAAACCAACAGCCAACATCATCCTCAATGGAGAGGCTTTGAAAGCATTCCCCTTGAGAACAGGAACCAGACTAGGATGCCCTTTATCACCACTCTTATTCAACACTGTGCTCAAGGTCCTAGCCAGAGCAATTAGGCTAGAAAAAGAAATAAAGGGCATCCAAATTGGTAGGGAAAAAGTCAAAGTATCTCTATTTGAAGATGATATGATCTTATACACAGAAAACCCAAAGAGTCCACAAGAAAACTATTGAAACTAATAGAAGATTTTAGCAAAGTTTCAGGATACAAGATAAACATACAAAAATCAGTTGGATTCCTTTATACCAACAAAGAGAACCTCGAAGAGGAAATCACCAAATCAATACCATTTACAATAGCCCCTGAGAAGATAAAATACTTAAGAATAAATGTAACCAGAGACGTAAAAGACCTATACAATGAAAACTACAAGACACTACTGCAAGTAACCAAAAGAAACCTGCGTAAGTGGAAAAACATACCTTGCTCATGGATAGGAAGACTCAACACTGTAAAAATCTTAATTCTACCCAAAGCGATCTACATATACAATGCAATCCCGATCCAAATTCCAATGGCATTTTTTAATGAGATGGAGAAACAAATCACCAACTTCATATGGAAAGGGAAGAGGCTCTGAATAAGTAAAGCATTACTCAAGAAGGACAACAAAGTGGGAGGCCTCACACTACCTGATTTTAAAACCTATTATACCAACACAGTAGTCAAAACAGCCTGGTACTGGTACAACAACAGATACATAGACCAATGGAACAGAATTGAGAATCCAGACATTAATTCATCCACCTATGAGCAGCTGATTATTTGACAAAGGCCCAAAGTCCATTAATTGGAGAAGAGACAGTCTCTCTAACAAATTGTGCTGGCATAACTGGATATCCATCTGCAAAAAACTGGAACAAGACCCATACCTCACACCATGCACAAAAATTAACTTAAAACGGATCAAAGACTTAAGTATAAAATCGAAAACGATAAAGATGGAAAAAAAATTAGGGACAACGCTAGGAGCCCTAATACATGGTATAAACACAATACAAACCATAAGTAACAATGCACAAACACCAGAATAGAGACTAGATAACTGCGAGCTCCTAAAAATCAAACACTTATGCTCATCGAAAGACTTCACCAAAAGAGTAAAAAGACAACCTACAGACTGGGAAAAATTTTTCAGCTACGACAAATCCGATCAGCATCTAATCTCTAAAATCTAAAAGATACCGCAAAGCCGCAACAACAAAAAGACAAATAACCCAATTAAAAAATGGGCAAAGGATATGAACAGGCACTTCGCCAAAGAAGACACTCAGGTGGCTAACAGACACATGAAGAAATGCTCATGATTATTAGCCATTAGAGAAATGCAGATCAAAACTACAACGAGATACCATCTCACCCCAACAAGGATAGCATTAATCCAAAAAACACAAAATAATAAATGCTGGAGAGGTTGTGGAGAGACTGGAACACTAATATACTGTTGGTGGAAATGTAAGATGGTACCAGCACTTTGGAAATCGATTTGGCACTTCCTTAAAAAGCTAGAAATAGAAGTACCACGCGATCCAGCTATCCTGCTCCTTGGAACATATCCTAGAGAAATAAGAGCTGTCACACGAATAGATACATGCATACCCATGTTCATTGCAGCACTGTTCACGATAGCAAAAAGATGGAAACAACCTAGGTGCCCATCAACGGATGAATGGATAAACAAACTATGCTATATCCACACAATGGAATACCACCCAACGATAAAGAACAATGAAGCCGTGAAACATAACATGGAGGAATCTGGAGGCATTATGCTGAGTGAATTTAGTCAGTCACAGAAGAACAAATATTGTATAAGACCACTATTATTAGAACTCAAGAAAAGGTTTGAACACTGAAGACAACGTTCTTTGATGGTTACGATGGTGGGGAGGGAGGGTGAGGGGTATTCACTAACTAGATAGCAGACAAGTATTATCTTACTTGAAGGGAAGGACAGCACACACTACAGGGGAGGTCAGCACAACGGAACTAAACCAAAGCTAAGAAGTTTCCTAAATACAATCAAACACTTTGAGGGACAGAGTAGCAGGGGTAGGGAGCGGGGGACCATGCTTTCAGAGGACATCTAGGTCAACTGGCATGACAAAGTTTATTAAGAAAATGTTCTGCATCCTACTTTGGTGAGTGGCATCTGGAGTCGTAAAAGCTTGCAAGCAGCCATCTAAGATGCGTCAATTGGTCCCAACCACCTGGAATAAAGGAGAATGAAGAACACCAAAGACACAAGGAAAGTAGTAGCCCACGAGACAGAAAGGGCCACATAAATCAGACTTCATCAGCCTGAGACCAGAAGAACTACATAGTGCCTCACTACCACCAATGACCACCCTGACAGGGAACACAACACAGTCCTGGATGAGCAGGAGAAAGGTGGGGTGTAGAACTCAAATTCTAGTAAGAAGACCAGACTTAATGGTCTGACTGAGACTGCAGGAACCCCGGAAAGCACGGCTCCCGGATTCTCTATCAGCCCAGAACTAAAACAATTTCAGAGGGCAACTCTTCAAACAGGGATTGGACTGGACAGTGGGACATAAAGTGATACTCATGAACATGAGTGTGCCTCTTAGCTCAAGTAGATACAAGAGACTAAACGGGCAGCTTCTGTCTGGAGGTAAGATGGGAAGGCAGAGAGGGTTAGGAGCTGGTTGAATGGGCATGGGGAATAGGCGGTGGAAAGGAGGAGTGTGCTGTCACAGTACGGGGAAAGCAATTAGGGTTACATAACAATGTATGTGTAAATTTTTGTATTGGAGACTAACCTGAAATGTAAACTTCATTTAAACTACAACAGTAAAAAATAAAAAATCAAAATTAAAAAAAAAGCTCATTTATCTAATGTAAATATTTCCAATTTTTAGTTCCAAACCCCACTCAAAGTATTCAGGTCATTGAAGACATAATAGCAATGGTATATTTCAATTTATATATTTTTGAAAAAATAATCAATAAAATAACGGAATAACTGTCTCGCTAAACAGAAAGGCCTATAGAGTGACCATGTCTGGTAGTTAGTGAAAATCATAAGCATGTTTCTGGGGGCAGTTTTCTATCAGCTGACAACCACTAGCCACTATGTAATACTGAGTGTTGTACAATTCCAATGACCTTTTTAAAAAAATTATCATTTAACTGTTATCCAAAAAAGATCCTTAGTTAAGATAAGAGGTAAAAGCTAACTCTAATTTAAAATATAAGACAATGACAATATTATGCAAATTTTTCTCATTGTTCTCTGCCAAATATAAAAATTGCATTTTTCTCCACAAAATTCTTGCACAATACATCCAGATATCTCTAGAATTTCAAAAGTAAATATCAAAATAAGAAACCAGAGCGAGTGACTTCTATATCCAATTTGGCTTTTCATTCATCCAATTTTCCAAAGTGTTATTTACAGAGAACTGTTTGCAAACAGCAATCTGATACGTCTCCTAGCTTATCATTAAGGGGAAATTTTAATTAATATGATTTACACTGATTTTCTCAAATGCATAAAAGAATTTCAAGCATCAGGTACTGCACCAAATAATTTAATCTACATTTTAATGCACATACAATCCCAAAGCCAAACAGAATGTCATTTTCAATATTTTAAACAAATTATTTTTCTGATATAATTACTTCAAAGTAAATTAAATGGTATGGGCTCTGTTAAATTGCAAAAAGATAAAAATTGTCTTATTAAAAATATTATCAAGGATTTGAATTATAATGTACTCTATAATATAATCTTTAATAAAATATTGATTTAAAATTTATGTACTATCATTTAATATGCAAATTATATAATTAAATGGCATTACATATATATGTATATAATTTATATATATTATATATATATCACAAAAATGATGAAATAATTTTTCAAATTTCCTGCCTATGACTAGAGTTCAGAAGCCAAGAAAAGATGGGAAGAAATGGTCTAATACATAATAGTAATTGGTTGTATAATTTTTTCACTCATTATATTTTGCTTACTTGGCCCCTAGAACTATAGAGGCTTGGAAAAATTAGAAAAGAGATGAAAAAAGAAAAATAAAGAAGAGAAGAGAAAATTATAAAGATGTTACCATACTCCTAACTTACTGCCAGAGTATCAAATCTGTGTATCAGAGAATATACAGTCAACTGATTTATTTTTGCAACAATTACCCAGCTTATTTTATGAAAGAACACAACAATCTCTCTCATGTAAGAATATCCATAGAACCTATCTCCTTATGTCACTCTCACTGGTACTAAATGCTTGTTTCATATTAATATTTACATATTCTATGAGTATATGGCTTGCTTCTCTGATAAAAATCAAAGATTTTGGGGGATAACAAAAACACTTTCTATGACTTTTCAAAACCCCATAATGAAAAGAAATAAAAATAAAACCCATAGTGCATACCATTATGACCTTATAGATATTTCACAGCATTATGGTCTCTGTTGGTGTCATTCTAGAAAATGTAAATGATATTTGGTTCTCTGGTAATTTATTATTTTAAATAAAAGGAAAAACAGGATATAATGAAAGGCACTTTCTTTTAAAATACAATTGAGATTTATTTTCATATCCATTTCAGTAACATGGTTTACTATAATTTTTCACAAGCAAGGGCCAGATGAAATATTTCCTTTTTAAAAATTCATCTAATTAAGGGCAAAGCTATTGGGCCTAGCTTTTAACAGTGGATTATCTGATATAATAACAAAAGCACAAATAGCAAAAATCAAAATAAATAAATGGGTCTTCATAAACTTTAAAAACTTCTGTTCATCAAACGATTTTACCAAAAAAGTAAAAAGACAAACTACTGAGAGAATATCTTTAGAAACCATACATCTGATAAGAATCTTATAACCAAAATATATATAAAACTTCAACAACTTAGCAACAAAAAGAACCCAATCAAAAATGCAGAAAAGAACTGAACAGACATTTCACCAACGAGGAATATTCAAGTGGCCACCAAACACATGAAAAGATGCTCAACGTCATTAGCCATTAGAAAGATGCAAATCAAAACCACAATGAGATACCATTTCACTCCCACAAGGATGTCTAAGATTGAAAAACAGAAAGGAAAAAAACAAAATGTTGGCCAGGATGTGGGAAAACTGGAACCCTTGTCCATCGCAAAACAGTACAGCCATTGTGGAAAACAGTGTGGCAGTTCCTCAAAAAACTAAAAATAGAACTACCATATGACCTAGCAATTCCACTGCTAGGTATATACCCAAAGAACTTGAAAGCAGAGACTCAAACAGAGATTTGTATATCAATGTTCATTGCAGCACTATTCACAATTGCCCAAAGGTGGAAACAACCTAAATGTTCACCAATAAATGAATGTATAAACAAAATGTAGTACATACATACAATGGAATACTACTCAGCCAGAAAGAGAAATGAAGTCTTGATACATGCTACAATATGTGTGGAGCCTGAAGACATTATGCTGAGTGATATAAGTCAATTACAAAAAGATAAATATTGCATGACCTCACTTATATAAAAAGACAAGAACAGGCAAATGTATAGAGACTAAAGTTTATTAGCAATTACCAGGGCCGGGAGGGAACGGGGGAAGGGGGATTTATTACTTATGGAGCATGAGTTTAGGTTTACGATGATGGAATAATTTCACCGATTAAGGGTAGGGTTGCACAGCCAATGTAATTGCTGTCAATTAATTTGTACACCTGTAAAAAGTTGAATTGGCAAAAGTATAATAGAAAGATATACAACAACAAAAAAGAGCAGCTGCTAAGGCTTATGTACAACCAAAAACCTCATTGCTTTTGGTTTCTTGGATTGGAGGTTTAGGGTCATGGTTTCATGGGACATCTCAGTTAAATGGCGTAATAATATGTTTAGTCCTTCTGTTCCATCTCCCAGTTTGCTGTGCTGTGCCTGGGGTCTTAAAAGCTTGCAAGCAGCCATCCAAGGTATAATTGGTCTCTATTCGCCTGGCACAAGAGAGGAAGAAGGAAAGTCAGGAACAGGAGAAAGAAATGGAACGTGTGGCTAACTGCCCCCAAGAACAACTGCATCTTTTGCCATAAGACTAGAAGAAATGGACAGTGCCCAGCTACCATTACTGAATGTTCTGATCAAAGATTTTACACAGAATTATGATCAAAAGGGAGAAAATACAGAACAAAATTTCAAATTCCCATGGAATCCAGGCTTTCAGGAGCCATGCAGGCTGGATGAAGCCCAGAAACTGCTGCCCTGAGATAATCTTTAAACCTTAAACCAAAAATATCTCCTGAAGTCTTATTAAAACCAAACAATAGTTTAGCTTAACTAGTAAAGAATGTCTGCCTTGAGCATTGTGCTCTTTTAAGAACTACTATATGGGATCAAATTGACAACAGCAACTCGAAAGATTAGATAGGAACCTTAGGGGTCAAAAGCAGGGTGAAAATGGCTGCACAACTTGAAGAAGTGATCAATGTCACTGAATTGTAGTGCAGAAATTGTTAAATTGGTGTCTGTTCTGCTAGGTGTATTCTCAAAAACAACAAAAAATAAAATAAATTTCTTAAAAAACAAAACTAATTATAGTGATAGGAAATAAAAATTACGAATTCATCATAAAAAAAATAATTCACCTAATTAGTTACACTTACTCTCTTGAAAGTATGACATACAATTATAGCAAAATTACTTCCTTTGGTAACAAACTTGTAAATTTTATTAAAGCTGAATAAAAAAGTAGTAGTATTAATAAAACAGAGTTTTAAATCCTCGTGTCTTAAGAACAGACAAATCGGAATGCCACTGGCACCATGACACTCCTTTAGTAACTATGGTCCCTTAGGGTCCTGGGATAACCTAAAGAGAATAACATAAAGACTATTCTGGCTTAAAATCTTAAAGGATTTTTATCAGTATTGTGATACCTGCCTAAATTTTGTGAGCAAGGCGAAGAATGTCTCTAGCCTAACTCAAAGTTACATTTTGGACAAGGTTTACATAACTCACAAAACCTCCTGTTCCCCTTGAAAAATTTTCCAATCATCTCCACTTTGAGCAAGCATGCCTCCTTCCCATCACCTCCCCAATCACATACATAACGATTCACAGTGCCTGGCAAACTGCAGGAGCTTTATAATCAGGAGAGAGAAGAAAGATAATCTTTGCTCCCAATTTGGCTTTGAAGGTCTCATCATCTTATAAGATAACTGCATCTATCCAAGTTTCCTGGGTGGACACAGGTATCAGTGTTATCACTTGGTTGCTGCCCCATGTACAGCACTAACAGATCAGATGATAACAAAATTACATAAGTCCTATATATCAACTAAGTGATGGTGAACATTCAAAAACACAAAGGAGCACTATTATCCTGGAGTAGTCTCATTGACAGATAAGAATAGCAGGATGACAGAAGTCTATAAAAAACCATAATGTTGATACAATATTAATAAACAAAAGCCAATTGTATTTCTATACATTTTCAATGAATTCTCTAAAAATGAATTAAGAAAACATTTATATTTATAATAGCATCAAAAATAATAAAGTACTTAAGAATAAACTTTACAAAAGAAATATAAAACTTATACTCCAAAAACTACAAAACATTGTAGAAAGAAATTAAAGACCTAAATAAATAAAAAGATATCCTATGTTCAAAAGGTCATGGAAGCCCCATAGACACATCCAAACTCCCTGAGAGTCTGAATTGCTGGGC
>NW_004444062.1:4538974-4572977 GCF_000243295.1 Trichechus manatus latirostris
AGAAGTTAGAGGGTTGATATGTTGTGGGGTTGTTAACCAATGTTATAAAACAACATGTGTACTTCTATTTCATGAGAAACTATTTGTTCTGTAAGCCTTCAACCGAAATACAATAAAAAATTTTAAAAAAGAAAAGAAAAGATTTGGAAATGTGAGAAAGCAAAAAAAAAGATATCCTATGTTCATGGGATTGGAAGACTTAGTATTGTTAAGATGGCAATATTCTCAAACTGATCTAAAAATTCAATGTAATCTCCATCAACATTCCAGCTGGCTTCTTTGCAGAAACTGATGAGCTCATCCTAAAATTCTTAAGGACATGTAAGTGGTCAAGAACAGCCAAAACAATCTTGAAAAATATCAAAGCTGGACTCATACTTCCTTGTTTCAAAAATGAGGAAATCGGCAGGTATTGCTAAGAGTGATGAAAAAATCTGGAAACAGTGGTGTGGTGATGGTTGCACAACATGGTAAAAGTAATTAATGTCACTGAATGTACCCGTAAAAATGGTAAATGGTAAATGTTTTGTTATACGTATTTTACCACAATGAAGAAAATAAAACAAGGCAATGAAGCCCAACATTCTTGAAGAGGGCCTTATCCTACCAAACATCAGAGCATTAAGAGGACTTTCATATACACCCTTTACATTTATTTTCTATAGACTAAAATGTGTTACCATGTTCATTCTTTAGACAGGCATTTTTCTAACTGATTCCCTTTCTGCTTAGACCAACCTTATGGCATCCTACAGTATTCTTCATTCAAAAACTTTCTGTTGGGCTACATTTAGCAGCACTATGATGACTGCTCAAGTATTAGGCTCTGCAATTGGATTAACTATTCAATCATTAAGTATCAAAAACTACAAATTAATCATCTAAACTCATCAGGTAAAAACCAAAACCCAAACCAAACCCATTGCCATCGAGTCAATTCTGACTCATAGTGACTCTATAGGACAGAGTAGAAGTACCCCATAGGGTTTCCAAGGGTGTCATCTTTATGGAAGCAGACTGCCACATCTTTCTTCCACGGAGCAGCTGGTGGGTTCAAACCGCTGACCTTTCACTTAGCAACCAAGCACTTAAACACTGCACCACCAGGGCTCCTTCATCAGGTAAAACATGTCAAAATAACAACCAAGTTGAAGTAAATCATTTCTAAGAGCCAAGAATCAAAAAACATGTATGTATTGCTGCATATACTTATGCTTTATATTTAGTCAATATACTTTAATAAAGCATATTATTATACACAATATATATAAAAGAGACTTATTATATTTATTACTGAAGGATATTTCAGTTGCAATTCCATATTGAAATTGCATTCTGATATCCACAAAATAACATATAATTTTCAGTCAACTTCATTAGAGACAGATTTTAAAATAAAAGCAAACACATTCATAAATACAAAAACAGAAAATGAAAACCTAGCAATTTGGCTTTGCTCAGAAAATCCTGTAACAATTTAAGTGTATCTTACTCTCTACAAGAACTAAACCTGTTAGGCCTACACCCTCAATTTAACATTGGTTAGTAACTGCATATCCTCATTATAAGACGAACCATTCCAGATAAAAAAACTACCAGAAAAATCAAATTTGCCAAAACTTATGCCCATATTATTTATACCTTAAGGCCCATCATATTACCACCTCACTGCTATTCAAGTAAGCCTTATACTCTAACATGTACAGTTTACACAGTAGGATGTAGAAATTCACTTGCTTGTCTGCATTAAAGAAAAAAACTGTAATCAGCTATAAATTAATTCTTTTGAGTAAATAGATATTTTAAACCAAATATGCTATTTATTGGTGATCAAATTTCCAATCTAGTCAAAATAGTGAGGAATAATCATTAAACTATCTCAATGAACCTATTATATTTTTATATACAACTATTTATCATTATAGTAAAAATAAATAACTCCATACCTTTTTCTCCTTAGACTTCTGTGCAGTTTGAGAGGTGACATTCTCATTTTGGTGAACAAACTCTTGTGCTACAACTGTTTTTACAGGGTCTCCTTCAAGAACAGAGTTTAGAAATTGCACTGTTTGTTCTAAACAATAACTGTAGAAAGTTTAAGTACAAAAGTAATATCAATAAATGAAAATAAAAGTTATGTGGAAACATAAGCAATCCTGCAAGCATTTTATAAGGTGAAAAACTAGCTCACTTTTAATTGTCAACATGGAAATTAAATGCTCATTGTGTACTTCAAAACCTCAAAAATGATCAGAGAAATACTGTCAAGTAATAGGCTCAGAAACTAGTTTTTAAAAAGTGAATATCAAAAGGTAACATATTGATAACTCAATTTCTGATCTTTTATTCCAGGCAGATGATATCGACAACAAAATCTTTCTTTCATTATATGACTTATATTCTTTAAGTATTTTCCTGGAGTCACACATGGTTTCAGTTTCCTTGGAACATCAAAAACACAATATGCCATTAAGCTGACACTTAGATTGTGTCAAATTCCACTTTTCACTTATACCATGGGGTTCTACACAAAGAAATTCTAAGCAGGATACAGAAAGGGAAGAGGAAAACTCTATCCTCCCTCTCATTGCCACATTAACCAGGCATGTTTTCATGGTGATATTGTATTATCAATAGTATGAAATTCTACAAATTGACAAACATCTGAAACACTAACTTTCCAATATCTAAAGAAACACATTCCAAAACAAATTATAAATGATTTTATACTGCTACTCATTATTTCATTCTACTTATGCCCCTGATCTCTCCCAGATAACAAAGGGCTGATCACATAGGACTATTTTAGAAATGTGGTATCAGTGTACTACCTTGCTATTCCTCAATTTACTGAAAACAACTCTTGAAGAGGAGCCATTTGGGCTTATCAGTTCTACTTTAGCCCTCTCATCTGGCTACCTCAGATACGCTCAACACAGAGGGAATTACTGGAGCCAGAAGCTACCAGCAATTATCTGCATCCTGTCTAGACTTAAAACCTTTCAGCTTGCCTATTTATGGGGCTGGAAGCCAGTCTCCACAATCTGTGTTTGAGGGGTACTGCTCTGGTAGACCAGACCTCAGGCACATGCTGCAGTAACTGAGCCTACTTACTCTTCTTACTAGGATGAAGTTGAAGCTACAGCCATAGGTGAGAGAATCATCCAGCTGTTGGCAGGCAAATAGAGGCAATCAACCAATTACCCTGGGGGGCCTGAATGGCCAATCACTCCTGGCCATCCCCAGAAACCACTTGTTCAGCCCCTCACCTTGCCTGAGGAACAACTCTAGGCTGTTTCTGCCTCAGGCTTTCAGAATTATCGTCAGCAAAATTTTTCTAGCATTTGATACTAATATTGTTTGATAATTTCTGCATTTCATTTGATCGCCTTTCTTTGGAATGCGCCCGAATATGGATCTCTTCCAGTCAGTTGGCCAGGTAGCTGTCTTCCAAATCCCTTAGCATAGACAAGTGAGCACTTCCAGCATTACATCAGTTTGTTGAAACATTGGTAGTGGTATTCCATCAATTCCTGAAGCCTTGTTTTTCGTGAATGCCTTCAGTGTAACTTGAACTTCTTCTTTCAATACCAATTCTTAATTATATACCACCTCCTGAAATGGTTGAATGTTGACCAATTCTTTTTGGTACAGTGACTCTGTGTATTCCTTCCATTTTCTTTTGATGCTTCCTGCCTCATTCAATATTTTGCCCATAGAATCCCTCAGGATTGCAACCCGAGGCTTGAATTTTCTCTTCAGTTCTTTCAGCTTAAGAAATGCTGACCGTGTTCCTTCCTTTTGGTTTTCTAACTCCAAGTGTTTGCTCATCTTATTATAGTATTTACCTTGTCTTCTTGAGCCACCCTTTGAAATCTTCCGTTCAGCTCTTTTACTTCAATATTTCGCCCATTAGCTTTAGCTACTCTGCGCTTAAGTTTCACTCTCTTCTGACATCCATTTTCATCTTTACCTTCTTTCCTTTATTTTTATCGACCTTTTACTTTATTCATGTATGATGCGCTTGATGTCTTCCCACAACTCTTTTGGTCTTCAGTCATTAGTATTCAGTGCATCAAATCTATTCTTGAGATGGTCTCTAAATTCAGGCAGGATATAGTCAACGTCATACTTTGGCTCTTGTAGACTTGTTTTGATTTTCTTCAGCTTCATCTTGAAATCACAAATGAGCAAATGATGATCGGTTCTGCAGCCAGCCCCTGGCTTTACGTTGACAGATAATACTGAGCTGCTCCATCGTCTCTTTCCACAGATGTAGTCTATTTGATTCCTGTATAATCCATCCAATGAGGTTCACATGTATGGTCATCAATTATACTGTTGGGAAGAAAAAAGTATTTCTGATGAATAAGACATTTGTCTTGCAGAATTCTATCATGCAATCTCTTGCATCATTTCTATCACCAAGGCCATATTTTCCAAATACTGTTCCTTCTTCTTTGTTTCTTTCACATTCTAATCACCAGTAATTATCAATGCTATCTTGTGATACATTCAATCAATTTTAGGTTGCAAGTCATATAAATCTTCAATTTCTTTGCTGTTCATGGTTGGTGTGTAAATTTCAATAATAGTTGTATCAACTGGTCTTCCTTGTAGGCATATGGTTATTAATCTATCACTGACAGCGCTGTACTTCAGGATAGCTCTTGAAATGTTGTTTTTGACATAAATGCAATGCTGTTCCTCTTCAATTTGTTGTTACTGGTATAGTAGACCTATGATTGTCAGATCCAAGATAGCCAATAATAGTCCACTTCAGCTTATTAATGCCTAGGATATTAACCTCTCAGTGTTCCATTTCATTTTTAATGACTTCCAATTTTCCTTGATTCATAATTAGTACACTCCAAGTTCTAATTACTAATACATGTTTGCAGCTGTTCCTTCTCATTTTAAGTTATGCTACACCAGCAAATGAAAGTCCCAAAAGCTTAACTCTATCCACATCATTAAAGATGACTCTACTTTGAGAAGACAGCTCTTCCCCAGTCATATTTTGAGTGCCTTCCAACCTGAGGGACTCATCTTCCAGCACTATATCAGACAATGTTCTATTGTTATACGTACAGCTTACACTGGCTAGTTTTCAGAAGTAGATTGCCAGGTCTTTCTTTCTAGACTTAGTCTGGAAACTCAGTTGAAACTTGTCCACCATGGCTGACCCGGGTGCCAGAAGTTCAAGCGAGATTCAGAAGAGGACATGGAATGAGGGATATCAATGCTAATGTCAGTTGGATCTTGGCCAAAAGCAGAGACTATGAGAAACACATTTACCTGTGTTTCATCAGCTATGCGGGGGCGTTTGACTTGTATGGATCATAACCAATTATGGATAACATTACAAAGAATGGGAATTCCAGAATACTTAATTGTGCTCATACAGAACCTGTATATAGATCAAGAAGTGGTCGTGTAAACAGAATAAGAGGATATTGAGTGGTTTAAAATTGGCAGAGGTATATATGGCAGTATTGTATCCATTCACCTTACTTATTTGAGCTGCAGGCTAAACGTTTTAAAAAGCTAAGATGTCACTTTGATGATTAAGGAGCGCCTGACCCAAGCCATGGTCTTTTCAATGACCTCACATACGTGAGAAAGTTGGACAACGAACAAATAAGTCAGAAGAATGGATACATTTGAATTGCGGTGTTGGCAAAGAATACTGAATATACTGTGGATTGCCAAAAAAACAAAACAAATCTATTTTGGAAGAAATACAACCAGAATGCTCCTTAGAAGCAAGGATGGCAAAACTCGGGCTCGCTTACTTTGGACATGTCATCAGGAAAGACCAATCTCTAGAAAAGGACATCATGTTTGGTAAAATAGAGGGTCAGTGAAAACATGGGAAACCCTCAATGAAACCAATTGATAGAATAGCCACAACAATGAACTCAAACATACCAATGATCATGAAGACGGCACAGGTCCAGGTAACATTTAGTTCTGTTATACATAATGTCACTATGTGTCAGAGCCAACTTGATGGCAACTAACAACACTTATTATTAATATATTAATAAACTAAAGAACAAAATCTGTATTAGATTCTCAAAAGATTTTTAAAAGGCATCTATTTAGAACAAATTCTTGCTAAAATAAGGATTTAAGAAAAGTATATAATCAAAGGCTATTATGGACTGAATTGTGTCTCCCAAAAATGTGTGTCAACTTGGCTAGGCCATGATGCCCAGTATGGTATGGTTGTCCTTCATCTTGTGATCTGACATAATTTTCCTGTGTGTTATAAATCCTAACCTCTATGATGTTAATAAGGCACGATTAGAGGAAGTTATGTTAATAAGGCAGGACTCAATCTATAGGATTAGGTTGTATCTTGAGTCAAATCTCTTCTGAGATATAAAAGAGAGAAGCGAGCAGAGAGGAGAGGGACCTCATTACTAAAAAGCAAGAAGAGCCAGGAGTGGAGCACGTCCTTTGGACCCAGGGTGCCTGAGCTGAGAAGCTCCTAGGCCAGGCGAAGGTGATAACAAGGACCTTCCCCCAGAATTGACAGACAGAAAAAGCCTTCCCCTGGAGCTGGCACCCTGAATTTGGACTTCTAGCCTCCTAGGCTATTAGAGAATAAAATTCTGTTTGCTAAAGCCATCCACTTGTGGTATTTCTGTTATAGCACCAGATAACTGAAACAAAGGCATATCTTATTCATCACTGCAGCACTGTTCACAATAGCCAAAAGATGGAAACAAACTAAATGTCCATCAACACATGAATAGATAAACAAAATGTGGTAATACATACAATGGAAAACTCTGCCACAAGAGAGATGAAGTCCTGATACGTGATACAACATGGATAAGTCTTGTAAACATGATGCTAAGTGAAATAAGTCAGTCACCAAAGGACAAATATTGTATGATCCCACTTACATGTAAAGGCAAATGTATAGAGACCAAAACTCATTTGTAAGTTACCAGGGGTGGGAGAAAGGCGGTCAGAAGGAGCCTTAGCTTAGGGGGCACTGAGTTTCTGTTAAGGGTGGTGGAATAATTTGGAAACAGATAATGGTGATGGTTGCAAAACATGTAGAAGATAACCAGTGTCACTGAACTGTACATGTAAAAAATGTCAATTTGGAAAATGTTTTGTTATACATATTTTTATCATAATAAAACAATTTAAAAAAAAAAGTACTCACAGAATTTTTTTCAGGTATATATTATTCAAATCAAAAGAAATCCTAACATACCAAACATCAAAATACACTGTAATACTACAATAATTAAAACAATATGATGGTAACTTAGGACCAAACAAATAGCTCAATGGAATAGAACAGTCTTTAAAAGAAAATGTATACTTGAGATTGTGGTATATAACAGTGGTTATATTTAATATCAGTAGGTAAAGATGACCCTTTCATGTGGCTAATCATTTGGGAAAACAATTAAGTCAGATCTCTATCTCATATCATACACAAAAAAATTAAATGAATTAAAATTTTTTAAACTAGAATACTTTCATAATATTCAAGTAAGATGGGCAGCCTAAAAAACTATATAAAACTCAGAAACAATAAAGGAAAAGATTTTCTGATAAAATATGTAAATTAAAATATGTATATGACCAAAGAGACTATATAAGGGATAAGAAATTAAAAGTATCACAGTAGGATGCAGAAATTGTTGACCTGGCGTATGTTTTGTTGTGTATATTCTCACCACAATAAAAAAAAAAGTATCATAGCAAAAAAAATGCATTCTATATTCATAAAGATTAACATACATAATATATAAAGAGCAATCACAAATCTAGAAAGAAATAGAAACAACCAAAGTAAAACCTGCTAAAAGCAATTAATTAAAAATAAATACATAAAAAAGAGCTCAACCTTACTAGTCATTAGGAAATCTTAAACAATAATGAATTTTCATTTTTCCCATAAAAGTGTCAAAAATTTTAAAGATTTCTCATATCCAAGGAAGGTTAAAATATCCGTGCATGTAACTGATATACCACCAAGTTGCCGTCAAGTCTGTTACAACTCATGACGACCCCATGTGTTTCAGAGAATTGCTGCATAGGGTTTTCATAGCTGTGATCTCTCAGAATCAGACTGCCCAGTCTTTCTTTCAAGGTGCCTCTGGGTGGATTCAAACAGCCAATCTTTCTATTAGCATTTGAGTGCTTAACCGTTTGTGGCACCCAGAGACTCCTACAATCTATATTGTTGTTGTTGGTAGGTGCCCTCGAGTTGATTTCAACTCACAGAGTAGAACTGCCCCATAGGGTTTCCTAGCCTGTAATCTTTATGGAAGCAGATTGACAGGTCTTTCTCTGTGGAACTGCTGGGTTGGTTCAAACTGCCAGCCTTTATTAAAGTAAAGTTGGCATTAGCTATAAAAATTTCACTTCTAGGAACTATCCTACAATAGCATTCACCCATGCCCACAAAGATGTATGTTTAGGAATGCTCAATGCAAGCTGGTTTCCAACTTCTCTTATAGTCAAAAAGTCCACAAAAAGGGGCATGTTTAAATAAATTATGGTGCTTTCCTACTATGGAAGACTCTATAGACTTTAAAAACAGCAGTTAACTATATATGGACAAAAAATAAATATCAGCAAAGCTACAAAACAGTATATAACACACAACCTCTTTTTTAGTGGAATATATATTTATATATACACACAAAAGCATACAGACATACAGGTATGCACACACATCAGCATACATAAGAAAAAAAATTTAAGGAGGAATACAAATCAATTGTCAGAAACTACTCACTTTCTACATTATGTAGACTGCACTTGAACTGTTTATTATATGCCTATAACACCTGTAAGGTGCCCTGGTAGCTCAGTGGTTTAGTGCTCGGTTGCTAACTGACAGGGTGGCAGTTCAAATTCACCAGACACTCCAAAGGAGAAATATGTGGCCATCTGCTTCCGTAAAGATTACAGCCTTGGACACTCTGTGGGGTAGTTCTCCTCTGTTCTATAGGGTTGCTGTGAGTTGGAATCAACTCAACAGCAAGGGGTTTTATGGGTATATTACTTTTATTTATTTAAAAAAATAAAGGGTTAAAGTATATGGGATACACTTTCAGTGCCATGACAGAAGAAACCAGAGACAATCCTTCTAGCACTCACTTGTGGTCCTGGAAAATGTCCATCAGAAAATTTTGGTTAATGGCTGGAAATATCTCGAAGAGTTGCTTCCCCTTCAGTTTGGTGGCAAAACCTTTTTCAAACATAGGGGACTCCCTTTTCTAAAGCAAAAACACAAAAATCACCATTAAGAATAGAATTTATAATACTAATTACAATGATCCAAAAGCATGGCTACTGTGTTGCAAAATGACAATTTAAAAGCAATCACAGACTTTCTTCACCGACTAAAGGCTGAGATTAGTAATAAAGTATTCTTGCACTATTTATTTATTTATATCCCATTTTTTGTGAAGTATTTGAAACTGCTCTCTCTATATATATACGTATAATCACATATATATACTTATATACACACACATAATATGTGTCTATGTATATATAAATATATATACATACCCTCACATATACACACTCACACATTCATATTATAGGCAGTCCCCAGATAATGAACGAGTTCCGTTCCTAAATCTATCTTTAAGTTAAATTTGTACATAAGTCAGAACAGTTAGGTACAGTTCATATCTATTAGTCAAATATGATATATTGTGTACCTTTCCGTGTATAAAAACATTAAATACTTCCAGATACACCAAAACATCTTTAACATAATACAGTAATAATAATGTTTTGATGCGTGTCTCAAAGTAGCACCCATTTGTTATTACAAACCATTATATGTACCTTGAATTTTTAATATAATAGCCTTTACATTGCAAAAGGTAGGTGACAAATTTAGCTCTGAGCTTCTTTCTGGCCAAAGCAAAGGGGGAAACAAAGATTCTCAGTGTCCATAACTAAAAACAAATGAGTTGCTTAGAAGAAGTACAGTTTTTTCTGGTACTGAAACCTGAGAGAAATTTCTACAATAGATCCTCATAAAAGGGACACTGTGTAATGCTGTGAACAACGTCCTCAAAACATATTCTCAACGGGCAGAAACTACAATGTACAAAATAAGTTTCACATTCAGGTTAGCAGAAAATCTTAGAATTCACAATTACAGGTAGTCCCTGACTTATAACGTATTTGAGTTACAGCAAAATGCATTTAAAACCACCCTTTTTTTTTTTAAATATCTTATTGTTAGTAATACACACATACAATATTGAAGCACATAATTTGCTGATGTTATCATTCTCATGCCAACCCCAAAGACAAATAAAGATCGGATTTATAAAGATACTGATAATAAAAGGTAATAATAATGAAAACTTACAAAAAAAAAAAAAATGAGGTATTCAACTTAACGTCAGAAATGACTTACAATGGAGTGGTCGAAACAGAACCCTGTCGTTTAAGTTGGGGATTACCTGCACCTTTAAAATTTTCACAAACATATTTATTCCTCAAAATAACTACATGAGAATTGTTACTATTATTTTTCACAAGTCCTATTTGGATATGCCTGTTTAAATTACTAGACGGAAAACTTTCCTAAAATTTACTATTTCACTTCTAGTCTAGGATTTTGGTCAAATATTCTTAAAGTGACTTCTAACCCTAAGACAACTCGACATTTTCATGTAACTAAATAATATTTTTGTTTGTTACAAAGATCCTAATGCTGAAAAATAAGATAACTTCCTATAAAATTTCAAAGGCAACAAGGGTGACTCTAAAAATTCTTAAATTTACAATAACCCAGGACAATCCTAGGATAGTTATTTGATTTTTTGTTTGTTTTTGGCATAACCATATCTAGGTCATTTATAACACCCAACACCAATAAAAGAGGAACCATGATGGGTTACAGTCAGACAAATAAAAGGGGTTGGTAAAGCTGAACACATGACACATAACAAAAGTGATGGAAACAAGCCACCTCAACAATTAAAGATACTGTAAGTTTTATGTAAAATATGCATTATAATCTGTACTCACTAAAAAACAGTGGTCAGATTTATTAGCCATCTACCAGGTCATGGTTTCTAAACCATAAATTCTGAGGTCTCATCAATGAACTGACAACTCATAACCGTAATCATCTTACAATTAAGTATTCTATTCATATATTATGCCTAAGGTTTGTTTTATAACCTTTGCTTAAAAAAGTACAAAGTGTACTTCACCTTTGTGCACAAAGAGTGAGGAGAAAGCATAAAGAAATTATCTTTCTGAGGTTCTACCTAAGGGGCTGGGTCCTTGGGACCAGTGTTGTCCAGATTCTATTACCCAACCCATAGAAAGACAAGCAGACATGATGGATTTTTTAAAAAATGTATTAAACTGGTAAGTCAAAAGAAATTCTTTTGTTCATTATTATACTCAGAGGCTAAAAGGTAGGTTAGAACCATAAAGAAGAGTTTCAGCAGTGGAAAAGGGCATTTTAACAAAAAGTGTCACACCAGTTGGGCATAAGCTTTCCTTAGTTTTTTAAAAGAAAATCCATTTCTCCAATTTATTATACATATTAAGTGAAGAGGATATTTGAAACAACACTAAAATAGTAAGATGCTATTGAAGAGATTATTGCTTGCATTATATAAAGATGCAAAGATGGGAATAGTAGCATATTTCCAATTTAATAAACAAGATAATTGGGAGAACGAAAAGAAGGTGAAGGAATTCTATCATTCCTCCCATGCCCCAAATCTATGTATGTCAGTCAAATGTAACGGTGCTCTTTTGCGCGGTCGAATGAGTAAGAAAGAGTATAAAAATGTTTTAAGATTACCAACCAAGTAATACTTCTTTCCTTGAGAACTGACTAACTTCTAAGGTCTTTTCTCTTTTGATTCTGAAATTCTCTAATATTAATTTTTCAGAATCCCAAAAAAGGCTAAGAAATGCAAAAGAAATCAATTCCCTTGTGGTTTCAAATAATTAGATGTGTTAAAATAAGGAACAAAAATAAATAAATACAAAGTTCAAAGTAAAGTGAAGTTTCTGTCTGAATCTGTTTACTGGAAGTTAGAAAAAAATAGAGTAATTTTTTTAATTCCAATTCATAAGTTTCTAGAATTTTTCTTTAAAATATTGTTTCAAAGATGAACGATACTTCAATAGTAAGACATTTCTTATTACTAATTTATGTATGAAATTATCTGTAAATGAAAGATTTCTTTCATATTTTTCTAGAAATAAAAAATTAAAGGCACAAATGATACATTTTTAAAAAAATGTAGCTCAATGACCTACAAAATTAAATTGAAAACAACACAGATTTAACATAGACAGCCTATTTTTATAGGAGTATCAACTAATTTCCCAAAAGCAAAAACCTCGATTTTGAAATTATTTAAAACATTTTTCAATTTTAACATCAAATTCAATCGGGCTAAATATGGATTCCAGAGTAGGAAATAACAGAATCAAAAGGAAATCACAAAGTAAATATGCACAATCAACCAGAGTCAACGACAATGGTTTAATATTTATGCTAATCATACCAAATTCTCCTTTTCCTGTATGGCAATTTCTTCTGACATTATTTCTCTGAGTGACACTTTTTTATTTTGTGTATTCCAATGATCCAATAAGGGTAGCATTTCAGATGCTGCTAAAGTCTTCAGTAATTTTTTGCCTGTTCTTTGAGATGATTTTTGTTCAGGATTATCAATATGCCCAAACAGAGAAGGATCTATAAAAGCAGTATAAAGAGTGTCATAGTCTAAATAATAAATGTGCACATTAAGCAATATTATTCACTCTGTTGCATCTGCTTCAAAGAGACCTAGGAAACATGGCATTTTAAACTTTTCAGCTTATAAATATAACACAACTCTGAAATTTCCATATATATCTTCTTCACATAATTGAAAGAAAGAAATAATATACATAAATGTGGGACTATTTCAAATGAGCAATGACCCCGGTTTAATTGTAAATCGATCAATGCTTCCGACTCTTTGTCATATCACATCAACACGTGGAAAATGATGAAAAGTCTACATAGGGACTTTTATATATATATTACATATAGGACTTTCATATATAGAGAATACATATATATATATATATAACATATATATTATGTTGTTGTTTATTACTGTCACATTGGCTCCAACTCATGATGGCCCCATATGTGCAGAGTAGAACTGCACTCCACAGGGTTTTCAAGGCTGTGACCTTTTGAAAGCAGATCACCAGGTCTGTCTTCGAGATGTCTCTGGGTGGGTCAAACCACCAACTTTGAGGTAGTAGCCAAGCGCTTAACCATTTGCACCACCCAGGGACTCTCTATATATTATGTATATATAGAAAAGTCTATATAGGATACTCAAACAGAAGAGGCTGCAGCCAGCTAGAGGTGATCAGCTAGAGCAGCTCCACATTCTAGTGGCTTCAGCCTCTGCCCAGCCAGTCCAAGGATGTAAAGGATAAATATTTTGGCA
The DNA here is from genome assembly GCF_000243295.1 of Trichechus manatus latirostris. Lineage (NCBI taxonomy): Eukaryota > Metazoa > Chordata > Mammalia > Sirenia > Trichechidae > Trichechus > Trichechus manatus. The sequence goes on from NW_004444062.1 coordinate 4,552,471, forward strand.
AACCTAAGACCCACTGGAGGAACAAAATAAATATTGAGCATATGATATCTAACATAAGGAAGGAACTGAACATTTTAAGAAATTCAAAATAACAGGATTTAATGTGTAACATTTCAACATCTCTAGGGATATCAACACATTCTGATATATTCCTTAGCTTTCCAGGCAGATACTGGCATACACATAATCCTGATACCTTTTTGGTACCTATATCCCTCAAACAGCTTTAGCTGTTGAAGCTATGGCATGAGCACAAATTTGAACAAAGTAGATCCTAAGAAACTTCAACCTGGAGCTCCTTGCCTTGGTTCCGGTGTGGAATGGCCCAAAGGCACATATGAAGAAACTCACGCACCAAAGGAGGACCCGTATTAACAGGTCTGCCATCCTGCACCAATCACTGAAGACAACACTATCATAGAGAAGTTTTCTGGAATCAAATATTGGCAGGATGCAGCACAAAAGCAGGCTGATTTTTTGGGTTCTAATAATATGAATGTCAATAAAAATTTTGAATAACCAAGTAATATTTTAATGATAATCTCTATAAATACATAAAAACCTTGTTGTTGTTAGGTGCCATTGAGTCGGTTCCAACTCATAGCGACCCTATGTACAACAGAACAAAAACAGTGCCCTGTACTGAGGCATCCTCACAATCGCTGTTATGCTTGAGCCCACTGTTGCAGCCACTGTGTCAGTCCATCTCGTTGAGAGTCTTCCTCTTTTTCGCTGACCCTCTACTTTACCTAGCATGATGTCCTTTACCTTACTGCTCTCAAAACAGTTTTCTTTCATGAAAAGCACAACCTTAACAGGAAGCAGCCTGACTATCTGTGTTAGAGCACATCTTAGGTGTTCACAGCACTCGTGAAAGTTAAACATATGCTATAGAGGATTTATTCCTCCTTTAAGTTTTTTAAATTTTAATTTATAACAACATTAAATGTTAAATTTTTTTAAAGAACTTTATTTGCAAATCAAAAATTCTTGGGTAATATATTTTGTGAACATACATTTAGAATGAATTAAAATCCATACACACACACACCCCAAGTTTTAACATCAAAACAAGAACATTAGAAGTTAAAAATAATGTACTTTACCTCCTAGAAGCCTGCCACAGGATATTTCTTCTTGTCGTTGTCTCTCCTAAACAAAAATGCAAGGCCGAAGAGGGGTACATTACTAAACAAGGTTATATTATTTTACTTTAGAAATTATTTCCCCTTATATAACTGGAAATTATTCTTAGTAAATCTAAGTAAAACAATAAAGCTAGCTAGATAAAGTACAGCTATATCTACATAATTTTTCTACTTATAGAGCTCTTCTGTTGAATTTAAAAAAACTTTGAAATTTAATCGATCAGCATTGCAGTATTTAATTTAGGGAGTAAAAAACTCACGTTTTTTTTTTCCTTTAGAAAAAAAAAATCAACCATCACATTGAGTTCCATCACTAATTACATAATTTGGCCACTCTGGAAATAATTTAAAATATTGGAAAGAGGAAAAAAAGACAGTAATCTGTTAACTGGTAAAAGTTCGCTCTCTGTCAAAAATCAAAATGCAATAGAATTCTTTCATATAACATAGTAGATTTTATTGAAGATCAAAAGTGACAAAATGAACACAAAACGAGCTCTTAATAAAAAGAAGCCTACCAACCATTACAGATTCTTTCCATTTCTCATGAATCACTTTAGCCAGATTCAGATCTATATGAACCACACAATCCTCAGCTCTTAGAGACCCTTGTGAGGGGAGAAAAAAAAGAAAATATACTCATTACTCATTATACATTTGCAGAAAATGTAATCAACCACCTTCTATATCATAAAACTAATTTATATTATCAATTACTAATCCATGTTTCTAGTTACTAAATTTCTTGGCATATTTTTGTTTATGTAATTATGCCACTGTTTTCACATGTCTAAGCTGGTATGATTACACAAAGCTTTATAATAACATTAGAATTATCATATTATCTTATAAATAGAAGTATAAATATTATAAAATTTAATCTATTCATTTCCATTAGTCTAAATATACTAAATTTATTCATCTTCACTAGTCAATACTTTTCAATACGTGTGCCCTACAGAATTAATCTTCCCTTAAGTGCATCTGGAGTAGCACCAGAGGACTACAAAAGATTCATCTGTACAAATGAGTGTGAGGTAAATGCCAAAGAACACTTTCAATATAATGAGTTATACACACTCCATATAAATACTCCCTATTTCTTCAAAATTACATTTTTAAAAATCCTCGATAAACATGTTGCATCAAAAATAATGTACTATGTGTAGTCAGGCGACACAAATAATTTTTACATTTCAGTTAACACGAAATAATTTTATAATCAAAATACAACAGGCTAAATTGTATTCAAACTAAGATACGCATGTAGGTATTTTACTTTTTCTTACCTGAATCAATACCAACAGGGCCAAATAATTCACTGAGTTGAAATGCCAACTCAGGGGGTAATGCCAGTTCCAGACAGTCTATGGTCAGAGACTTGGCCATCACTGGAGTGGGATTCAACATCTCAGTTTTATCTTCTTCACTAACTCCAGGTGACCAACTATTCCCTGCCATTAGAATTTTCTCCATTTCCTGCATATCTTCATCCATAAATTCTTCGTGTATCTGAAATTCCACGCTATCTTTTGAAAGATTTTCATTTTTCTTTACCTCAAAAGGGTCAGTAAAATAAACTTCTTCATGTAATTTGAGATTTGAAGTGCTTGATACAGAGTTTAAAATATCAGACCAATTCAAAGAAGAATGCATACTGTCTCCATCCTCTGTGGCTACTGGACTTTTTTCCATTTCACTCACATCTTTAGTGGTAGTACCTGAAAATTCTCCCTGACTATTAGAGAGTGGTTCACTAGCATTCTTTAGATCTACAGCAGCTGTAGGAGTTAAAGCCCTTATTTCTGCCTGCTCTGAGTTTCCCTTTTCCCCATCACAGGCATGCTTCGCATTAGCGTTACTGATATCAATTCCATGCCTAAATTCCGAAACAGAATTAGAACCCTTTAACGTCTCTCTTGGGCTAATAATTTCCTTCAGATCTAACCCCAGAGAAAATGGCCCAGTTTGTGATCCATCATTTGATGTGTGGAAATTGTTAAATTCAGTATCCTCACATAATTTAGTTTCAGAATCTAACAAAAGGCTTGTGGCCCAAATAATATCTTTGTTACACCTCTCATATAAGTCTTTCAGGGCTTCTGATGAAAAGGATCCAAATATTTTACAAAGAATATTAAGATTTTCAGATTCATCAGCACTGGTAAGCTCACTTTCTTCAACATATGTGCTTTTGTCATGCATCACCCTATACGGAATTGTTTCTGGAACATCTGATTTTGTGTTAATATTGAAGGCTTCCGGTTTAAATCCATCTAGTCTTCCTGTTAATACTCTAACAGAATCCGAAACAGTAATTTTATTCCTTTCTATTTTCCATAAGAGAGCAAAATCCTGAGGTTCAGTCTGGGTACACAAGCCGATTTCTATTCCAGGGACTCCTTTAGACTTTCCCTCTGGAAATTCAGCTAAAATTTGTGGCTCCGCTACTTCAGAAACAATGGGCGCACTATTGGTAAAAGACAGACACAATGCATGTTGCCCATGATTCTTTTCACTTAGACAAATCTTATTCTCCCAGGTCATTTCACTGGACAGCATTTCAGAACTACCTAGACAGGAGCTACCCAATGTTTTTAGTTCTTCAGGGCTTGTGCCCCAACAGGCCTCGTGTGCTGTATACAAGGACATTTCACTCATATTGTCTCTGATTCCAAATTTTAGATCAGGTTCATTGAAACGAGCCTTTGGCGTTCTTGATCTGCGCTGTCTCTGAGCTAAATCAGATGAAGGCCAGTCAGCCGAATCAGATGAAGGCCAGTCAGCCACAATCTTGAATGAGTTTGACATAATTTTTTCAGTATTTGTAAAAATATATTTACAACTACTGAAGGATTCTGAAGCATCATCGCACTGTGACTTCATGTCTTCTTCTACATTATCATGCGGAGATCTTCGTTGCTGGATACAATCTATATCCAGAGATACACTATCACCTAATACTTTGCATGACTGAGGGCAATTATACTTTTTGTCACTTTGTACAGATGATGCTTTTTCAGTTTTTCGGTTCCTTTTTGTCCTTTGACCAATAGTCTTATCAACTGGCCAGTCACCAACAAAATCTGATAGCTCATCTCTTGGGAACTTTTCCAAAGCTGATTTGCCTTTTTGTTTCCCAAAGGCTTTTTTCTTTACTGTTGTTCTTTCCTCCAGTACTTCACCCGGTAAAAATTTTTCGTTTTGAAGTGGTACAGTCTTTGCAAGATTACAGTCCTCTTGCTTATTTTCATCATAGTAAATACTCAGTGATACTGTCTCCACTGAACTATCTACATCAGTTTTACTACATTGTTTTTCAGAAGCCATTTCTACTTGCTCTTCTTTTTCTATTTTGTCTATTACCTGTACTTTGCTTTCAGAGTCGGAAAAACACATGTCTGGACTTTCCTGTATGAAAGCACTCTGAATGTCATGATTCATACCACTTATTTCTTTTCTTCCTTTGTCTAAATCTGCATTAAGGAGAAATGAAACATCCTCAGGTAACACAGTTTCATTTGTCACTTCAAGTGTCTTTTCTTCAGTTAACTCTAGGTGCTTCAAAGACGAGGATAAAACATTTTCTTCTTCTGCAGAGGTAGTATCTTCGTTGTCTTTTGGGCTGTAAGATTTTTTTAAAGAGTATCATAAAGAAGTCTCTTAATGGTGCCATTAATACAATGATTTAAATTAAAGAAGCATCAATTGAAAGACAGGGGCACTTCACATTTATTTATTTTTAAAATGCTAGAAATGAACTAGATTAAGATCAGAAAAGCTATTCTTGATCTTTCCCTAAGACACTATGAACACATCCCTTTGTTGTAACCACAGCACCTAGCACAACGCTTAGCACATAGAAAGCACTCAAACTTTTTTCAAATTGAACAGTAAATAGGAGATTTTTAGTTTAGGTGTTCATTATGCATTAAATGTTAAAGTTAAGGCTCTAAATTCTGTTCCCAGGAGAGGACATCACTTCCCTGACTTCTTTCTGACCTATTTAAGCTTAACATACTTGAAACTAGGTCCTGCCTCTATACAACCTATCTGTCATTTGCTACAGAGGGAAACTATTAAACTTTATCTACAAAGTCACAAACAGTCTACCAATTACACAATTAAGAGAAATGAGGGTGAGAAGGGGAAGGTCTCTTCTGATACGTCATTTGTTGAATTTAAAAAACCCATCCTCAATATCAATTTCAGACTCACAGAACTTTTGCCTAATCATTACACTTTCAATTTCAATGGTTTTTCCTTATTCAGTTTGTCAACTCATCTTCCTTTCTTTCTTTAGCAGAAGCTCTCCAAGTCCCAACTCTCCCATGAAACCATCCTAAGTGAAATTATACCTAACACTGAGTTTTCTTTGTTGCAAATACTAAGTCCTTTACATATATTAATTCATAATCCTGATGAGATCTTTGTGAAATGAGTGTTGTTACTGCTATTTTACAAATAAGAGCCTTAGGTATACAGATATTTTGTAATTTGTCAAAGATTTAAGAGCTTTAGGATTTGAACCCAGGAAACATGGCTCAAGAGCCCATGCTCTTAACCACGTAGCAACACTGTTTCTCAATAAAAAGAACATTTATAAATTTTCTCTTCCCTACTCCCAATTCTCCACCCCTTTCCATCATAAAATATGAGCGTTTCAAACTGCTATATGTATTTAAGATTCTTCTTTATTCACTTATTTATTTAATTGTTTATATGTCCTAAATATTAACAGAATCAATACTATCCTGGATTGTAAACTTCCACAAGGCCATGACTTGTATTACATTAATGATTAATTTTATGATACTAGTTTGAAGAAAGTACTTTTACTGATATCTAAGAAAATTAAGAGGTAACATGAGGATATATGAAATAAAAACAGAAGAGATAAAGAAAATACTAGAAGAATAGCAGATTAAATTACAAAAAGAAGGCAGGAATATTCATAGTATAATTATGGTCTCATAAAACCCTGAGGTCAATGAGAAAACTTCCATGTCATCTCTCATATAAATTTTTACTTCTCTTGCTAACCATACACATCTTAAACCAGGTACGACGATACCTAAACCAGGTAAGACTATACCTAAACCACAGCAAATAACAAAGGCCTAGCATATTTTTAAAGTTAATCGGCAGTCATTTCCCAAGCTCCAAAATCTTGAATTTTTTGCAGGTAAGGTGTTTTAACCTACCTAGTACTTCTGTCCTCACAAGAATATACACATAACTCAACACACTCAATTTTCTCTGGAACCAAAGAACTCATGATTATTGGCACTGAAACAAAACGTTGATAGTGTTCCAACATTCTTGTTATTTTTTCTTTGCTTATCCCATGAATATTACGCCTGAAAATTCCAGGGAAGAGAAAGGTAGAACAAATACTGATAACACAGTTAAAATAAAATAAAATAATGTCAAGGAAAACATGGTATTTTGTTATACATAAAAATAGTAGTTTGTCATGACACAATATATACTATTTGCTTCTAATTATCATTTTATTCAGGATTTCTTAAATTATGATTTACTTAATCATTCCATACAATCTTTTCCAAATATCCTTAGGAATTTAGAAAAAACCAGTAGACTCCAAAAACTTTAAATGAAGTTATTCTCAAGCTCTGCAAAAATCTCACAAGAATACAACTATCATTTCAAGGCTTTAATTATTAACCTAACCAAAACCAAACCCGTTGCAGTCGAGTCAATTCTGACTCATAGCAACCCTACGGGACAGAATACAACTGCCTACAGGGTTTCCAAGGAACAGATGGTAGATTCAAACTGCTGACCTTTCTGGTTAGCGGCCTAGCTCTTAAACACCATGCCACTGTAAAAAATCTCACTACAGAGGCTTTCAGTTCCGCCAATATGGCAGATCAGGTACTCTGAAGGGGCCTCCTGTTAGAATAAAACTAGATCCCAAGTGAATTAAAGCAAGGTTATTTCTTAAAGCATTTTAAATAAAAGAAAAAAAAATCCCTAGTATGAAGTCTCTGGGTATTCAAATATGAAGTTTGTTATGTGTACTTTTAAGTCATGGTAACTTATTTCTTTGTATGATTTTGTTTATGAGCTCATATTTGGTTGAACCTAATATACGGGAATCCTTAGGCCTTAAACTGGGGTGCTTTCTTACAGCATTTGGATTTACATCTGCCAGAAGGCTAGATGGCATGCTTTAGTTCCTCAAGGGTCTTATCTTAATGAAAACATCTCAGTTGCAGTTCTCCTATCTCAGGTTGCATCCAAAGCTTAGTGTCCAGATCCCAGTGCTAATATTAGCATTTGCCACCTGGGCAAAACTGGCTTTCATATTTACCTACCTCAGTCTTATCTGGTTTCAGATCACAGAGAAGCAAAGAGATAGAAAATATGAAAGAGAGTTTAAGAGACATAGACATGGAGAACAGAGCAAAAAGGTCTAGTGTGTGTCTACTTTAAGTCCCAGAAAGAAAAAAGAGAGTGCATGGGACAGAGGCAATTTCAAGAAAAATGGCTTAGAATTTTCCATAACTGATGAAAGACATCAATTCCCTGATTTAAGAAGCCAAACAAATCCCAAACAAGATAAATAATTAGAAATCAACAACTAGAAACATAGTATGAAATTCTCAATCACCAAAGACAAAAAGATGACATTAAAAGCAACCAGAAATAAAAAGAAGACCATGTCATCTACAAAGGAACCAACAATTAGAATGAAGCTAATTTAACAAGAATAATAATGCAACTCAGAAGGGAATAAAATGTTATCTTCAAAAACAAAAAACAACTGTCAATCTCGAATATATATACCTAGTAGCAAAAATATATTACAAGGATGAGGGCAATAAAAGAATTTTCAGATGAAAAAAAAAAAAAAAGAATTTCTCACCAAGCAGACTTTCACTAAAAAGAATATTCTGAAAGATGAACGTGAGGCAGAAGGAAATTCCCAGATGAAACATCTAGGACACAAGAAAAAAATGAAGCACGAAGTGATAACTACATGAGTAAGTAAAATCAAACATTGTCCATATACTCTGGACAACAATAGCATGTAAGCTGGAAGGGAGGTAAGTATCAGAGTTAAAATGTTGGAAATCCTTGTGAGGAGGCAGGCTAAGAAATAGATTAACTTTAGACTTAAATTTTACATAAAATTTATAAGGTAACCACTAAAAGAGTAAAAATAAGGTATATAATTTCCAAATTAGAAGAGAAGAAAAAATTGAATAAGAAAATTTGTATTCAACCAATTAAAAAAAAAAAAAAAAAGACTCAAAATAAGGCATGATAGGAGAAAAAAATTCAACTATATCCCAGAAAGGTATTATAAGAGAAAAAACAATCACAGAAAAAGTGAGATAAATAGAAAGAACACAGAGTGAGACAGTAAGAAACATAAATAACCAAAATCATCATAAAGTAACACAGCTTATCAACTGAAAACCAAAGATTGACTGGATTTTTTAAAACCCAGCCATATTCTAGTTGTAAGTGATAGAGTTAAACATAAGGATACTGAAAAATTTACAGTAAAGTTATGGAAAAAGATATAACACTAAAATAATAATAAAAACAAAGTTGATATAGCTTTATTTTATACTAGACAAATTACACTTTAAGACAAAACTAGCATTAAAGATAAAAGAAAATTACTACAAAAGGATAAGAGATTCAATTCATTAGCGTGCTATAACAACGCTAAGCTTGAATGCACTTAAACAAAATATCTTCAGAATATATAAAGCAAAAAAAGTAGAACAAGAAACTGACATATTCAATGTAATGGAGATTTCAACACACCTCTCTCACAATGGGAGATTTCACCATCCCTCTCAAACACTGACCTATCAAGCCGATTAAAAAAAAAAAGTAGTAAAGATAATAGGAGATGTGAGCAACAGAATTAACAAGGGCGATTTAATGGATATATTAACACCCTGTAAACAGTACAGATTGTTGTCAAGCAAACATGGAACGTTTATTTAAAAAAAAAAAAAAATTGACAATAAACTAGGCCATAAAAGAAGTCTTAAAAAATATCAGAGAATTAGTATCATACAAACCACAAAATCTGACCTAGTGCAGTTAAACTGAAAACTAATTAAAGAAAAAAAAGATACATTTAAAAGCACAGTTCCAAATAACCCAGGGGTTAAAGAATAAAATTAATAATGCATTTTAGAAAATACTAAATGATAACAAAAAGTTTTACATAATAAATTCTGGAAACAGCTAAAGTAGTACTTAGAGGGAAACTTAAAGCATCAAATGCTCATATTAAAAAATATCAAAAATAAATGATCCAAATTTTCAAGTAAAAGAGTTTTAGAAATAATAGAATAAACAAAGCAAAATAGATTTTTCTTTCAAAAAGCAAAGGAAGAGATGTAGAAATGAATTAAACATAAACTTACTATAGAGAAAATTAACAAAACCAAGAGTTGTTTAATTGAAAAAGCTAATAAAAAAAAATTTGATTTCTGGTGAGAATAATCAAGGTCAAGAAGATAAATATAAACATATTAGGATTGAAAAGGAAACTCAAGTACAGATGGTACAGAGATTTAAAGATAAGAAAAAACTATAAATGTTACAATTAATTTGAAAAGTTAGGTATAGTAAACAAATTCCAACTGAATATTTTCACAAAGAAAACATCAGATCAGACAAGCAATTCCTAATACATGCTCAAACTTATGTAAACTCAGAAAACAGAAAAAGAGAAAACACTTCACAATGAATTTTGTGAAACTCCTAAAACTGTGACACCAAAGCCGGGCAAAGCAGGACAAGGAAGTAAAAACTATACGTCAATCTCACTCAACCATACAGATGCAAAAACAGAGCGTTAGAAAACCAAATCCAATACTGAATAAAGAATAATATGCAAAGAAATGGAGTATTTATACATGCTACAGCATAGATGAACCTTGAAAACATTATGCTAATGAAGGAAGCCAGTCACAAAAGGTAACATATTGCATAATAATATTTAAATGAAATATCCAGAATAGACAAATCTAAAGAAACAGAAAGTAGAATCGTGGTTGCCAGGAAATAAGGGACGCAAGAATTGAGAGTGACTGCTAATCAGTACGTGGTTTTTGAGGTGAAGGAAATGTTCTACAATTAGGTAGCAGTGATGGTGCACAACATTGTGAATATACTAAAATCATGTTGTTCTCTAGTTAGTGTTGAAATTAGTTAAAATTACCAGGAAGAAACGCCCTGACTAAAATTAAGTTAGGGTTATCTCTAAGGAAATACAGAGCACAAAACCAGATACTATTGTCCGTCCACATCCTGAGTAACATTTTTATTCAAGTCAAGCAATCAAAAAAACAAAAAAGTATAACCTTGGTAGGCACGGGGAGGAGGGGGGTTAAAATACCTGGACAGCTGGACATTTGCTACCTTTTCCATCTCTGCCTTTTTACCTTCTTCCAGTATTCCTCAATCACAAGGCAGCTACAATCACTTGTCTCTCCCAAGAGCACATGGCTTAGGTGAGCCAAACCCTATGGTCTGTTCTAGTTTCAGATATTAACAGTGTGTGGTTAATAGGTAATAAAGTACTGACTATATGAGACAATTGGAATTTTTAATTAATTTTAGAAAAAAACAAAAACTCTTTATAAAACTGGGAAAAAAGACAAGTTTCTAGGCAATGCAAAATTTGTTTACAATTTTAAGTGGCAAAACTGCAATCTAATCCATTTTGTTTCATTCATCATTTATAAGGCGAAAAAAGTTTAGATGGGCTTTTTATTAGTGTCATGAAATAAAAAACGTCAGATATCCTCCAGGTTTTACCTTGCAAGTTCCCTTGGTTTAAACTTCCACCACGTGTCTGGTTCCCGGAAAAGGACTTTATACTTATGTTTTTGAGACTACATACAAGAGAAAGAAAAACATTTTAAAATAATTATTTCCATGAAATTAAATTCATTTTTTCCAAATTCATAGCATGTTAAAACTGAAAGAACCTAAAAGATTATCTAATTTTGATGGGTGTGTTACACTGGTAAAATGTACCTCGTTTGACCCAGCAATTAACTTCCAGAATTTATCCTACTGATAAATACTTACATAAGACTGCAAAAATATACATACACCAGTGGCCATCTAAGACGCATCAACTGGCCCCAACCCACCTGGAGCAAAGAAGAATGAAGAACACCAAAGACACAAGGAAAATACTAGCCCAAGAGGCAGAAAGTGCCACATAAACCAAAGACTCCATCAGCCTGAGAACAAAGAAGTAGATGGTGCCCAGCTACCACCAATGACTGCCCTGACAGGGAACACAACAGACAGTCCCTGATGGAGCAGAAGACAAGTAGGGTGCAGAACTCAAATTCTAGTAAAAAGAACAAACTTAATGGTCTAACTGAGACTGGAGGAACCCTGGAAGACATAGCCCCCAGACTCTGTTAACCCAGAACTAAAACCATTCCCGAAGCCAACTCTTCAGACAAAGATTAGACTCGACTATAAGACATAAAGTGATACTCGTGAAGAGTGTGCTTCTTAGTTCAAGTAGATACATGAGACTAAAGCGCAGCTCCTGTCCAGAGGCAAGGAGAGAAGGCAGAAAGAGACAGGAGCTGGTTGAATGGACACAAGAAATCCAGGGTGGAAAGGAAGAGTGTGCTGTCACATTATAGGAAGAACAACTAGGGTCACATAACAACGTGTGTATAAATTTTTGTATGAGAAACTAACTTGAGCTGTAAACTTTCACTTAAAAGCACAATATATATAATACATACACACATACACCAGAATACCCAGTTCACCATTTTTTGTAATAGCAAAAGAATACAAACAACTCAATGGCTATTTATATGAAACTGACTAAATAAATGAAGGTATAACCATACAATGAGAATATTGTATAGTTATTTTTTAATACTGTATGTATTAATGAGAGAAGATTCTTAAAATAAATTAAGAAAATAAGATAGAAAATTTTCATTTGGGTAAAAAAGGATTATTCACACTTTTGTACATATGGGGGAAATTTCTGGAAAGATTCTCAAAATATTAAAACATCTTTCAGGGTAGAACTTAAGGCATTCTTTTTTATGGATTGAATTTTTATCATATATGTGTATGACTTTTATAATTTCAAAACTATTTTAAATAATAGTTAAGACTTTTCAAAGCTTTAATACGGCTCCAGTCTAAAAGCCAATCCCTACACTTGTGCATTAGATACATCTCCTCTTTCCGACTCAAGGATAATTGAGCTCAACAATTCCCGTCTCTGGGGCATCACTCTTTCCCTCCCTCCTGAATCATCTGTATCAACAGGCATGCAGTCATTTCTCTTACTCTTGACTCCACCTTCCCTACATAATTGGCCCCAGCATCTCTCCAACCCCCACTACATCTCTGCCTTTATCACTTACTACCCCTCCCCTCAGTTTTACGACAAGATGCCAAAAGGCCATTACTATTTTTTCTCATTACTGACAAAAAAGCCCAAGAGTCAACCCAGACACCAAGCTAGGAAGAAACATAATGCCCTGTTATGAGGCCAGACACTTGTATCTCCACACCTCAGCACCAAACTTCAGACAACTTATTCAAAGCCTAGCAACAGCCGGGGTCTCTAACTACCTAAAGAGGTGTCATGTAACTCTTAGCATCAAATTAATTTTAAATGCAAAGACCTTCTCAACTCCCATATCGGCAGGCAAATCTTTGTGTTGTACTATTTGAGAGGATTCTCCCTGATTTGTGTCAGACTGTATGACAGCTCACAATGGGAGCAATATATATTTTAAAAAGCAAAGTATTAAGTTTGCCAGTTGCCATTAAGTGTATTTGACTGCCCCTGTTTATCCTAACTCACTACTTATCTACTTCTGTAAATGACAGTAAGGTAGTAACAACTGTTATTTCCAATCTATTTCTTTTTCCCACAGCTCTCATTATCTTGCTACCAAAAAAGAAATGAAAAATGACCCCCCCCCCATGGTAACTCCTGCATCTACTTGTTTATAAAGAAAAAAATTAGTTTGGTATTCTATGATAAGCAAGAATCCTTTATACTTCTAAGTAGGGTTGGGAAGAGCCAAGGAATTGATACTGACACAATAGAGCTTTATGTTTTCAATTACCATATAAGAAAAAAGAGAAAAGGGCAACATAGAAGCCGGAAGGCAAAATGAAAATGAGAAAGATGGCAATGCAAGGCCTTGTTTATTTTCTACCTAGGAAAATAAAGGTTAAAGAACTTTCTCAGGTGACAGCAGGAATCTAAGAAAGATCTTCAGAGAAGTCATATAACGTTAAGGGGGAAAAGCAAGACTCCATAGTGAATATAGTCCAGATAGTAACACTCCTTAGGCCAGAAAGCAAACCTAATTTCAGCTCCCAATGCACTAAAATTGAGTATTTGTTTCCTTGTCCAGAAATAAATCTCATTTGCTATCAAAAGACATAATTTTCTTCATAAAAGTGAAGAGTCTCACCTTCAAAACAGCACAAGTGCCCTAGACACAGGAAAGAAGATAAACAGAGGCTCAATGTGTTGAGGACTTAGAAGAGGAAGTACAACATTCACTCATTAAGGAAACATTAATTGAGTTCCCATGTGCCAGGCAAGTGGTAATCCTGGGGAATAACCCAAAAAACACACTCATACTCACAAAAGCTTCACTCAACAAACATATGCCCAGTGAATATATGGTTACTATACACCAAGCTATATCCTGGAGATTCAATGATGAATAAAACATAACACTACCCTCAAGAACAGAGAGATGGTCTAGAGCCAAATCTAGCCAGTGTTTTTACAGCCTGTGAGCTAAGAGTAATGCTTCTATCTTTAAAGGGTTGTAAAAAAAAAAAAAATATGCAACAGCTGTATATGGCCTGCAAAGCCTGAAATATTTACTATCCTGCCCTTTTTAGAAAAAGTTATCCACCTTTAAGCAATCAACTATATGAAACCAAATGGTTAACATTTACACAGAAGCAAAGATGAGAAGGCAAGGAGGGCAGGGAAACTGGATGGATGGAAACGGGGCAGGCGGGGTGGAATTGATGAAAGTGCTGACACATTACAGGGATTGTAACCAATGTCACAGAGCAATTTGTGTATGAATTATTGAATGGGAATCTAATTTGCTGTGTAAACTTTCACCTAAAACATAAAATACTAAAAAAAAAAAAGAAAAAAAGTCAGCCAACCTCTGGCCTAATGATTAAAAACAGGGTGGTTATTGCTACGACAGGAGTAAGCCAGGATGCCATGAAAACAGAAAGAGTATCTAACTCAGCCGTTTAGTAAATTATAACGATTGATAACTTCCTGAATTAGGTGATGTCAAAGCTGGGCAAAAAGAATAAGTAAATATTAAAAAGCTCAATGCCAGTGAGTCGATTCCAACTCATAGCAACACTATAGGACAGAGCACAACTGCCCCATAGGGTTTCAAAGGCTGTAAATCCTCACGGAAGCAGACTGCCGTATCTTTCTCCCGCAGAGCGACGGGTGTGTCTGAACCGCTGGCCTTTTGGTTAGCAGCCGAGTGCTTTAATCACTGCACCACCAGGGCTCCTTAAGTAAATATAACCAAGGTAAAAGTGGAAGGACGGAGGAATGGCAAAGGGAGAAGCACACACAAAGGGCTGGATATTAAAAGGAATCTGGCAAATTTGGAGAACTGCAGACAGCTTAGTTTACAGAATTCTGAATTTCTCAAAATAGCAAAATTTCAAAAGAAATTCTGGGAACAACGAAGAACAACCAAACTTTTATTCTTCCAAGTAAGGGCATTAAGAAAAAATATATATACATACAAAAACATAAAATTATGTTTTCATAAAAGACCCAAAAAACAAGAACAAACACTCAGAATTTAGAAACTGAATAAATTTAGCTTTATGGAATAACTTAGCTATACTGTCCTATTTGTCTTATTTTGCTTAGGACCAGAGAAAGCTCAGTTACAGACAGTCTAAGGGTTGTTTGACGAGATTCTCTTGTGTAAGTAACATTCCCCAATAACTTCAAACTCATGATCATAGACTTATGACAATTTATGGTACAAACCAAAGCAACATATGGTCTCATTTCCCATGCCTGTAGGTTTCTATTATCTATTATTATAGGAGATACTTTCTTCTCAAATGCTTCTTTTGCTGAAAAACACAAATAAACAAAATAAAAAATCATTTTAATAATATTCAATATCATCTTGATTTTTTAGAAGTCTGACCTTGTTTTCATAATTTAAAAAACGTAGGCGTGTGCTCATTTTACTCACTATTCTATTTTCAAATATCACTTTTGAATATATGAAAAATTAAAATACAGGTAAATGTGGCATAATAAATAATACTAAAGTTATGTAATAATCAGAAAAAATATTAAATAAGAACTATCTGATCTAAGCTTATCTGTGTATCACATGTATAAATTTTTTAAAAAACCCACTGTTTCAGAGCAGAATTCTACTCCATAGGGTTTTCAGTGGCTGTAATCTTATGGAAGGAGATTGCCAGGTCTTTCTTCTGAGGCACCTCTGGGTAGATTCAAACCACCAACCTTTAGGCTCATAGCCAAGTACTTAACTGTTTGTACCACCCAGGGACATTACATGTATAAAGAGCATAAAATGAAAAAAAGAATTATCATTAAAAATGACATCATGCTAAAAACAATATGGTATCCTGGATTAGATTCTGAACTAATGGACTTTAGTAGAAAAACTGGTGAAATCCAAATAAAGACTGTAGTGTATTTAATAGTAATGGATCAATGCTAATTGTCATAGTTTTGACAAATGTACCAGTTATATAAAATGTTAACATCAGGGGAAACTGGATGAAGGATCTATAGAAACTGTCTGAACTATCTTTGTAACTTTTCCATAAACCTAAAATTATTCCAAAATAAAATTTTTTTAAAAAATAGATAATAAGGTACAATGAATTACTTAATATGGCCCTTCTAGCCATGGTCTTTGTGACTTACACACAATGACTGAGTGGGACTATGCAAATAAGGTATATGGAATCTGTGATGGTTTAGGTTATGTGTCAACATGGCTAGGCCATGATTCCCAATATTGTATGGTTGTCCTCCATTTTGTGATATGATGTAATTATACCACTTATTCTCCATTTTATGTGTTGTAAACCCTAACCTTCATATGTTAATGAGGTAGAATTAGTGTGGAGTGTATCTTGAGTCACAGCCTTGCAAGAGGGTATGGCTCAACTCTGGCCCTTACTCAAATTACTCCCTTCCCTAGGGTGTGGCCTACATCCAAGGTATATATGTGGGTGCTCTGGCGGGGCTCTCTCTCTCTGCATCTGGATCCTGTTTCCAGTTTGTCACTGTCTGACCTCCGGTTTTTGGGACTTGAGCCTACGGCCTGCCATCTGACCTGCTGATTCTGGGATTCACCAGCTTCTGCAGCCCTGTGGGTCAGTGACCTATCATCTGACCTGATTCGCCAGCTTCCACAGCCTTGTAAGCCAGCAGCCTGTGGTCTGACCTGCCAGTTGGGGTTTGTCAGCCCCTGCAGCCACATGGGTTAGGAGAAGCCTACACCTGACTCATGGATTTGGGACTTGCTAGTCTCCACAACGACGTGAGCCATTTCCTTGATAGGGTTCATGAGTTCTGTGAGATGTTGCAGCAAATTATGAAACCCAAAGACGGGAGGCAGAGTACTGAGGGGAGGAGGAGTAGTTGATGTTAGAGATGACAGAGTGGTACAGCAATTTGGAAAAGCTGGACATTTGGGACATCTTTAACTTCCTCCTCATAGGAACCAGCTTTGTGCTGATCCTTATTAACAGAAAAAAAAAATTATTCATTTAGATTTTTTAAAAAAAGATATAATGATTTGAAATACAGTAAACATTATCATATACTGTTGTGCAAGGGCTTTTCTTATATTATCTACATTATTTCTACCAAGGAATTAGACAGTTCAGAAAATTAATGATGACCACAACAAATAAGTCTCACAGGGAAGTTATTCGGAAGTTTTAAAAGTTCTGCTTATTCTCTTACAACTGAATAACAAAAAGACAAATAATGCAATTTAAAAATAGGCAAAGGACTTGAATAGATACTTCTCCAAAGAAAATATACAAATGGCTAATAAGCACGTAAAAAGATGCTCAACATTATTAGCCACTGGGAAATACAAACCAAAGCCACAATGAGATACCACTTCACAAACTCACTAGGATAGCTAGAATCAAAAAGACAGACAATAACTGCTGTTGGCAAGGATGTGAAGAAACTGGAATCCTCATAAACTATTGTTGGAAATGTAAGATGGTTTAGCAGCTTTGGAAAACAGTCTAGCAGTACCTCAAAAGGTTAACAGAGAATTACCATATGGCCTAGCAATTCCACTCCTAGGTATATAACCCAAGAGAAGTGAAAGCATCCAACCACACAAGAGCTTTTACACCAATGTTCACTGCAGCACTTCTCATAATAGCCAAAAGTAGAAACAACCTCAAATGCCCATCAACTGATGAATGGATAAATAAAATGTAGCATATCCATACAATGGAATTTTATTCAGCCATAAAAAGGAATGAAGTACTGATACATGCCATAACATGGATGAACCTTGAAAACATTATGCTAAGTGAAAGAAGCCAGCTACAAAAGAAGACATATTATATGATTCCATTTACATGCAATGTCCAAGATAGGCAAACCTACAGAGACAGAAATTAGATAGTGGTTACCTAGGGCAGGAGGGATTGGGGGAAATGGGGAATGACTGCTAATGGGTATAGGGTCTCTTCTGGCGTGATGAACTGTTCTAAAATTGATAGTGGGGACAGTTGCATAACTCTGAATATACTAAAAACCATTGAATTATATAATTTAAATGGGTAAGTTATATAGCATGTGAATTATATCTCAATAAACCTATTTTTAAAGAACAGTCTTACTATTAAGCACAGTAGTTAAGAGCTATGGCCGCTAACCAAAAGGTCAGCAGTTCAAATCCACCAGCAGCTCCTTGGAAACCCTATGGGGCAGTTCTACTCTGTGCTATAGGGTCATTTATGAGTCAGAATAGACTTGGTAGCAACAGGCTTGTTTTCATTTAATGTTGTTATTAGTATTGCTATGGTTGTTGCTGTTGTAAGGGCATGTTGAATCAGTACTAAGCACTTTTCACTCTCATTCAATCTTTACAACAATCCTGGGAGTTAAGTATTATCATCTCCTTTTACAGATGAAGACGATGGGCCTTGGACAGTATAAGTAACTTGAACAAGATCACACAGCTAATAACTGGCAAATCCAGCGTTGCTCTTCATCACATCATACTGCTTCCTTTATTTTCAGTTTTGGGTTGGTGTTTTTCATATTCCTGAGTTCTCACTTTAATTTTTAGTTCAAGAAAGAGTACAGAAAAATTTAACAATGCCCTGGTGGCACAATGGTTAAGTGCTTGGCTGCGACTGAAACCCACCCAGCAGCTCTGTGGCAGAAAGACCTAGCAATCTGTTTCCATAAAGATTACAGACAAGAAAACCCTATGGGGCAGCTCTACTCTGTCACATGGGGTTGCTGTGAGCCAGAATCAACTCAATGGCACCCAACAACAAAAAAGATGGCAAGCTGAAGAATCCCCTTCACAGCACATTTATCATAAAAGCTAAGTTAAATACAGTCTGTATGTCTAAATAAGAATTACCCACATAAAATTCAAATTATGCAAATAATTAAACATTTAATGATAAACTCATCTTCCGTGACTAGGTAGTAGTACTAGCAAGGAAATTAAGGTTTTACCTATGATCCCTCTACAGATTCAGTTGGAGGAGAGCCAATTTTACTCTCACACTACCCTCCATAAGAATTAAGACCAACCTAGGGAAGCCTAATGGTTAACAATGCAAATTCAGTTTTCAGGAAACAGAAACCAGAACACACCAGACAACTATAACTTCCCTGAGCTTTTCTGCGAGCCAAGTAGAAAATCCTCATAACAACTCCATGAGCTAAGACTACCTCTTTTATGTCTTACTAGGTAACATAAGAATTAATATACTTTGCATGTATATTTTAACTTTTTAAAAGTTATGTGTCTCTCAAAATACAAATGCCAAGTGAATTTCTGCTTTATATTATTCTCAGTATTACCCAGAATCTGATGTCTATGCTTACCACGATGCTGGTTCCATTCATGTGCTTCTCCTAAGTATTTTACATCAAACTGGTACTGTCCATTTATGTAAAAATAATCATCAGTACTAAGAATGACTCCACCTGGATTATCATCTTGCAAAGTCCTGTGAATGATAAACGGAACTGTTTTCATTAGTTTTTCTTTATAAATTCTCACTCCTAATTTTTACAAGGTCATGATCCAAATGAAAAATTCAAGTATTAATATTTAAAGGAGTGAGAATATTGCAATATTCAAACAAATCATATTAGAAATTCTCTAAGCAGAAGTTTGACTCCCAAGAAAATTGACCTAATGTAGGTCTATTTTGCTTTACATAAATTATTATTCAGAAATTTTTAAAAGAATGTTATAAATTAATTTTGGAGATTAACCAGTTTTTAATTATCCAGAAGACCTAGTAATTGGAAATACTTTAGAACTCTTCAGAACTCTATCAGTCACAGGCATCCCCCTCACCTGGCCGCTTGATACACATGGACCTACTTCACCCACTTGAAATAGAAGGTCACTTTAAGATAGACAAGTACTAAGATGGAACAGATGTTCAAAAATATATAATGTTCTTTGCATATTGCTATAAATTTGCCAAAAATCTTTAAAGATATAGCATTAACAGGTAATAAATTTAATAAGTTAAATAAAAACATATACAAAGTTAAGACTGGTTTTCTTGACATCTCTGTTTCCTGATTCTGGAATTTTATCTTCTACATAGGTGGGACTCATATAAAAACTAAGCACATAAAATCCAGAGACATTAGTAACACTACTATTTTTAACCATTTGTAAAATATCACTATCCCCTCCTCCTAAAATACATATAAATATATCTAAATATCAACCTCTTTTGAATTTAATTTTTATCAGCATCTACTACGTGCTAGGCACTGTTCTAAGCATTAAGAATGCACCTGTGAACAAAAAAGACAAAAATTCTTACCCTCAGATAAGAATTATCTTAGGTGAAGGGAAGGACAGCACACACTACAGAGGAAGTCAGCACAACTGGACTAAACCAAAGCTAAGAAGTTTCCTGAATACAAGCAAACACTCTGAGGGACAGAGTAGCAGGGGAGGGGGTCAGGAGACCATGCTTTCAGGGGACATCTAGGTCAATTGGCATAACAAAGTTTATTAAGAAAATGTTCCGCAT
>NW_004444062.1:4573077-4586262 GCF_000243295.1 Trichechus manatus latirostris
GAAGAACACCAAAGACACAAGGAAAGTATTAGCCCAAGAGACAGAAAGGGCCACATAAACCAGAGACTTCATCAGCCTGAGACCAGAAGAACTAGATAGTGCCCGGCTACCACCAATGACTGCCCTGACAGGGAACACAACAGAGAGTCCCAGATGGAGAAGAAGAAAGGTAGGTGCAGAACTCAAATTCTAGTAAGAAGACTTAATGATGTGACTGAGACTGGAGGAACCCCGGAAAACATGGCCCCGGGATTCTCTATCAGCCCAGAACTAAAACAATCTCCGAGGCCAACTCTTCCGACAGGGATTGGACTGGACTGTGGGGCATAAAGTGATACTCTGAGGCGTGTGCCTCTTAGCTCAAGTAGATACAAGAGACTATAAATAGGCAGCTTCTGTCCGGAGGTGAGATGGGAAGGCAGAGGTTAGGAGCTGGTTGAATGGACATGGGGAATCAGGGTTGGAAAGGAGGACTGTGCTGCCACAGTATGGGAAGAGCAATTAGGGTCACATAACAATGTATGTATAAATTTTTGTATGGAAAAAAGTATATAAAAAAAAAAAAGTAGCACAAAGTAATAAAAGGCTCTCTAGAAAAAAAAAATTCTTACCCTCATTGAGCCTAGCAGCCCTGATGGCACAGTGGTTAAAGTGCTTGGCTGCTAACCAAAAGGTCAGTGGTTCAAACCCACCAGCCACTCGGGGAGAAAGATGTGGCAGTCTGCTTCCATGAAGATTTACAGCCTTGGAAACTCTGTGGGACAGTTCTACTATGTCCTATAGGGTCACTATTCCAATGAACGTTCACATGATCCCACCTTCTAAGACTCCTATATTTATCCTCTTCTCTTATTTCTAAATTCCTCCTTCTCTGGTACTTCTTCTTTTGCCTTTAAACATGCATATATCTCAGCTATCTTTAAAAAATTATAACTACAGTTTAAAGATTGCTTTCAATTATTATCCAACTTCTCTCCTTACCTCAAGTGCTTCATTATACATGCTTCCTTAATCCTTTATGTCTTCTACCCTCACACACAACAAAATTGTTTTTCAAGATACCTATTCATGACCTTCTTTCCAAATAAATCCAGAAGCCTTTTTTAATCCCTCATCTTCCTTGAGCTTGCACACAGGTTTAATACTGCGGACTATTTTCTTCATGAAAATTCTCACCTTTTATGTCTTTGAACGACCCCAGTTACTTCTGCTTATTCATTCAAAAAATATTAAGTTTCTACTTTGTGATAAACACTTCTTTCCTTCTCATTCTCTAAGTGTAGCTGCCACTGACTGGATGGGCCCTCAAACCTGTTTGTCAAAACTTACAGCTCTGTCACCTTTTAAGGTACCACCTATAATTCCAATCTCTTCCATAAAATATAAAACCATGACTGATTGTAAATTCATATACTAAATTTGAATGTTTTATTTTTATTATTGTTATTAATCAATGAAAAGACTATAATACAGGTCTATGGAAAAATATGCTTATAAATATATGAGCAGAATATGTGGAAATTTACAGAAAGATAAATCCAGACATAAGAAAGCATATCAAAAACCAACTGAAAATGAGCTTGTCAAGGACATTCTCCATGTATACATGCATATTCACTAACACTAAATATATCCAGGATCAAAAAAAAAGGCCTTGCTGAGAATAGAGAAGGGTAAACAGTTAAAATTTGGAGAAAGAAAGAAAGAGCTGGCAAATAAAATACATTATGTATTAATCTTCTGGAATTTAGAGGATAAGGTGGGATGGGGGACAATGAAAACAAACTCTTTAAGGAGTGTCCCTGAAACCACAAAAAACTGCCTCTAAACTGGCTCCAGACCAAAGCATCCACAGATTTGTCTACAACCTACCATAACTACAAAAGGGACGTGGATGGATACATGAAAAAAAATAATGGAGGGTACTGTATCTGCAACAAACAAATTCCTTGAAAATTTGAAGTTCTCTGACTGCCCATGATTCATCCTAAACTCTCTTCCTTCAAATTACACATTTCTAAAAGTAGTATTTAACAACATGCTACAATCTCAAATTTCTAACTACCAGTAGAATTCTTCTATTTAAAATCTCCTTTCCATGAATTCAAAATCTATTAAGGTTTTTCAACGCTATAATGCCATCCTTCTCCCAGTACATAGCTTCCACATAAAGCTATTTCTATTAACTCCACATGTGCACAAGCTTGGAATCATCTTTGATTTTTCTTTCTCTTCATTTTCTCAAAAATATACTGAGATGAAAATGAAAATGTCTGGACTAAACAGTGCTATTAGCTACAAAGTTAGAAAAAATAAGTAAACGGAAACATTTTAGGGGTTATCAACATCTCTAGTAAGCAACGTATTTCCTATATTCACAGTATCTAATATAAATGTCTGTGTTCACACATTATATTTGTTTTAAACTCAATTAAACCTCATACCTTGCCAAAAAAGATTTTCCTGATCCCGGAAGCCCTCTGAGAAGAACAAGAACTAGTCCAACATAAGATGTTTTCTTCTTTCTTACACCGTGAGAAACGGGAGTGTCTTGTACTTGATAAGCACTTGTTCCTTCTTTATTTCTCCATACCTTGGTTCGGGAAGTATGAGAAATAACTGGGGATGGAAACATGTAGCTGACGGGTCTCCAATGTGTAGCTGTGTTTACAACAGGAGTTACAAACCCTTGGTTTCCTTGAAATGGGTCAAAAGCAGGAACTATTGGACTCCAAAATTGTGAAGGTGAACAAGGAGGCAGTAGTAAAGGGAGAGGGGTAAAAAGTGGACAGCAATTCACATCCTTCCCCTTTGGTGGCAGTTCAGTAGGTTTGTGCTGCTTGAAAATGAACCCTTCAGAAGGTACTAACACATCGGGAGTAGAAATAGATTTTTGATCCCCGCCTGCACCCAGTAAATCAAGCTCTGGATTTTGCACAGAAAGATTTAAAGGAGCCTGAGATTCATTGGCATCCAAGTCTACAGAGGCTTGAGAGAACTGAGTCTCAGCACACTCAGATTCTAAAAGCTTTTCCTGTCTCTGATTGAGATTGCTACAACCCAGGATGCAGTCATTTGCTACATTTAAAGAACTATTTACAAGGGAATCTGCTGGACAGTTATCTTCCAATGTCAATGTGTTATCCTTTAAGAAACTTTTGGACTCATTCAAAACTGAATGTGAAGTTAAGGAGTTTAAACTAAATGTAGAGGCAGAACTCTCTAAAATTTCATTGTTCAAATCCTTATTTTGTGCAGAAGGAATGGGAGTCACACTACTTGAATCTGAATTTATACACTCACTTGGGTCACTCAAACTATGAACATCTTGCAAAGGCAAAGATGAGGACACTTGGCCTTCAGGAGAAGAGTCCAGTGTCTCAAAAGCATTCTCTACGAAGCATTCAAGGTCTTCAGTTAGCTGCATATCCAAAACAGAATACATTTTTGAATCCTTATTGTTGTTTTCAGGACACTTTTCCATTATATCACTTCCTGCTACACTCTCTTGGTTCTCAGAAGCTAGTAAGTTTACTGAAAATGATTCTTCTTTCTTGGCATCAGTAGCAGATAATTCTAATAGACAATCCATGGCATTTTCAACTGTACAAAAACAATAAAAATAACAAATTATGAATGTATTGAAAACAGTAAAATAAAATTTGATAAAAATCCAGGTAAAATTACAGTGGAATATAGAAAAATTGGTAAATATTCAACTCATTTTTTAAAAATTAAATATTTTACCAATATAACAAAGGTTAATCTGAAATAGCAGAAGATTTGAATTATGGAGATACACAAGGTTGTTACTTTCAGACAAACAGTAATAAACTAGGCTAAAATACTGTCATCAAATAGATATTCTCTGATAAATCTGTTGAGCAAATATGTAAATATCTGCAATTGTATGTACAGGACTATGTATAAAGGCCCTAAAACCAGGCCATTTATTCAACAAATATTTACTGACTTTCCTTTGAAGTATTAAGCATTTTAAGTATTCTCCTAGTAAGTCTAATTTATATTTAAGCATTTTAAGTATTCTCCTAGTAAGTCTAATTTATACGGTCCATGCTATAAATAAAAAATATAAATAAAAATATAAACATAAAATCAAAAATATTTATGAGCACCTACTACATGTCAAGGAGCGCCGGTGGCGCAGTGATTAAGCACTCAGGTGCCAACCGAAAAGTTAGCAGTTCGAACCCACCAGCCACTCTGCAGGGGAAAGATGAGGCAATCTGCTTCTATAAAGAATCGTATGAGGCAGTTCTACTCTGAGAGAAGCCCTGGTGGCACAGTGGTTAAGCGCTTGGCTGTTAACTGAAAGGTCAGAGGTTCGAACCCACCAGCCTCTCTGCAAGAGAAAGTTGCGGTAGTCTGCTCCCATAAAGATTTACAGCCTTGGCATCTGGGGTCTTAAAAGCTAGCAAGCGGCCATCTAAAATGCATCAATTGGTCCCAGCTCACCTGGAGAAAAGGAGAATGAAGAACACCATGGACACAAGGAAAGTACTAGCCCAAAAGACAGAAAGGGCCACATAAACCAGAGACTTCATCAGCCTGAGACCAGAACTAGATGGTGCCCAGCTATCAAAGTGACCGCCCTGACAGGGAACACAACAGAGAGTCCCTGACGGAGCAGGAGAAAAGTGGGGTGCAGAACTCAAATTCTAGTCAACAGACAACTTAATGGTTTGACTGAGACTAGAGGGACCCTGGAAGACGTGGCCCCCGAGCTCTCTGTTAGCCCAAAACTAAAACCATTCCCGAGGCCCACTCTTCAGACACAGATTAGACTAGACTATGGGACATAAAATGATACTTGTGAAGAGTGTGCTTCTTAGCTCAAGTAGATACATGAGACTAAATGGGCAGCTCCTATCCAGAGGTGAGATGAGAAGGCAGAGAGGGTCAGGGGCTGGTTAAATGGACCCAGGAAACCGAGGGTGGAAAGGAAGAGTGTGCTGTCACCGTACAGGGAGAATAAGTAGGGTCACAAAACAATGTAGGTATAAATTTTTGTATGAGAGACTAACTTGAATTGTAAACTTTCACTTGAAGCACAACAATTAAAAAAAAAAAAAAGATTTACAGCCTTGGAAACCCTGTGGGCCAGTTCTTCTCTGTCCTATGGGTCAGAATCGACTCGATGACAATGGGTTTGATTTTGGGTTTACTATGTATCAGACATAGTTTGCACTTCAAGTGTTCAAAGATGAGTAAGGCACACTCTTTACTACCCTCAGGAGATTTTGCTCTCTAGTAGAGGAGACTAAAGACAATTACACTATAACATAATAGGATAAAGATTAATAACACATATTTTTAATAATGTAAAAATGCCATTGCAGCTTACAGGAGAGTAAGGAAGGATTTTATATAAGGTGATATGTGAAGTGGGATTGCAGATTAAAAAGAATTTTGCCAGACCCAGAAGAGAAAAGCAAAGCCAGTCATGACAACAAACAGTAGGTTTAAGGTAATAAGAGAAGTTAGCTGGAGTGTGAACACATGATGGTAAGGTGGATGAGAGAAGGAGCTAAAACTAGAGTGGGAGATTGGATGGAAAAGGGGAGAGTCCTGTATGTCATGTTAAGAAATATCCATTTTTATTTTCTAAAGAAACTCAACGGGAACATACCAGCCATAGCACCTAACGTACCAAGCCTTGGGCTAAAAGCTTTATGCACATCACCTCACCGAATCCTCAAATAATACAAGTATTTTATTCCTAGAAAATGGATAAAGAAAATGAAGTTCAAAGAGTATACTAATTTGCCCCAAGTCACACAGATAATAAGCGGTAGAGCCAGGACTAGCGTATCTGATTCCAATGCTGAGCTCTTTAAGTTATGACACAAATGGGAAGGCATTAGAAATTTTAAGCATTTGAAATTTGATTTTTTTGTTTGTTTGTTTTACTTTGTTTTAAGGAAGATAAATCTGGAAAAAGTACAGCACAGTAGCTAGCAGCTCTGGGTATGGAGTCAGAACACACCAGTTTCCCTACCTGCTGGCTATGACTTTAAACAAGCTATCCCACCTCCCTAAGCCTCAATTTTCTCATTTGTAATATGGGGGTAACAAAAGTACCTATCTCACAGGGTTGTTGTGAGGATTAAATGAGATAATCCATGAGAAAGTGTTATGCACAAGGCCTGGCACCTACTAAGTACCCAATTAACGTTCCCTTAAGAAGAAACACAAAGAGGGATTTCAGGGGACAGGCCTGGCAGAAAAACTAGTTAGGAGATTGTAGTAATACTACAAAGGGTAGAAGTCCTAAAAATGGAAAAAATAAAAGAAAGCTAATATGAGACATTTCTATGAGGAAATCTACAAAAGAAGAGATCAACCAAACAAAATAGAATAACATGTACATAATGAAAAAAAACATTAAGTTAAAATAAATCAAAAGATCAAGATAAATCTCTGTATTACAGAAAGTCCTTACACAGATTGTTGGAATATATTAAAACCATGATATAAAAAAACTATAAATAAATGCATAATGTATACATGAACTAATGAACAAGTATGTACAAAAATGTTCAACATTCCTCTTTATCAAAAAACAAGTAAATTAAGAAAGGGTGCAATTTTACTCCTATTAAAATCTTAAAAACAATACTTTACAATGCTGAAAAGGCTGTGGTGAAACTGCTATACTTATACAGCGCTGATAGTACTACAAATTGGCACACCTCTTCGGTAGGCAATTTAGCAGTATGGTTCCAAGAGCCTGAAACCGTTCTTACCTTCTGACCCCAGAGACTAAAACTTTGCGACTAAGAAGCCAAGAGAAGGAAAAAGGTATCTGTACCAAGAAATTCTCTGCAATATTAATCATTCATGAAAAACTTATATACAGTCAAATAAATTAGAACATACAACTCCGTAGAGTATTAGAAAACTATTAAAAATAAATATTGCAGCAACACTGAAAAAATGCTGTATTGTTAGGGTAAGTAAAAAAAAGCAAAATAAAAATTTCATCAGTGCCGTTATTCAAACTACACAAAAGTTCAAGCATTTATGAACAAGGTCTAGAAAAGATCCTGGGCGAGGGGGATACTACTTTTTAATTAGGATATGA
Organism: Trichechus manatus latirostris; assembly: GCF_000243295.1. Taxonomy (NCBI): domain Eukaryota; kingdom Metazoa; phylum Chordata; class Mammalia; order Sirenia; family Trichechidae; genus Trichechus; species Trichechus manatus. The sequence goes on from NW_004444062.1 coordinate 4,580,183, forward strand.
GGGTAATATATTTTTCTTATATAATTCCCCATTGCTATGTTAGTGTATACGCAACAAAAAAAATTTTAAGTCATCAACATTAGAAAATAATAAATGTTCAACGCTGAAGCCACACTTCTTACATTCTGCACACTATGATTTCTGAGAATTATGTGGACTGTAGAAACCTAGTTTTCTGCATACACATCATAACACACCACAGTTTATCACACATTACCAAAACTTCCCAATCCAGAATTTTATACTAATCATGGCCAATCACAGCTTAGCATCAAGATTTAATTTACTCATACAGTCAAATTTGACAGAACTTCCCTCTGTCTGCAAACATATTTCTAAAAAATTTACTGTGATTTATTAATAACTTAGCATACTGAAGATTTTACTCCAACAGAAAACAAAAAAAACCCTCAATTTTCATGAAAAAAAGGGCCTATGAGCTACATACTACTATTTTTCTCATTAACTATCATTTTCTCCTTAAGAAAATGAGACCTAGAGAGATTAAGTGACAGAGCTAGAAATCCAATCCAGGTTTCTTGACTCCAAAATCAATGTTCTAAAATCACAATATTCTACTAGCCTCAACTGTTAATTGGCTCTTGGTCTCTTAATTACAACTATCTGTTCACTCAATAAGTAGTTAACTACACTCCTACTATAGGTCATTTGCTATTTTAGGGGCTGGATATACAGCAGTAAAACAAAAGATTTTTTAAAAATCGCTGTCTTTATGCAGCTTACGTTCTAAGACAGTGGTTCTCAACTGGGGATAATTTTGCCCTCCAGGGACATATGGCAGTATCTGGAGACATTCTGGTTGTCACAACTAGGGGGGAGGGGGTCTTGCTACTGGCAACTAGTGGGTAAAGGCCAGGGATGCTGCTAAACATCCTACAGTGCACAGGTCATCACAACAAACATTTTTCTGGCCCAAAATGTCAATCGTGCCAACCTGTTCTAGAGAAAAGATAAAAAGAAATAAAATGTGGAATATGATACCTATACATGCATCTTACATCTAGAATTGTAAATTTCTTAACAAGAACTATGCTTTATTTTTCTTTATATTCCCCATGATACCAAACTGAGTAACTTGCCCAGAACAGCTCAATAATCGATGAACAAAAAAGAAATGATAAGACAGTTCATTGTTCTCTATTACTACTGGTTATGGCATAGTACATGAAATCTTCAGACAAGATGCAAAGCGTTCAAACTAAACTTTTTCTCACCTTTGAAATCACATTCAGAAAGCATCAAATATACTACATCCGGATCCAGATCAGAAAACATCTCTGAAATACTGGTGAAGAGTTCGTCCTGATCAACTTGGATCTCACACGTGGAAGGAAGAGTAGTGGTTGGCTCCTCATGACTAGCATCACTGGATACAACTTCCTTAGAGTTTGCAGTCTTCCGAAACGGACTTCCCCCAAGATTTTTCCTTCTCCTTGGCATTCTGACAGTCAAAATTGAAAATGTTTCCCTTTTCTTATTTAAGATGTTTGATACTTAAGGCACACCTCCAAGAAAACAGGGTTTCATATCTTGCATACTCCAGCAGTATCAGGACCTAAAATAGAAAGCAAGTAGAAACGCTCGGACTAGTTAATTGTATTTCCATCCCTAAAATCAGGATGACATCTTTATAAAAACTCAGAAAGGACCATCAACTCTGGCAGCAAAGCCAAAAATCAGTCAAACAGTTTCTCTCTCTAAAATACTCAGGATTTTGTCAGGACTGAACATGTCAAAAACTAAGATATTCACAAAATTTCATACATTTTCAGAACGTGAGTATACTGTTTTAATACCAATATTTCATAAAATACATAAAACTATGTTCATAAATATAATTAGAATGACTACTACTGAGCACCTACACTTGGATATCTAATAGGCATTGTAAACATAACATCTCCAAAACTGATCTCCTGGTCACCCCCTTCAAACCTGCTCTTCCCAATCTTTCCCATCTGAGTTAACTGCACTATATCCTTCTAACTGCTCAGGTCAAAAATCTTGGAATAATCCTTGGCTCCTGTCATCCCACATTCAATCAATAAGCTAATTTTGTCAGGGCAAGCCCCAAAATAGACCCAGAGTATGATCATCCCTCAGCATCTCACTGCTACCACCCAAGACTAAGCCACCAGCACCTCTTGCCTTGATTATCGTAATAGTTTCCTAACCAATCTCCCGGCCTCCACCCTCACCCTCTTCAGTCTATTTAGAACAGCAGTGAGAGTGACTCAAACTACAGGTCAGATGATACCTCTCTTCTGCCGAACTATCCATTAATTTCCCATCTCATCCAGGGTAAAAGTCAGAGCTCGTTACCATGTACTATCATCCCTTAGTATACCCTTCACCCACTCCACTCAGGCCACACTTAGCCACCTCACTCTTTTCCAAACACACCAGCCATGCTCCCACCTGGGGATATTTACACCTTGGTTCCCCCTCTACATGAACGACTTCTCTCCTACGTATCTATAAGATTCCCTCACTACCTTCTTATCATTACTCAAATGTTACCTTCTCAAGAACTCAGCCCTCCAACACCACTTATCCCCTCTTCTCTACTTGATTTCTCTCCTTACCATTTATTACCTTCTAACACATTATGTTTTAATTATTTACTTATTGTATTTATTGCTCATATTCCCATAAAGTATAACCTACACAAGGGCAAGAACTCATGTATCTGAAGTAGAACTCCAGACAGGCTACTTGGCTTTCTCTATTTAGATGTGTCTAATAAACATTTCAAACTTAAATGCCCAAAACTCAATGTCTGATGTTTTCCCCAAAATCTATCCTAATCATTTGGTCTGGCTACCTCATCTTTCACCTGTATTCCTACAGTAGCCTCCTAACTGGTCCCCCTGATTCCACTCTTGCCCCCTAAGTCTATTTTCAACATTCCATCCAGAGTGATCTTTATTCAACATAAGTCAGATTAAATCAGGGTCTGCTCTAAACCATCCAGTGGTTCACCATGTCACTCAGAGTAAAAGGTTAAGTTTTTAGAATGGCTTACCTCCCTAGTACCTCTTCATATACCCTCCTCCAAGACATCTGCATTGCTAACTCTATCATCTCCTTCAAATCTCTGTTCAAGCGTCACATTCTCAACGATTTCTTTCCTGGCTACCCAATTTATAATCATATCATCCGCTGCCTCCAGTCAATCTCCCCTTTCCTGCTAACCACCCATTGCTCGTAATACCTTCTAACACACTATAAAACTTATCGTTAGCATTATGCTGAGTGAAATTAGTCAGTCACAAAAGAACAAATATTGTACGAGACCACTATTATAAGAACCCAAGAAAAGGTTTAAACACAGAAGAAAACATTTGATGAGGGTGGAGAGGGAGGGAGAGGGGAATTCACCAACTAGACAGTGACAAGAATTATCTTAGGTGAAGGGAAGAACAACACACACTACAGGGGAAGTCAGCACAACTGGACTAAACCAAAAGCTAAGAAGTTTCCGGACCACCACCAAACACTTCGAGGGAAAGAGAAGCAGGGGCGGGAGTCTGGGGACCATGGTTTCAGGGACATCTAGGTCAACTGGCATAACAAAGTTTATTAACAAAATGTTCTGCATCCCACTTTGGTGAGTGGCACCTGGGGTCTTAAAAGCTTGTAAGCAGCCATCTAAGATGCATCGATTGGTCCCAATCCACCTGGAGCAAAGGAGAATAAAGAACACCAAAGACACAAGGAAAATATTAGCCCAAGAGACAAAACGGCCCCATAAACGACAGACTCCATCAACCTGAGACCACAAGAACTAGATGATGCTTGGCTACCACCAATGACCGCCCTGACAGGGAATACAATGGACAGTCCTAACGGAGAAGGAGAAAAGTGTGGTGCAGAACTCAAACTCACGTAAAAAGACAGACTTAATGATCTGATTGAGTCTATAGGAACCCCAGAAGACACAGCCCCCGGAATCTGTCAATCAGAACTAAAACCATTCCCGAAGCCAATTCTTCAGACAAAGATTAGACTGGACTATAAAAGATAAAATAATACTCATTAAGAGTGTGTTTCTTCACACACAAAAGAAGACCAGATTTACTGGCCTGAAAGAGACTGGAGAAACCCCGAGAGTATGGCCCCTAGACACCCTTTTAGCTCAGTGGTGAAGTCACTCCCAAGGTTTGCCATTCAGCCGGGGATTGAACAGCCCCACATAACAAAACGGGACTAATGAGGCACAGCAGTCCAGGGACAAGGACTAGAAGCCAGAAGGGGACAGGAAAGCTGGTGATAGGGAACCAAAGGTTGAGTAAGGACAGTGTTGGCATGTAGTGAGGTTGTTAACCATTGTCATAGGGCAACATGTGTACTGTTTAATGAGAAACTATTTTGTTCTGTAAACCTTCATCTAAAGTAAGAATAGCAGCACAATTGGAAGAGCGTAGTCGATGACACTGAACTGTGCATGTAGAAATTTTTGAAATGGTGTATCTTTGGCTATGCATATTTTCACCAAAAAAAAAAACGGTCGAGAAGGGAGAGGGTTGACATGTCGTGGGGTTGTTAACCAATGTCATAAAACTATATGTGTACTAGTGTTTAATGAGAAACTATTTGTTCTGTAAACCTTCACCTGAAGTACAATAAAAATAAATAAATAAAGTGAGATTAGCCGCACAACCGAAGAATATAATTGATGTCACTGAATTGTGCATGTAGAAATTTTTGAAATGGTCTATCTTTGGCTATGTATATTTTCACTAAAAAAAAAAAAGTCGAGAAGGGACCGTGTTAACCAATGTCATAAAACAATATGTGTACTCACTGTTTAATGAGAAACCATTTGTTCTATAAACCTTCACCTGGACTACAATTTTAAAAAAAAGAGTGTGTTTCTTAGTTCAAGTAGATACACAAGACTAAATGGGCAGCTCCTGTCCGGAGGCGGGATGAGAAGGAAGGAAGGGATAGGAGGAGCTGGTTGAATGGACACAGGAAACCCGGGGTGGAAAGAGGGAGTGTGTTGTCATATTATAGGGATTGCAACCAGGGTCACATAACAACATATGTATAAATTTTTGTATGGGAAATTAACTTGAGCTGTTAACTTTCACCTAAATCACAATTTAAAAAGTTAAGAAAAATTTCTTTAAATTTATCATATCTCTCTCCACAATCCAGAATTGTACTGTCCAATATTATACAGACCACAGCATATGTAAATTTAAATTAATTAAATAAAGTTAAAAATTCTATATATTATGGTCAGATAAAGTAGATTTCAGAGCAAAGAAAATTACCAGAGACAGAGAAAAACATTATATAATGGTAAAAGAATCAATCTACCAAGAACACACAGCAACACTAAATGTGTGTTGCATCAAACAGAGCTACAAAACACGTGAAGCAAAAATTGATAAAACCAAAAGCAGAAATAGGAAAATCCACAATTATAGCTGGAAATTTCAAAACCTCTCTCTCAACAATTGATAGGACAACAAGACAATAAATCAGCTAGCATACAGAAAAATTCAACAACACCATCATTTAATACAGAGTCATTATACCAAAAAGAATTGGTTGACATTCAACCATTTCAGGAGGCAGCATATGATCAGGAACTGATGGTACTGAAGGAAGAAGTCCAAGCTGCACTGAAGACATTGGTGGAAAAGAAGGCTCCAGGAACTGACGGAATACCAACTGAGATGTTTCAACAAAGGAATGCAATGCTGGAAGTGCTCACTATGCCAAGAAATTTGGAGGACAGCTACCTGGCCAATCGACTGGTAGAGATCCGTATTTATGCCTATTCTCAAGAAAGATGATTCAACTGAATGCAGAAATTATCAAACAATATCATTATTATCACACTTGAGTAACTTTGCTGAAGAGCATTCAAAACCAGCTGCAGCAGTATATCCGCAGGGAACTGCCAGAAATTCAAGCCAGATTCAGAAGAGGACATGGAACCAGGGATTGCTGATGTCAGATGTATCTTGGCTGAAAGCAGAGAATACCAGAAAGATGTTTACCTGTGTTTTATTGACTATGCAAAGGCATTCGACTGTGTGGAT
>NW_004444062.1:4586493-4613578 GCF_000243295.1 Trichechus manatus latirostris
CATGGAAGCAGCAGTCAAGAAACCAAAAGACGTGCTGCACTGGGCAAATCTGCTGCAAAAGACCTCTTTAAAGTGTTGAAAAGCAAAGACGTCACCTTGAAGACTAAGGTGCACCTGACCCAAGCCATGGTGTTTTCAATATGCATGCGAAAGCTGGATGAGGAATAAGGAAGACTGAAGAAGTGACACCTTTGAATTGTGGTGTTGGAGAAGAATACTGAATATACCGTGGACTGTCAAAAGAACGAACAAATCTGTCTTGGAAGAAATACAATCAGAATGCTCCTTAAAAGCAAGGATAGCAAGACTACATCTCACATACTTTGGACAAATTATCAGGACAGAGAAGGACATCATGCTTGGTAAAGTAGAGGGCCAGCGAAAAAGAGGAAGACCCTCAACAAGATGGACTGACACAATGGCTGCAACAATGGGCTCAAGCATAACGACTGTGAGGATGGCACAGGATCAAGCAGTGTTTCATTCTGCTGCACGTAGGGTCGCTATGAGTCAGACCCAACTCAATGGCACCTAAGAACAACATCATTTAACAGGATCTAACAGGCATTGGTGGCACAGTGGTTAAGCACTCAGCTGCTAACTGAAAAGTCAGTGGTTCGAATCCATCAGCCGCTCTGCAGAAGAAAGATGTAACAGTCTGCTTCCATATAGATTACGGCCTTGGAAACCCTATGGGGCAGTTCTATTCTGTCCTATAGGGTCACTACGAGTAGGAATCAACTCGATGGCAATGGGTTTGGTTTTTTTGGAAGAGGCATTTATAGACCACTCCATCCAATAATAGCTGAATACATACTCTTTTAAAATGCCCACAGAACATATACCAAGATAGATCATATTCTGGGCCATAAAACAATCCTCAACAAATTTAAACGAGCTAAAATCATACAGAGTATGTTCTCAGACCACAATGCAATTAAAATCAAAATCAATAACAGAATGATTAACAGGAAAATCTCCAAACACTTGGAAACTAAACAACATACTTCTAAATAATCCATGAGTCAAAAAGAGGTCTCAAGGAAAATTAAAAAATACATTCAACTGAGTGTAAATGAAAACACACCATATCAAAATGTGTAAGACACGCTAAGCAATAATGATACGGAAATTTATAGAATTAATTACATGCATTGGAAAAGAGGAAAAGTGTCAAATCATCTAAGTTCCCACCTCAAGAATCTAGAAAAAGAGTAAAATAAACCCAAAGCCAGGAGAAGGAAGGAAATAACAAACAGCAGAAATTAATTAAATTAAAAATGGAGACAAATCAATGAAAAAAGAGCTGATTCTTCGAAAAAAAATTAATAAAATCGGCAAACCTCTAGCAAGAATGACAAAGAAAAGAAAGAAAGAAGACACAAATTACCAATATCATGATGGATATCCTTAGAGGCATCAAAAAATATTAATAATGGAATACTACAAACAATTTTGAAGTCACTGGGTGGTACAAATGGCTAAAGCGCTCAGCTGCTAACCAAAAGGTTAGAGGTTCAAATCCACCCAAAGGCACCCTGGAAGAAAGGCCTGGAGATCTACTTCCCAAAAAATCGGTCATTAAAACCCTATAGAGCACCGCTCTACTCTGACATACACGGAACCACCATGAGCAGGAATTGACTCAGCGGGAACAAGTTTTTATGAACAACTGTACACACAAAAATTTGACAACTTAGATGAAATGGACCAATTTCTCAAAGATCACAAACTATCACAACTTTCCCAAAATGAAACAGATAATAATAACCCTATGATTTTTAAGGAAATTGAATTCATAATTTTAAAACTCAAAAAAAAAAATTTCTATGCACAAATGGTTTCACTAGAAATTTCACCTAATATTTTAACAAGAATTAACACTATTCTATACCATCTTTTCAGAAAACATGTAAGGGGTCAATAATTCCCAATTCATTTTATGAAGTTAGCACTATCCTGATACCAAAAGAGACAAAGACAGTTAAGTACAAAAGAAGAAAGTTACAGACCAATATCCCGCATGAATACAGACACAAAAATGCTTTACAAAAGGAAATAGAATTCAGCAATAGATATATAATAGCAAATAGAATTCAGCAATATGTAAAAAGAATTATACACCACGATCAAGTGGAGCTTATTCCAGGGATGCAAGATTGGTTCAATATTCCAAAATCAATGTAATCTACCATATTAACAGGTTAAATCACATGATCATATGAATCAATGCAGAAAAAGCATCTGGCAAAATTCTACACCCATTTATAATAAAAACTCAGAAAAATAAGTATAGAGGGGAACTTTCTCAACTTGATGAAGAGCATCTATTAAAAAACCTACAACTAATATTATACTTAATGGTGAAATATTAAATGCTTTCCCCCTAAGATTAGAAACAAGGCAAGGATGTCCGTTCTCACCACTCTCATTCAACATAGTGCTGAAAGTTGTAGCTTGTGCAACAAGTCAAGAAAAGGAAATAAAAGGCATACAGATCAGAAAGGAAGAGATAAAACTGCCCCTATTTGCAGACAACATGGTTGTCTATATAGAAAATTCCAAGGAATCTGTAAAATCTCCTAAAACTAGAAAGTGAGTCCAGTAAGGTTGCAAGATACAAGATAAAAATACAAATCAACTGTATTTATATATACTACCAATGAACATATGGACACCAAAATCAAAAACACAATACCATTCACAATTGCTCCCTAAAATTTAAATTGTTGTTGTTAGCTACCGTTGAGTTTGCCCCCGACTCATGGCAACCTCATGTGTTGGAGAAGAACTGCTCCATAGTGTTCTCTTGGCTGTAATAGTTACAGCAGCAGTTCACCAGGCCTTTCTTTTGAGGAGCCACCAATTATTAGGTTGGCAGCTGATCGCAAACCACTTGCACTACCCAGGTTCTTTAAAAGATAATTACTTAGGTATAAATCTAACAAAACATGTATAGGACTTGTATACTGAAAATACAAAACTTTGATGAAAGAAATCTAACCTCTCCCATTTTGTCAGCGACTTTTCATTTTCTTCATGGTGTCCTCTGAAATGCAAACATTTTTATTTATCTATTTAAATATAAGTAAATAAGTCCAGTTTATCTATTTTTTTATTTTGTGGCTTATATTTTTGGTGTCAGTCTAAGAAACCTCTACCTAAACCCAGGTCACAATGATTTATTCCTATGTTCTCTTCTAAGAGTTTTACAGTTTTAGCTCTTACATTTACATTATCCATTTTGAGTTAATTTTTATATACAGTGTGAAGTAGGGATCCAAGTTCATTCTTTTGCAGGTGGATATCCAGTTGTCCCAGCACCATTTGTTGAAAAGACTACTCTTTTCCCACTGAATTTTCTTGGCATTCTTGCAGAAAATCAATTGACTGTAAGTGTTAATGGTTTATTGCTGGACTCTCAATTCTATTCCATTGATCCATATGCCTATCCACTATCTTAATTACTGTAGCTTTATAGTAAGTTTTTAAATCAGAAAGTGTGAATCTTCCAACTTTGTTCTTCTTTTCCAAGATTGTTTTGGCTATTAATGGCCGACTGCATTTCCACAGGAATTTTAGCATTAGCTTGTCAATTTCTGCAAAGAAATCAGGTGAATTTTGGCAGAGATTGTGTTGAATTCTGTAGATCATAAATCAAATTAGGTCATTCCTTTGCTTTAAAATCTCCCCAACAGTTCATCTCATGCAGAGTAAAAGTCTAAATTCTTAAAATGGCCTTAACACCCTAAATACCTAAACACCTCATAACTCTCTCAAATTTATTTCCTACTGCTTTCCCCTCTTGCTCTTTCTTAAACTTACCTGGCATTCGCCTGCTTCAGGGCCTTTATACTTGGTTCCTAGCCTAGAATGAACTGCCTCCAGATATCTACATGATTCACACCTTACAAGACTTTACTCATGGCACCTTCATAGTGAGGTGTTCCCTGACTGACCTATTTAACACTGAGCATGCAAACGAACACACAAACACACATACACACACACACATTCTCTTCCTTTCCTTCCCTCTTTCTCTTTTCCTCTCTCTCCCCCTCTCTCTCTGTCTCTGCTTCATTATTTTTTTCCTCCAAAGTAGTTCTCACTCTATAATTTAGATATTTGTTTACTGCCTCTATATCCTGCCACTAAAAGTAAGCTCTTTGCGGGTGGAAGCCTTTGTCTATTCTGTTCACTTTGGTATTGTCATCACTAAACTAAATACTACATACTAAAACAATGCCTACCACATAGTAAGCACTCAATAATTTCTGCTGAATGAATGATGGGTTAAGGCAGGCAAACAAGAACCCAGAACAGACAAGCAATAGGAACAGAATTTTAAGAAAATAAATAAATAAATAAACATAAAAAATGTTTAACCTCACCATAAACAAATGGAATTAAAAGAGAATATTGCTGCATTGCCTATTAAATAAAAAATATAATTTAAGAAATAATAATAGTCACTGTTGGAAAGTTATGGTGAAAAAGGAAGTCTTATACACTGTGATGAGTATAAAAGGGCATAACCTTTCTGGAAAGCAACCAGTACTATGTATCAAAAGAATTCAGATTACACGTATTACTATTTAGATTACTTCTAGAACTTCAGGGTAAAATACAATCACAGGCTTACATAAATATTTACATTAAAATGTTCAAGACTATTTCTAAGAAAGAAAAAGTGAAAAACAACTAAATATTTATCAAGGAGGGAATGATAAAATAATTTCTGGAAGAAGTAAAATTTATTAAATACTTAACATATGCCAGCTAGAATGCTAAGATCATGATTTCATTTAATTCTTAAAACAATGGGTATCAGTATACCTATTTTACAGATAAGGAAATTAAGGACTAGAAAATGTAAGTATCAGGCTTACAGCTACACAGCTTTAGGTGGCAAAACTGGGATTTGAGCCCAGGTTTGTTAGAGTCCACTAGTAGAATACCTCTTTAGATCCTTAAGATGATGATTTATGCAGCAATTTAAGACTAAATTTTGGATAATATTTAACTGCAATTTTTTTAAGACAATGTTAGAAAAGAAAGCAAGATACAAAACTAAATATAATCTAAACATACACCTCAATGGGACTGGATTAGATTAGATGGAATATTAGACTGCAATATTAGACTGGAAAGGAAATTTCTGTGTAGTAGAATTATAATAATTTTAATTTTTACATACCACATGTATTTTCCAAATGACCTATAATATTACTTTTTTTTCATTATCAGGAAAAAAAGCAGCAATACTACTATCAATTGAAGCTGAATTTTAGACTTCCCTCTATACTTTCTCCAGCTTGCAGGCTACATGTATCACTTCTACCCCCTTCTTTCATTGTGTCCACCTATATATGGGAAAAGATCTAAACATATAGGTAGTTTGAGTAAACAAGTAATGTTTAACACAGTGAAGAAATTCTAATGTATAAAACGCTTGCCCTGTTACCACTGAGTCAATTTTGACTCGTAGAGACCCTACAGGACAGAGCAGAACTGCCTCATGGGATTTCAAGGAGCAGCTGGTGGATTGAACTGCCAACTTTTTTGGTTGGCAGCCAAGCTCTTAACCACTGCACCACCAAACCGAAACCAAACCCATTGCCACTGAGTCAACTGCAACTCACAGCAACCCTATACGACAGAGTAGATCTGCCCTATAAGGTTTTCCAAGAAGTGGCTGGTGGATTCGAACTGCCAACCTTTTGTTAGCAGCCATAGCTCTTAACCATTGCGGCACCACCAGGGCTCCAACACTGCACCACTAGGGTTCCTCACCTCCCCCCACCAAAAAAAAAAAAAAACATAGCTAACACTATTCCCCAATTATCAGTTTTACTTTGTATATCTAGTTTATTTCAATCTCACTTCTTCCCCTATAAGTGATGCTCATGTTTAACTCTTTTATCACCTGATCTTGCATATCTTCCTTTTTCTATTTAAAAAAATCCCATTGCCACTGAGTCGATTTCAACTCATAGAGACCCTATAGGACAGTGTAGAACTGCCCCATAGGGTTTCCGAGGAGCAGCTGGTGGATCTGAACTGCCGACCTTCCAGTTAGCAGCTGAGCTCTTAACCACTGCACCACCAGGGCTCCTTTTCTGTAATGAGAACCTTATTAATACACTAGTTTAAACGTGTTTGAATAGTTTCTTCAGATACACATCAATAGAGAATACATTCTGAAGGGCTGTGGGAAATAAGGATAGGCAAGTAGGGTTTGATATATTATGGATAAATGTGCAAGGACTGGCTCAAATCAAGAACCTAAAAATAAATAATAAAAATTTTCATTAATAATACTACTATGAATATAAATTTCACATATACATTTTCCAAGCCCTTCTACCTCTATGATTCAACTTAAGCTGATACAGAATACAATCAATAAATACTAGGTCATTGATTATCATCAAAATATTTCAGAATAAGTAGTAGAGGTCTTAAAACTCTAGCTTTTTTTAACAGATAAGGACATAGATTCTTTTAAACATTAAAAAACAAAAATCCAGGGTAAACATAAGATCTATAAATAGTAGTAGAATGAACATGAACAACGATATGGCGATGGTCAGTACTGCCATTAAAATGGACGTACCAATAATAAGCCGTTCAAACCCTTCTGATTGAAAACCACATCATCAATATAACACTATAAAAATATCCCCTATCAGTCTTAAAAGCCTGTGAGCAGCCTTCTAAGATACTCCACTGGTCTCACCCCTTCAGAAACAAGGGAAAAGGAAGAAAACTAAAGCCACAAGGGAAAGATTAGTCCAAAGGACTAATGAACCACAACTACCACAGCCTCCACCAGACTGAGTCCAGTACAATTAGATGGTGCCCAGTTACCACTACTGATAGCTCCGACAGGGATCACAATAGAGGGTCCTGGACAGAGGTGGAGAAAAACATAGAACAAAATCCAAACTCACAAAAACAGACCAGACTTACTGGTCTGACAGAGACTAGAGAAACCTCAAGAGTATAGCCCCCAGACACCCTTTTAGCTCAGTAACGAAGTCACTCCCGAGGTTAACCCTCCATCCAAAGATTAGACAGGCCCATAAAACAAAACAAGACTAAAGGAGCACAACAGCCCAGGGGCCAGGACTAGAAGGCAGGAGGGGTCAGGAAAGCTGGTAATAGGGAACCCAAGGTCAAGGAGGGAGACTGTTGACATGTCATGGGATTGTTAATCAATGTCATTAAATATCTTGTGTACTAACTTTGTAATGAGAAGCTAGTTTGTTCTGTAAACCTTCATCTAAAGTACAATTTAAAAAAAAAAAAAAAAAACCCTATCAGAGGGTGTTCATTTTTGAAGGCTATTGAGTTTAGAAAAATGCAACCATGTGGGAGAAAAAAAATCCCGTAGCATTCTATAAATAAATATGTTATATGTAGTATATTATAAAACCCACTGCCGTTGAGTCGATTCTGACTCACAGTGGCTACCAGTATGAGTATATTATAGGGACTACTCATTTTAAACAGCTTATCCTCATGAAAAAAAAAATCCAGAAAATAATAAATTCCTATAGCAATCAAGAAAGATATTCCATTAACTACCAATATCACCCATATAGGAAATACAGGCCTGAAAAAATTGATACTAACAAACAAATAGGAATATTTTAATAATACTTCAGCTCTTTAAAGCCATCAAAAAAGTTAGAAAAACAAATCTCCCTATAAAGAGTATATAGGGAAAATTCAACACCCTTTCCTGATAAAAAACTCTCAGCCAAATAGGAACAGAAGGGAAATTCCTCAACATAATAGAAAGGGCATGTATGCACAACCAACAGCCAACATTATTCTCAATATAGAAAGACTGAGAGCCTTCCCCTTGCGAATGGGGACGAGACAAGGATACCCATTATAACCACTCTTATTCAATATTGTACCAGAAGTCCTAGCCAGAGCAATAATGCAAGAAAGAGAAATATACGGTATCCAAATTATAAAGGAAAAAGTAGAACTGTCCCTATTCACAGATGACATGATCCTATATGCAGAAAATCCCAGAGATTCCACAAGAAAGCTACTGGATTTAATAGAAGGATTCAGCAAAGCAGCACGGCACAAGATCAACACACAAAAATCAGTTGGGTTCCTTTACACTAACAAGGAGAATTCCAAAAAGGAAATCAAGAAAACAGTACCATTTACAATAGTCCCCAAAAGGATAAAATACCTAGGAATAAACCTACCCAAAAGACCCACTGCCATGGAGTCAATTCCAATTCTTTGTGACCCTATAGGACAGAACAGACCTGCCCCATAGGGTTTCCAAGCAGCAGCTGGTGGATTTGAACTGACAACCTTCTGGTTAGCAGCCAAGCTCTTAACCACTGCGCCACCCTAATCTGGGATATAAAAGCTATATACAATGAAAACCACAAGAAACTAAAAAAGAACTACATAAATGGAGAACATTCCATGCTCATGGATTGGAAGACTTAACATTGTGAAAATGTCAATACTACTCAAAGCTATCTATAGATATAAAGCAATCTTGATCCAAATCCCAACAACATTCTTAATGAAATGGAAAAACTAATCACCAATTTTATATGGAAAGGAAAGAGGTCCCAAATAACCAAAGCAACGCTGAAAAAGAAAAACAAAGTAGGAGGTCTCACACTTTCAAGTCTCAAAACGTACTACACAGCCACAGTAAACAAACCAGCCTGGTACTGGTTCAATGACCAACACATACACTAGTGGAAGAGAACTGAGAACCCAGAAGTAAATCCATTCATCTATGGACAGCTGATTTTCAACAAAGGTTCAAAGTCCATTCAATGGGAAAGAAACAGAAAGAAACCAAAGACTCAAAGAAGAAACTAGTCTACAGGACTAATAGCCCACATGAACCATGGCTTTATCTATCCTGAGATCAGAAGAACTAGATGGTGCCCAGTTACCAGTACTGAACATTCTGACCAGGAACACAATAGATGGTCCCAGATAGAATGGGAGAAAAATGTAGAACAAAACTCAGATTCCTAAAAAAGGCCAGACTTACTGGACTGGTAGAGATTAGAGGAACCACCGAGACTACTGCCCTGAGATACTCTTTAAACTTGGAACTGAAGCCACTCCCAGAGGTCACCTTTCAGCCAAATAACAGATTGGCTCATAAAATAAACAGTATCCCTGTGAGTACTGTGCTCCTTTAAATAATCATCTATATGAGACCAAACATCAACATTTACTCTAAAGCAAAGGTGAGAAGGTAATGGGGGGCAGGGAAGCTAGATTAATAGAAACAGAACAACCAGAATGGAAATAATGAGAACGCTGACACACTGTGAAAAATGTAATCAATGTCACTGAAGAATACGTATAGAAATTGTTAAATGGGAACCTAATTTGCTATGTAAACTTTCACCAAAAACAATAAAATATTCCAAAAAAGAATATATAGGGAAGTTACAGGACCCAAACATCCAAACAACGTATAATCCCACACAAGATCAGAAAACATCTCCCTCAGAAACAGATGATAACAAGAACCAATACAATCAATCTTTATTAGGGATTAAGCTACCTAAAAGACAATTTTAAGTGTACTGTTGCTAAGGGAAAGGTATTTCCTAAATCCCATCAAAGTGCTAAGGATATATCACTAAAAACCACAGTATCTGTAGAAAACGTAACCAAATTAAGGTAAATGATAATCTTAAAACACATCTATCATAAGAACTATTACAACTGACAATTGGAGACATTGTAAATATTAATAAATAAGAGTAGGGTTAAATAAATCATGGAAAAATCACCCTTTGGAATACTACATAGCTGTTAAAAACGGTAAGGTATCCGTATACAGAAACCAGGTCCTCGGGTAGCGCAAATAGTTTGTGCTCAACTACAAACTTAAAGGTTGGCAGTTTAAACCCAACCAGTGACACCACAGAAGAAAGACCTGGCAATCTACTTCTGTAAAGATTATAGCCAAGAAAATCTTATGGAGCAGTTCTACTCTGTGACACATGGCGTCATCATGAGTCAGAATCGACTCGACGGCAATGCAATGGGTTTGGTGTTTTGTTTTGTTTGTTTGTTTTTTGTACATAGAAACCAGAAAGGTCTCCAAGACATATTAAAAGTCAGTTGCCAAAGAATGGCAGGTACATGTTCTCCTCTATAATCCTTCACTACTTACTGCCAGTACCAGCATTCCTTAGTTATATTAGAGGCTCACATTGTTAGTTTTACTGACTTATATTTTCATCTATATGTGTTTATCTCTCCAATTAGTCATGTTCCTTGAGAACATGATTGTGACATATACTCCCTCTCTGGAACCTAGCACAGCCTCATACATAAAGCAGGTACACAAATAATATTTGAGGATGGTCAAGAATATATAAAATACGAAGGAGCAGGAAATGGCATCCTACAAGTAGAAAAACAAAGCACACGTCAAATGGAAAAAACAGGACTTTAATTCAGATCTTTAGACTCTCTGCATCAACATCATTTTATAACACCACAAGCTCTTTAAGAAACTATAGTAATAAAAATCTATGTGACTAACTTGCCCTGCTCATGAGAGGTGTTTTTAAAACTACTTAAATGTGTAAATAAAAATGCGAAAATCTATGTTTAAAGGGTTCATGCTCTGTAACTTTAAAATAATACCTACCTTCTGTCTGGCACTGACATTATCAACATGCTAAACAGACCACAGTTGATATCTGTAAACTCTACAGCTCTTCCTGTTATACAACATAATGTATTCCTACTATAAAAAAAAAAAAAGCATGTATATGACAAATTTTATCAAGCTATTATCCTTAAATAAAATCAAATGAACTCCAAAAATATATAATATTTATAATATAAATGTATGTATATATATGATATTCCAAAGAGAAAGCCACTAACAAAAAAAAAAAAAGACAAGAAAGACCTCATTTGCCACCACTGGAGGTGACTCTGAAAATGGCTGCTTTAAGGAAAGAACTAAGCATTTACTCTGCCTTTTAAGTTATTTCAACAAAATAGCCCTAGTTGATGAGGAAAATCTCTTCTTTAGAGAAGAAAGCTTAGCTACTGAAATAGAATTTAAAAATAATTACCACTTTGTAACCCTTAATTAAGTAGCTGATTCATCATCAAGAATCATTCATGGATGCTGAAGTCATTAGGTGAAAAGCTGATGAAGAATTTACCTGGTGCCAAAGTACCATCCCACAGATTACTTGCTAGATGCAAAGGGAAAAATATAACTTTACAATGAAATGATCAGGATGTCACCACCTTAACCCAGAGATCAAACAAAGCATCACAAGACTGGGACAACCAGACATCATATGCCTCTTAATACGAACCAATATGACGTACACAGCATTACTAAATGAAGTACTCTTCTAAAAATGTTTAACCTGAATCTAATCACACCTTTAGATCTAACTCCCAGTTACAAGTACTATGGAGGATAGATACTACACCACGAGGAAACAATCAGCAAAACAAAATGTGGGACGTTCTCAACAGAACAAGTAAGTCAGTATCATGAGGGCAGGAGGATAGATAAAAGAACAGTTCTGTATTTTAAAAAATAGAAGCAGTAACAATCAAATGCAATGACTTGATTGGAACCTGGTATAAAAAGAAGCAATAAAAGATGTTTTTGGCACAATCAGGGAAATCTGAATATGGTATGAATATTACATATTATCCTCGTTATTAGTTGCCATCAAGTAGATTCCAACTCACCGCGACCCTATGTGTGCAAGGTACAATTGCTCCATAGGGTTTTCAAGGCTGTGACCTTTCAGACACAGGTCACCAGGCCTTACTTTGGAGGCACCTCTGGGTGGGTTAAAACCACCAACCTTTCGGTTAGTAGTCCAGTGCTTAACCATGTGTGCCACCCAGGGACTCCTATATACATATAGACAAAGCAAATATAGAAAAATGTTAACAATTATTGAATTTAGAAAGCAATGAGTTCTGAATCTGGGTTAAACATACTATTCTACTTTTCTATATGTCTAAACACTTTCCTAATAAAAATTTTTAAAATGCACCATGCTATGGGGTTGCTATGACTTGAAAATCAACTCAGTGGCAACTAACATCATTCTTCAAGCAAATTCGTTTATTTCTAAAATGACTGAATAAATAAAACCATGTTCAATTCACTATAAGAATCTCTCTATAAGTAGAAAATCCTCTTGTAATTCAAATATCAACCCTTAATTCAAAATTTCTAATTCAAATATGTCAACTTTTCATAAAGCACAGGACATTCTGTATCTTAAAGGTTATATACACATTATCTGTCCCTGTGTGTACTGAGAAGAATAAGAAAAATTTAATCATGGTGTAAAAGAAGGGAAAGAAAAAAAGGAAAGGGCATTTTAAGAGAATAAAAACTAAGAGAAAGTGATTTAGCGGTGAAAGAGAATGTTCACTCAAGAGATCGAGTCCGCAAAAAAAAAAAGAACAGAAAAGAAAATCAGAAATACAAAGACTGAGAAGTGAACTAAACTTATTACAATTACACATTCAACTACCTACTATATTATTAACTACTACAACAATCAATAATCAATCAATAATCAATTCTGGGTCCCTAGACAAAACAGCTTTGCTGGGTCTATCTTTCTATAGCTTCAGAAACTATGTGCAAAACACTCCGCTAGGTACTCTGTACTCTCCAACATGACTGACTGTACCTATATCACATGCACTCCCTCTATACAACCATTTCTTGCCTACCAACCACTATTCACCAAAAACGTCTCCATCCCCTACTTCCTGTCTTTAAAAGTTCTAATTCTAACCACAGTGTGATACCACTTCACACCTACTACCGTTGCCAGTTGCCCATGAATGGACTCCAACTCACGGCGACCTCAGGTGTGTCAGACTAGAACTGTGCTCCACAGGGTATTCGACGGCTGATTTTTCAGAAGTAGATCACCAGGCCTTTATTCTGAAGTGTCTCTGGGTGGACTCAAACCTCCAACCTTTCAGTTAGCAACCCAGCACGTTAACTGTTTGCACCACCCAGGAACTCCAAAACAAAAAATTGCCAAGTGTTGGCGAGGGGAGGTGGAGAAACTGGAATCCTCATCCATTGCTGGCAGGAATATAAATGGTGTAGCCACTGTGGAAAAGTTTGGCAGTTCCTGAAAAAATTGAACATAGAATTACCATATGACCCAGCAATCTACTCCTAGATATATATCCAAAAGACCTGAAAGAAGGGACTCAAACAGATACTTGTACATCAATGTTCACAGCAGCATTATTCACAATAGTCAAAAGGTAGAAACAACCCAAGTGTCCATCAAAAGATGAATGGACAACAAAATATGTTATATACATACAATGGAGTATTATTCACTCATAAAGAGAAATTAAGTTCTGATACATGCTACGACATGGATGAACCTTGAAAACATAACTGAAATAAGTCAGACACAGAAGAATAAATATTGTATGATTCCACTTATATGAAACATCTAGAATAGGCAAATTCAGAGACAGAAAGCAGGTGAGAGGTTATCAGGGACTGGGGAGAGGGGGAAACAGGGAGTTTTTCTTAATGAGTACAGCATTTTTCTCTTTGGGATGATGAAAAAGTTTTGGAATCAGATAGCGGTAAAGGTTGCACAACATTGTGAAAGTAATTAATGTCAGAACTGTACACTTAAAAATGATTAAAATGGTAACTTTTATGTTATACACATTTTACCACAATAATTTTTTTTTTAATTCTAATTCTAAACAGTTCAAATTCCTGCACTGGAAAAACTGCCTAGAAATTTGATTTTCTCAATGTCCCCAGAATTGATAATGATCAGGGAAACTCTTAATTCAGTCTAACCAAACTCCTAATATTCCCTATACAGATCAGTTCCTTAAAATAGTTTACATTCATTGTTTACATTCATTCTTTCTGCTTCCTACTTCTTCTTGACTCTTTAACCCAATGTAATCTGGCTACTATCCCCTACATCTCCTGTCTTCTCTGCTTGCTCCTTTTCAGCCTTCATGGATTCCTTCTTTTCTGTTCCCTAGGGCTCTGTCCCATCTTTTACCCCACTTTATATGCTTTTTCTGGGTCCAGCCAAACCTAGGGCTTCAATACTTACAATTGTGACTCTAGCCAAGAATTTTCTCCCAAACTTTAACATAGGTAACTGCCTGACAGACATTTCCACCTGGATATTCCATGGGCACTTCAAGCCTGATACATCCACCTTAAAATCCTTCAATGATACTCTACAGCTTTCAAGATCAAGTTCATGCTCCTTGGAAAAGCACCCAAATAGTTCTATGATCTATATTCTTACCTATCCCCAGCCTCCTCTTCCCTCATTCCTCCTTAGATAACTCTCTACTCCACCTGTATTTAATTATTTGTTTCCCATACAAGGTACCTATTTCACCTCTCCATATCTCATACCTGCTCCACCCAGAAGCCCCTCTACCCAGCTTCCACCCAATCCATACTTCTTGTCTCAATTAGCTTTCCTTTGGGAAAGTTTTCCACTATCCCAAACTCCGATTTAGACACAGCTCCCTTAGGCATACCTTGTTCTTAGCAGCTTTAAAACTTAATTGTACTTATTATTTGTTTAAACTACTAGATTCTAAGTACCTTGCAGATAATGTCTTATTTAGAACACAAGAGCTCAGTAAATTTTTGTTATATGACAGCACAAATCAAAAAGTCAATTAAAGTTCTTTAAAATATTGGACTTGCCTTTTTTGCGCCTGGAATACACAGGTGCATCTCCTTCCCACAAATAAAATACCTAGGAAAATGAATTCCTATCAGAAGGTGGTTAAGAATTATACTAGATGAAGTCTTCTTAAAACAAACAATAGTTAAGTTAACTAGTAAAGAATGTCTGCCTTGAGCACTGTGCTCTTTTAAACATCTATCTACATGGGATCAAACTGACAACAGCAACTAGAAAGATTAGATAGGAAACTTAAGGGGCAGTAACTTTATGTTAGTGGGGGAGAAATAATTCGGAAAGGAGGGTGAGAATAGTGCAACTTGAAGAATGTAATCAATATCACTGAACTGTACGTGCAGAAATTGCTGGATTGGTATATGTTCTGCTGTGTATATTCTCAACAACAACAAAATAAATTATAAAAAAAAATAATTACACTAGATATTCTTTGTGTCTGCCCAGCACACCTTCTTCCCCTCCCCACCACTCCCACCACTCCACCAGAAGAAGTCTGTTTTCTGCTAACTGACTCTTGGCCATAAAAGTGAGCACATCACATCTCCTAGACAGAACCAATCATAGCACCTCATCCCCTCAGCTGTAGGAATTGGTCGAGGGATGGGCATGAAACCAAATCTATCTACAGCCTCTGACATGAGGCTCTACTAAGAATCGTATCCCACCACGTGAAGAAGCTTATCTGCAGTAGGAGAAATGAAGTCAGTATGTATAGACTGTAAGTACAGGAAAGCACCAACTATATAAGCAAGCTCCCACTCCAGCTCCTCATGGCCAGCTCTACCCATACAATTTTTTGTTGTATGGTTATGTGAACCAATAACTTCTTCTCTCATAGGTACTTCAACTTGTATTTCTGTCACTTGCAATCTACAAAAGTCCTAACTAATAGAGAAACTGGATATATCAGATGTCAATGGATGTTTTTCACGCAGGCTGTAAAATGGCCTAGTATATGTTTCCTGACTTAAAGAACGTTCATCTATCAGATACAGTGTCTCTTTCCCTTAAACACTACCAGCTAAACCCAAAATTACCATTTAATTTCCTTTTAAATACATGCCATGCGAATCACATTATTTTTTAAGATAGTCAATTTACCTCTTTCCTTTCTTACACCCAACCAGTACATGGTGACAAATAAGCAAGTAACTACAATGTGATAAGAGAATATAGGGTGGAAAATGTCAAAAAAAAAGAGAAAATAAAGAGTGGTAGAGAAACAAATAGGAGGTGCATATAATCCAGCCTTGAGACATCAGAGAAGGCTTTCTCTTCCTCTAGAGTTACCAACTAGAATGAGACCTGAAAGACAAGTATGAGTTAACAAAATCAAAGAGGAGGAAGGAACAACGAAAGCACTCCAGACAGAGGGGAGCCTCTGTACTCAAGCCTAGATTTAGATCTGAAGGAAGAAATGCAAGTAACTGAATATGACTAGTGCATTAAGGGCAAGGGGAACATTGATGGGAGATGAGGATGAAGAGGTAAATAGAAGCCAGATTATGAGGATCCTGTCATGCCAAATTAAGGAGTTCAGATTTTATCCTGGAGGCAATGAGAAGCCACAAGAAAAGGTTTTAAGCAGGGGAGTTACATGCTCAAATATGTGAGATCACTCTGGCTAGAGTAGAAAAAATGGATTGGAAGGCAAGACTGGAAGCAGGAATGACCAACAAGGAGGCTACTGCAGTATTTTAGGTGAGAGAGAATGATGGCCACAGAGTAGGGTGGTACACTAGAGATAGAAAAAAACGGAACAGAGTCAAGAGACATTAAAGAGAAAGAATCTAACAGTCATCAATCAGAATGTGAGAGGAAAAAGAGGACAAGGAAAACCCCATGTTTCTGCCGAGTTATTAGCAACCAGTTGCCTTCAAGTCAACTCTGACTCATGGTGATCCCAGGTGAGTTAGAATAGAACTGTGTGTGTGTGTGAGTGTCTGTGTGTGTAGGGGTGTGTGTGTGTGTGTGTGTGTGTGTGTGTGTGTGTGTGTCTAGGGTTTTCACTGGCTGAGTTTTCAGAACCAGATTGCCAGGCCTTTCGTCCTAGGTGCCTCTGGATGGACTTGCACCTCCAACCTTTCAGTTGATCATCTGTACAACCCAGAGACTTATTAGTAGTTGGTACTATTTACTGAATTCTTACCAAGGGCCAGACATACATTATCTCATTTAATCTTCCCCTCTAGAGAAGAGATAAAAGAGGCAGTCTGTTGTATTTTTTGGTTTGGACATAGAAGAAGAAAAGTTGACAATGACTACAGTTTTGGGACATACTGAGTTTAAGGTACCTGTGGGAATATCCAAATGGACATGTTGTGAAGATGGATGATGTAGGAGACCAGTTACCAAGAAAAAGTTTTGTGTTAGAGATTAGGAAAACTAGATGGTAACTGGGGAAAATATTATTAAAAGTAAAATATCTCCTTCAGTCATGCCAATATTTATTTAATACAGACATACCTACAGTATGGTGGGAACGGTGCTGACAAAAAAAAAAAAAGTAAGATTCAGTCCCCCAGTCCCAGCCCTCAAGAAGCTCACAGTTATTAGAGGGAAAAGATGGGGTGCAGAGGGTGACTCTACACTGTAATAAGTGCATAACGATAGCATATACAAGGTTTAGAGGTAATACAAAGGAGTGATTATCTACACTGAGGGAAGGAAGAAGGCTTTACAACAAATTCAACCTAGATCTTGAAATAGGGAGGAGGACAGGGAGGGCAGTGAAGGCATTCCAGATAGAAGAAACAATAAATTTAAAGGCAGAAAGCAAAATTTTTTGAAAGAAACAAAAAGTTATGCCATACTTCAGAGCAAAAAAAAAAATATTATTCATGTCAGTCTTCCAAACTAATTCTTAAATATAAATAGAGATAAATCACAAAATATGTGTTAAAAAAAAGACACATGGGAGAAGTTTACTCCACTAAATATTACAGCACATTATGAAAGTAACAATAAAATTAAGCAGGAAGTACAAAAATATATCAAAGAATTACAATGAGATGTCAGGAGCCAGAAATAGTCCTCAATGTATCTTGAAACTTGCATATAATAAGATAGGCTTTCCAAAGCGAAAGGGTAAAATAGAATAATGTTATAACAATTTAATAGTAGTTGTAAAACAAAGTGGTGTCATACCTTATACTGAAAAATTCTGACAGATTAAAGAGTTAAAATATAATCGGATTTCATAAAAATTAGAAAAAACTGATTATCACATCTGTAAACAATGAAATTTCTTAATTTGGAAGAATGAAGCAATGACGAAAGAATGACAGATTCATGCATAATAAACATTTTAAACTTCCGACAATTAAAAACAACCAAAAAGGAAAACATCAGATTAGAGAAAAATATTTACAAGAAAACAGGTGCTAATAATCATATGTTTGGCACTTACTGTAAGATATAAGAAAAACAGCTAGACCCAACAGATACTAAAGGATATGAACAGGCAATCCAGATTTAGAAAAATACAGTGTCCACCATCAGCCTAATGCAATTTAATGAAATTTTTACACCCAGAGCCAATAACGTGGCAAGTGCAACATGTAGGGTCATGCTGTTTGATCCAGTAATTCTACTGACTAATAGATACAAAAATCTAGCTGGTTTAGCCAGATTACTCCCCCTTATGCATAAAATGGTCTTTTAACTTTTGACATTATCTCATGAGTTTAAAAAGCACAAACTGATTAACTTTAATCTAAAGGTACTAATAATTTCTGGAGGGCAATGCTGAGAGTCATGCTCAGGGGGCAAGAAGGTAAAACACACTCCCCAAGCCTTGTCAGGCCTACCGTCCAACAGCCTACCAACTTTCCATCTTGGCTTATTTTAAGTTTAGTAAGTAAGGTACGTAGAAAAGTACTTACAAGTAAATTCAGAGTAATGTTAAAAGCTATATACTCATAATATGGAGGGAAAAAACTGTTGAGGAGACAAACCAACATACCTTATTTATCAATTCTAAGATAAACATTTTTATATTTCTGCAACTGCGATACATCCTAGAATCAATGATGTGTCACAGCTTAATTGGAGTTTTTGTTTTTTGGTTTTTTTTTTTAATTTCATAGTGGGTTGTTGATTGATCATCTCTGCTGAGGGAAGGAAGAAGGCTTTACAAGTTCCAATTATACTGCCTTTTTTTCTTGAAAGTATTTTTCTTTAAATTGCTGTTTTTATTTTTGTTTTGGGGGGGGCTTTTTGGTTATTTTTATTTCATAGGGTTGTTGCTGTTGTTAGCTGCCATCAAGTCAGCTGCAACTCAAGGCAACCTTCTATACAACAGAATGAAATGCTGCCCAGTCCTGTACCATCGTCATGATTGTCAGTACGTTTTGACTCCATTGAGGCTGTTATGTCAATTCACCTCATTGAGGGTTTCCCTCATCTTCGTTAACCCTCTACTTTACCATGGAATAAACAGTACATAGTTGAAAATGTAGTTACTCACTTGATATTAAAGGCTTAGGTTCAGAAAGCTGTGGAAAAAATGTGTTAAGAGCAAGATTTGGGGTCAAAAAAAAAAATCCAAGTTTGACTGAATCCTGGTTCTGCCATATACTAGTTGGGTAACCTTGGGCAACTTAACATTTCTGTCTCTTTCTCCTCATCTGTAAAATAGTGCAAATCTCACAGAGTTGTGACAATGAAATACAATAATAAAATCCAAACCAAACCCGTTGCTGTCAAGTCGATACTGACTCATAGCAATCTTATAGGACAGAGTAGAACTGCCCCATAGGGTTTCAAGGAGCAGCTGGTGGATTCAAACTGCTGACCTTTTGGTAAGCAACCAAACTCTTAACCACTGTGCCACCAGGGCTCCAAATACAATAATATAAGTGCTTAAAACGGTGCCTGGCATATATATAAATAAATGATGGCCATTTTTATTACCATGAGGATGAGGATGTTGAGAATGACACTGATGTTTGCCTTACTCAATGCCTGGCATAAAGTAGTTGTCAAAAAATGTTCAATCTCTTCTTTAATTCCTAACATAAACTACTTCTAAAGGCATATAACAAATATCTGAGATTTGTTGCCTGACCTGGCAAACATGCTTCACAAAACTTCAAATCTGCATATAAAAAGTTGAAGGGAAGGCAGCTGTTTTCTAAAATTCACAATGACTAATAAATGGTTGCTGCTTTGCATATCAACGATATGCATAATCACATTGAATCATGAAGAAGGAAAGAGGATATTACCAAAGTGGCTAGATAATAACTGCAAATAAAAGATACACCTACACTGATAATATTTATTTAGTCTCTACTGTGAGCAATATGGAAACCCTGGTGGCATAGTGGTTAAGAGCTACGGCTGCTAACTAAAACGTCAGCAGTTCAAATCCACCAGGCGCTCCTTGGAAAACCTATGGGGCAGTTCTACTCTGTCCTACGGGGTCGCTATGAGCCGGAATCCACTGGATGGCAACGGGTTTGGTTTGGTTTTTGGTGGGCAATATACTATGCCCACTTTAATATTAATTAATGTAGAAAAAAAATTACCAAAATTTAGACCCACTACCATCCTCTTTACTCTCCCCTGCAAGAGCTATTAAAGTCAACAGGTACACAAACTGACATTCCTAAGTATACTGATTTGTACTGGATTTTTGTTTTGTTTTTTAATTGTTTTATAGGTTAATCTTGTTTCACAAGCTAACTGTAGCCTCATTGTAGAAGAGCAACCATTTCCTTCGTATTATTCCCACCATCGGCACCGCTGCAGCCCTCATCCTAGCACAGAACTTAAACAATGAAGGCCCTGGCATAGGAGTAAAAATTATTGATTATTCAATTTCTGACCTTTAAAAATGGACAATGTAAAAAAAGAAAATTAAGCCACTCTTTATCAAAACATACGATGTTTATACTTCTTAAAGCGTGTAAGGATTTTTTCAGTGAAAACTGAAGAATGAGGGATGAGGGTTAAGACGAGTTTCAAAAGCGAACTGGGTACATGAGAGAAAAACTGCAATAAAAACGGAGCGGATAGACTGATGCTGGGATGAAAAGATAACTTTTTTTTTTAAGTAGAAAAAGAGAGGCAGCTGCAAATCAGTCATTGTTTTCTAAGCCAGGCTGATCTCCTGGGTTTTCTTTTCCGAGCTCAACCAATCCTCATCTTTGCTGAGTTAACCAGTCTCCAAGCCAACATCACTTGTTCATTGGCTTAAAGATGTCGAGTAGAAAAACCAGCCAATCCTGCCTTCGAGTCAGAACTGTGCTATGGAGACATTACAACCACTGCATGGCGAGAATGTGTACAAACCTGTCCGTGCCCCAAACCTCAGATCTTGGTTCTAAAGACTGTTGCTAAAAGGAAGATTCTTTAAAGCCAACACTAAGAGGGATCCGGCACCTACACTTTTTGTATTACTCTAGCTCTGTTTCGGGGCCGGGGAGGGGGGGGCGGGCGGGAGGGGAGGTAAAAACTGTTTTAACCAAGAAAGCATAGAAGATCAACTCTGTCTCCGGTAAAATGACTCACTCTATGGAAGACGGATTTCCAAAGGGACATCTCGGAGAGGGACCCGAGGAGAGCAGAGTTCAAGAAGGGTCCCAGTAAGGATCATAGTTGGAAAGGGGGTGAACGAGGGTGAAAGACGCACAGATATCAAAGGAGGGAAATGTCTCTCGCAGTATTCAAACTCGGACAGTGTGGAGTGAGTGAGTGGCTGTGTGTTTGGATTTGAAGAAGTGAATAAATAAACGGCTTTGCTAGGACTACGTGCTCAGGAGCGTGGTCTGAAGTTCCAAGAAGGTTCCTCCTGGGATACGCCGAAGGCGCTCGGTGGGGCAAAAGGTCAAGTGCGGCGGGAACGAACCTGGGAGCGGCCTCGGGTGCCAAGGGTGTGTCCGGGGACTTGAGCCCCGCTGCGGACCAGGGGGCTAGAGAAGCGGTCGCAGCCGCAACGGCGGCGCCCGCCCTCCTCCGGCCGCGGGCTGCGCGCCAGGGCCCGCCTCTCACCGACGCTTCACTTCCCCTCGGTCCGGGCGGCCAGGCCCGCGGGCGCCAGCCGCTCACGTTCAGGGGTTTGGGGTTCGGTCGCAGCGCCACCCGCCGCTGCCTCAGGCCCTCCGCCTCAGCTTGGCAGCCCGGGACCCCTTCCCTCAGGTGCCCTCGCCGTCACACTGGACCGGCCGCCCTGCTTCCCATCCGCCGCCGCCTTTACCTGCTCCTGGAGCGGGCGAAGGGCGTCGAGGCCGAGGAAGCCTCGTCGGGTGCGCGGCACGGCGCCTTGAGTCCGCCACCCTTTCCCGCCGCCGCCAATGGGCTCTCCGGCGGCGCGCTGGGTTGGCAAGCAGCGGCGGCGGCAAGGGGGGAACGCGCGACGAGCGCGCCGGCGGGGACACACTGCCGCTCTCCGACAGGCCGCGGAAAAGCAGCCTCCCAGGAGCCTGCCGAGGGAGGGCGGGTGGGGGGCCGAGTGGGGAGGGGTCTCGGACGGAATGGCTGCCACGTCGCTCAGGTGGGTCGCCGCCCTCCGCCTCCCCCACACACGCCGGATCCCTGCCGCGACCTCTGGTTCGTCCAGGTGCTCCACCATCGCGCGTCAACCCGCCCCGCGGGGCCGGCCCTGGGCCACCCAGCTCCAGCGCCCCGACTTCGCGGGCGCGCCCGCCTCTCCCGCTCCCTCGAGAGAACGAGACGGCCAGGCCAGTTTTGCGGCATCGGATCCTAGTCCCCAAAGGCTCGCCAAAAACCTGAGTGGCTCTCCCTTCTCTTGCCAGGGGGGTCACATGGAGGAGCAAGCTCCTTTCAGTGTGTCGGGTTTTGGGGAAGGCGGGAGCCGTTTTGGCTGGTGAGCGTGGCAATAAGGGGCTCCACATTCTGCCAGCATAAGCAGGTGGCGAAGTACGGCCGTTTCTGGCTCTTATCACTCTTGCCTAAGCCCGAAAAAGAAGGGGAGGCAAGGAGAAAAAGAAGCTTGTACTCCCTGTTCGAGATAGGGGAGGAAATGAGAGCTAAGGCGGGCTTCAGCATTACTTCATAGGGGCTGTTGGCTTAGAGCTGTGAAGGGCCGCGGCGGTGGCGGGCACGCGAGCCCCGCCCCCTGGCGCGCGGCACTGCTCGAGAGAGGCTCCCGGGAGCGCGGCTCGCTGCCTCTCTGCGCGCTCGGGCGGCGGACACAGCCCGGCCACCTGCGAGCCAGCAGACAAAAGGGGTCGCGGCGCAGACGGAGGCTGCCTGGTTCCAACCGGCGCTGCCGGGACGTTCCGGCTCTGCCAACGTGCAGTCTGAACACGCTGGCGGAAGCACAAAAATGTGTGCGTGTTTGTAGGTATTACCAGAGGCACTGACCTTTGTTCCTTTTTAGAGCTTGAGATTCCAGGTGCCAAAAAAAACAACGGTATTTTCTTCCCTTTTGCAATCAGTGTATTAGCCCGTCCCCCAAGCCTGCTCCATTTTTTCCCCCTAACCTTTGCTTTCCCTGATTTATTCAGTGTTCTGGAGTTAAGTGTTCAATGCTTCCAGGGTACACAAATTTTTCACATTTGCTTTCTGGAGGTGGTGGTGGTGGTGGTTGCTCTGTTCCCTCCCTTTGCAATTACTTCTTATTCCACCTTCAGCGGTTTTCATAGAGAAATGAAATAACCTCATGACAAATAATTCCTCTGCATCGAAGAGACAGATTATCTGTCCATCTTGTTAGGGCAGTTGCTTTAAACGGAATAAAAATTTGGAAAAAGTGCGGGTGGATTTTTATCTTCTCTTAGGTCTAGTAGGAACACCTAGTCACACTGGATGAGAACATTCTAGTGGTTTTTCTAGAAACCAGTAATAGCCGTACATTTAAGCAGAAACCTTGAGTTGGTAAATTTTCTGATAATACCGCCCACACAGAGAAAAATGCAAAGAAAAAATTTTTTTTTCCTCTGTATGATGGTATTTTTCAGAGATCCCTTGAGTCCCAATAGTTCAATACAACTACCTTTGCTTTTATTAAATTTGTAAAAAAACAATGGATACCCAGAATCTCAAGATACAAATAGCTTTTGCAGAAAGCCTAACATTAGCTCTGCCTCTGAACAAACATTAAAAGAGACTAATAACAGTAATGTAGGCCAGTTTAGAAATGAAAGAACTCCAGCAATTATAAACTTCAAACAAGTCTGGCAAATTAATATCAATTTTGTTAATATGGAATGTGTTCACCATAATAATAAAAGGCCTTTAAATTTCTGAGTTTCCTTTAAACATCTGTTAAGGATTCCTCACATCTTAAGTCTGAACAATAAGAAATAAAGTGTTCTTAACGTTGGAAAATATATTTCAGGTCTCCCAGGCTGAATATAAAAAAGTTTGCTTACTGTGTCAATAAAGAAAAACAATGCCATAAGTTCTGAAAGTCAAACTCCAATAAAGAACAGAGCAATCTTTACTCAACATTCACAAAGCCAGCCTTCATTTGAGAATATTTATAAAGATTTCCTCCTTCTTATTGGTTTAAATTCTAAGCCAATAGGAAACGTACAACACATTTTTTAAAGGATAAGACATCAGCATTAGGTTAACTATGTTGGATAAATAGATTGTTTATCCGGTTCATTCTTATTCAAAGATTGTTTATCCGGTTCATTCTTATTCAAGATCCTGTATCTTTTCATTTCAACGAAGAAATTTAAGAATCTCTGGATTATTTACTATCTCAATTTACCTTAAATACAAGGGTGCTACTCCTGCTCACAGTCTGCTCTTTGTAGTTTTCCAGTTGGTTATATTACAAATGGTTATGTTACAATATTTAATTCTCTAAAATGCCAGATGAATCTTAGGAATGGCAAGAATGCCTACTACTTAACACTTTAAATAAGATGAAGTCTGGCCTTTCTTTAGATGAAAGACTGACCTTTAAGGAAATAATAAAGTTTATATTTTAGAAAATGTCGGGGTTTTTTTAATAAAATTTCCAACGCATCATAAATAAACCTTTTATAGTAGTGATCATTGGTCTTTTTAACTGCTAAATTCTAACTATGCTTGTTTAAGTTTATATATACAACATAAGTATGATTTTCTCCCACCCAAAAGTAATCTATGCCACTTTTGAATTCCTATACTTTGATTCTGACTTGGAGCATTCAGCTTGATTATAATTATTTACATATTTATAATCTCCCTTACTAAATCATCAATTCCTTCAGGACAGGTTATGGTTCCTATTCAGCCTTGTATTCCTCACTGCTAAACTCAAAGCCCTGTACAAAATAAACACTCCATGGATATTTGCTGAGTGAGAGAATGAGTGAGCATTACTCTTATGACACAGCCCTATGGCAAATCAAAAGGAAACATTTCTTTAAGGACTTTTTCCTCCTCTCTATTATAGCTGATAAATACTTTGTTTTCATTCTCAATTAATTTTAGAATAGCATTCTTAAAAAACTTTAGTAAAAGAAATTGGAACAACATATGCTGGAACTCCTGTGTTTTTCGATTTTAAATCTGGTGGAAACTGGATAGTGAGTAATAAAGAGTATCAACAGACTTATCACTTAGAAAATTATATACCTGTCTCACACTCAACCACAGCTGCAAGCTCTGTGGCCTTGGGAAAATTACGCTCTCCAAGATTCAGTTTTCTCATCTCTCAAATAGGGGGCAATAATATCTACTTTCCTGATTAAAATAATGAACGTATGTAAAAGTAGAGGCTCAGTACATTTCCAGATAAACAGAAGTTTAGGGAATTTGCAAAAACCAAACCAAAATTACAAAAAATACTAAAGGGAGTTCTCTGGTTAGAAAATCAGTAACATCGGTTAACAACCCAAGACTAGAACACAGGAGGGAGCAACCAGGTATCAACCTAGACAGAGAAGTCACAAAAATAAATCAAAGCTGTAACACTGAAAATAGGGAAACAGATGTCAGTATGTAAAAGATGACAACATTCAAATGAAAAAGAGGGATTTAAAAAATGTAGACATAGATTTTTCATATGGAGAGCAAGTCAAGGCAATGTAAAGAAATAAAAGATTTGTTTAAGCTTAGAAAAATAGGCATAAATATTAAGGTAACCACAAAAGAAACTAACAATCCTGCAAGTCAAAATAAAAAACAAGAAAAATATAAAGGCTCAGCAAATACAAAATCAATTTCAACAATGAAAAAGATGAAAAGAAAATACATAAAGAAAAACGACTCAGCACAGAAAGTTAAGGGGAACAAAGAAACTGAACAACACACAAAAAAAAAACATCAAAATGACAGCACTAAACTCATACCTCTCAATAATTACGCTGACAGTAAATGGACTAAATGCACCAATAAAGAGACAGAGAGTGGCAGAAAGGATAAAAAAACACAATCCATCTATATGCTTTCTACAAGAGACACACCTTAGACTTAAAGACACAAACAAACTAAAACTTGAAGGATGGAAAAAATATATCAAGCAAACAACACTAAAAAAAAAAGGGCTGGAGTGGCAATGTAAACCACTGACAGAATACACTTTAAAGTAAAATCTACCACAAAGGATAAGGAGGATACTATATAATGACTAAAGGGTCAATACACCAGGAAGACATAACTATAATAAATATTTACACAGCCAACGACAGGGCTCCAAAATACATAAAACAAAATCTAACAGCACTGAAAAGAGAGAGAGACAGCTCCACAAAATAGTAGGAGACTTCAACGTACCACTTTTGGTGAAGGACAGAACATCCAGAAAGAAGCTCAACAAAGACACAGAAGAGCTAAATGCTACAATCAACCAACTTGATCTCATAGACATATACCACCCAACAGCAGCCAAGTATACTTTCTTGTCCAATGCACATAGAACACTCTCCAGGATAGACCACATATTAGGCCATAAAGCAAGCCTTAACAAAATCCAAAGCATCAAAATACTACAAAGCATCTCTTCTGACCATAAAGCCATAAAAGTAGAAATCAATAACAGAAAAAGCACAGAAAAAAAACCAAACACGTGGTAACTGAACAACACCTTGCTCAAAAACTACTGGGTTATAGAAGAAATTAAGAATGGAATAAAGAAATTCATAGAATCAAATGAGAACAAAAACATATCCTACCAAAAACTTTGGGACACAGCAAAAGCAGTGCTCAGAGGTCAGTTTATAGCAATAAATGCACACATCCAAAAAGAATAAAGGGCCAAAATCAAAACGTTAACCCTACAACTGGAACAAGTACAAAGAGAGCAACAGAAGAAGCCCTCAGGCGCCAGAAGAAAGGAAATAATAAGAATTAGAGCAGAATTAAATGAAATAGAGAATAGAAAAACAATTGAAAGAGTTAACAAGACCAAAAGCTGGTTCTTT